>NC_048410.1:17340302-17416315 GCF_013103735.1 Etheostoma cragini
TGTTATCGTCGTCACAGATGAAGATCGTTGCTCTATCGATGAGGACACTGTTGTAGATCTTCCTTGGCTAGTTAAAGGAAGCATCGTTGTGATGGTTCTTATTGGTGTAGTTTTACTGTTGTGGTCAGGTGATGTTTGAGTGAAATGAGAAGCAAATGGAGGTAACATAGAGTGTAAACTTGGTAAAGCGTTTGAATTTGTCAGGGAATTTATTGTTGTTGTCGATTGATCAGTCACGGTAGTTTTTTTTCCATTTGTGGCCGGAGATGATGTTGTTAATTCTGCTTTTGCCATGGATGTTGTTTTAAATGTTCCTTGTTCAGTTAAAGGAAGTTTAGAATTGCTGATTCCTGTTTGCTTTGTTTCCCTTTTGTGGCTAGGAGATGTTTGTATGAAATGAGTAGATGTTTCTTGGTTAGTTAATAGGAGATTAGTTCTGCTGTGGCCTGATAGTGTATTTTCAATTTTCTTTACAGGTGTTGTTTGGGTGGAATGAGTAAAAGTTCCAAGACTAGTTAATGGGAGCTGAGTTGTGATGGCACCTGTTTGTGTAGTTTCAACAGTGTATTCAGGTGATGTTTGAGTGAGTTGAGTAGATGTCTCCTGGCTAGGTAATGATGTTAGTATGGTGCTTGTGGGTGTTTTACTTTTGTGTTTAGGTGTTTGAGTGAAATTGGATGTCAAAGTTGTGTTATTTGTTTGATGCTCAGTAGATATGCGGTTAATTATGATTTCCTGCAATTCTTGTGATTGAGGTCCATAGTGTTGGTCTGTGTTGTTAGATACTGGTCTTGTTTGAAAAACCTCTGAATATTCATTTACTGAGACTTTTTTGCTTGATAGATTCTTTCCTTTAAAGTCATCCCCTCTCTGTGGTTTCCTCCATGTTTTGTCAGGTTGATCTGTTAAACAAGACAATATTTGCGCATTATAGATTAATTTGTCAATGTCCATCACAGCAATCTGCATCAACACTTAAGTTACACCAAATTTTAACATGTAATTCACCCTTTATGTTGTCTTTTCATTTTTTTTTAAACATTTAATTCGAACTATCCTTACATTCTTAGTAAATTCTGTTTTTTGTCAGCATTGTTTATCTATAGTAGTGCAGGGGCTGGTTTCTACACTTTAATATATACAGTATAATAACTAAGGTCACAAAAATTAAAATCCATTCAACCAACGGCTATATTGTACTTATTAGAGGCCAAATATCTCATGGTAAAGTTGGTATTCTTACACAGTTCATTTTCTTCAATTATTAATTTACATGCCTGTCAATATACAGTCGTTATCAGTTATTTCTCATTTATGTGATCTGTATAGCTTTCCTGGACTAAGGTTTTACATAAGAAATAAATTGGTCTAATCCTAAGGGTATGTGTGTTTTTTTAAAAATGTACTGAAAACTGTAAGAACATCTAGGTATAAATATTGTTTTGACAGTAATACTGTATAATTGATGACTTGGATCTTAACAAGGTTTGTGAAAAGTTTTCCTAAAATGCATCCATTAAAACGTTATTTCAGGTGACCTATAAAGAAAATAACAACAAAAAATCACAATGTTCACAAAATCATTTTTGTGAACATTACTGCTAAAAAAAAACACCTCATATTGACCACAAAAACCCTTTAACTAGTATGTTAGGATTAGTGTGACCCATTTCAAATTTTTGCTAGAAGAAAAATGGTAAAAGTTACCTTTTTTATACCTGAAAATCAACGGCCTTACCTTATGTTCTGTGATAAACATGTAGTCCTGACTCAATTCAGAAAATTATTCTGGGAATGACCACTTATGTTTTGAATTATAACCTTTTGACAAAAAGCAAATCACACTTCCATTAATTGTGTTCTAGTAGAGTCTGATTGCATTCCCCAAACATATATGTTATCTCAAATCGTTGAAATTGAGATAAAGACAATATCTGTTAATAGATTATGAAGTAAATTTTTATTTCATAATTGTTTTTAAAACCCCAAATAAGTCACGGGTCAGTTTGACCCCAGGGATACGAGAGGGTCTCGAAAGTGAAGACAACACAAGGGTTCCCTTCTGTTGTCTAGAATGAGCAGAGTCATTTTATTTGTACTTTCCACATTTGAGGCTTTGGTGGAGAGAAGGTCACTGAACAAACTGTTATCTATCATTGATAACTGACCACCCACTCCACGCCACACTAGTACAACAGTAGAGCACCTTCTCTAAGAGGCTCCGACAACTTCGGTGTCGCACTCACCACTACCAGCAATCATTCCTACCACAGGCAATAAATCTCTTTAACACTTCATCACTGAGTCTTAGATAAGACTGATAAACATCATAACACTGTACTAAGTAGAACTGGTACAAACATAGGTTTTACTTACATCTTTATAAATTGTATTTAAGTAGTTTTTTTTTATTCCAAACTTGTATGTGTGTTTGTACATTAAATCCTTCGTACTTTTAAAATTTATATTTTGAATGTTTGTTCTTGTATTCTATCCTATTTGTTGTTAATTATTTTTATATATATCCTCTATGTGTGCTGTGTCTGATATTTTGCACCTGAAGCACTAAAATGTTCCAATTTGAGATCAGTAAGGGCTATCTATCAATTTATTAATTGCCGTTATTCTTGAAGGATTGTCAGAACTAAATGTATCATGTCAAATTTGAATGGCAATGTATATATACTGTAAAAGGATATCAGTGTGAAGAGGGTTGCATTCAAAATAATGCTTACATTAATAGGAGTATAGGCTCACCTGGTTATGCAATAGAGAATTACAGAAGTCATAGACGTACCTCTTTTTTGTGTGAAGAACACAGATAATGCCAGCACGATGACCACAAAAGTAAGGATTATAAGAATGGTGGAGAGTCTCCTCCAATTACAGGATCCCAAATAAATCCACTTCCCCTCCATTCAGGTAATCATCCAAAAGAAGATGCAAAGATGAAATATTTCAACTGCCCTTGAAATGTATTTCACTCCATAAACACGTATGAAAAAGCAGAATAACACGAATAAGATGTTCTGTCAGTTCAGTCTTTTAGTAAACTTCCAATAATCTCTCCTGACGTCCGCAAATTGGCAGTTAAGTGTGATCCTGTTGGCAGCTGAAAGCCATATAAACATGTGTCTAATCGTATCAAATCTACTCTGTGTGATTAATTATCAACTTGTAAACTGAGGTTGTTACCAATGTAGTGCCCTCCCTAGGCAAACCTTTTGTGTATTGTGGCAAAAGCTCAAATTTCCCTAAAAGTACACTCACACCCTGTGCTTTTCTTTTTCTTTTTTTTTTACAAAGGTCCAGATCACTGTGACGTTGAAGCAAACTGAGGCATGCGTGAAAAGACTTATTACCTAATATTAACCACTAGTAATTGTCAATGACACCAGTGATGTTTAATATACTGTCAGACAATTGCTGAAATGTTTCATACTTACTAAAAGCAAGACTGCATTTTATTTGAATATGTTAGTTACATAGTAATAGTCATTGTTTTCCAAAATAATGAAATAATAAAATGCTTTCTTTAGTTGGTTAATGTGGCTTGGGAAGGTGGAAGTTTGGTGTTCCCTGCTTGAGCTGCTGCCCCTGCAACCCAGGATAAGCGCTTGAAGATTGATGGATGGATTATTGCTATATGTATACATGTATACAGTATATGTACTGTATGACAGGACTAAGGTAGCCTAGGTTTATACTGAAAACTGTAATTGGATTTAATCCATCAACGGTGTAGTATTCTGTTCATGTTACAGATTTTGTGTAAAACCAACAACCAATAAATGTATAATATAAATCTAACTACAAAAATAGTTATAAGAATAGATGTTATAAGTATGTATTATTCATTTTAATATTTTATGCATTGTTTTTCTCCTAACACACGATTATTGAAACAGTTGTATTGTAAACAATCTGGCAAATTGTATTTTATTTGCTATGTTGTTGCTTGCTATATTATTTTAATCCAATATTTAAATGTTGTTGCAATCAGCTGAATATGATGCAGAGGGGCACGTGACTCAATCTTTTGGAATGTTACATTGAGCAACATATTGACAATATAATCTGTTGTATTGAAAACCCATGCTATAAATAGCAGCAGGAATAATTGAGCTGTGACAAAGTAAACAATATTTACAGTACATTATCTCTATCTTAAAGCCACCAGAGGTTTGGGCTCTCCACCCATGTTTGCTTATTGAAAATAATTTCTTAAATGCCACTTAACAAACCAAAAACAGAATTTTTCCTGCTCACTATGTCATTCAGTAATTTCACAAGAGATTTTATATATATATATATATATATATATATATATATATATATATATATATATATATATGTATTAGTTAGGAAACTATATACATACATGTACAGTATATATATTTTTGAAATACAGAATTGGATCACATGCATTGCCAAATGGCCATACCGTTTTAACAATATCCTGTTGATTTGTAATTGTGGTTGTATTTGGGAATGCTAAGTACACCAACATGTTAAAGAATTAAACTGACTTTAATTCCAGTCCTTAAGAAATTAGACAATTTCAACCGCAGAACTATTTTAAGTGCTGTGTTTGTTTCTGCTGGACTTTCAAATGTCACCTGGGTGTTGTCAAGTGGGCTCAAATTAGTCTTTTTATCACTACATGAATTGACGCAAGCCACACTTGTGGTTTGAAATATGGACCTGTTCAAGATAGAAAAAAAAGCATGCAATAAGCATGTGACAGGCACACCAGACAGCAGATTATATACTGAGGACAAATCATCATCTACTAGATTTCACTTTAATTATTAGTGTGTGTAGTACTTCATTAAATTATCTGTGTAAAGCTTTTAGTGAACAGAAATCCGGAACAATTAAGTATAGAAAATAATACAAATGTTGTGTGTTTGCTTTCTCTAGAGGTTTATTCAAAGACATGCATGTAGATATAATCCCTCCCCCTAGGCCTGGGTCTTCCCCGAGGCCTCCTCCCAGCTGGACGTGCCTGGACTATCTCCCTAGGGAGGCGCCCAGGAGACATCCTTACCAGATGCCTTGACCACCTCAGCTGGCTCCTTACGACGCGAAGGAGCAGCGGCTCTACTCCGAGCTCCTCTCGGATGACTGAGCTTCTCACCCTGCTGAGGAAACCCATTTTGGCCACTTGTAGCCTGGATCTCGTTCTTTCGGTCATGACCCAGCCTTCATGAGCATAGGTAAGGGTAGGAATGAAAACTGACTGGTAGATCAAGGGCTTTGCCTTCTGGCTCAGCTCTCTTTTTGTCACAACGGTGCGATAAACCGAATGTAATACTGGACTCCATCGGTTTCCTGCCGAGAACCATGGCATCCAATTTAGAGGTGCTGATCCTCATCCCAGCCGCTTCACACTGAGCTGCAAACCGATCCAGTGACTGCTGAAGGTCACAGGCCAATGATGCCATCAGGACCACATCATCTGGAAAAAGCAGCGTTGAAATCCCCAGTCCACTGAACTGCAACCCCTCCCCACCCCTACTATGCCTTGATAGGCTGTCCATAAATACTACAAACAGGATTGGTGACAAAGCGAAACCCTGGCGGAGGCCAACCCTCACCTGGAACGAGTCCGACTTACTGCCAAGAACCCGGACGCAGCTCTTGCTTTGGTCATGCAGTGACTGGATGAATCTCCAACCTGGCCTGGGAACGCCTCGGGATCCCCCAGTCAGAGCTGGTTAATGTGGCTCGGGAAAGGGAAGTTTGGGGTTCCCTGCTGGAGCCCCTGCGAGATGGCTGGATGCATGTAGTTATCTGCAAGCTTTTTTGTACAATATGACTCGTTAAGGACTACATGTGGTGTGATTATGTTTTAGAGATCAACACTATTGTTGCTTTTTTAACGTAATTGGGTCAAATCTAATCTTAAACTGATATTTACTGTGCATGATTTATTGTGCATATTGGTGGTCATAAATACAAGTTAAGGCCTACAGAATGGCCGGTAATACCTACATTTCTTCTGTAAATATTAGCTCTGAGAAAAGAAAAACGTCACTTGGCTGTTTCCTTTGAAACAGTAAAAACATGATTTACTGCATCATGACATCTGTGAGTGAAAGTTTCCAGTTTCTAAAGATGTCCGTAACACGCAGTTCAGTATAAAAGGTGGAGAATTTGCTATTGAGCTAAGAAGGAAGTAAGTGCTGTAAAGCTTGCCAATAATCTTATCAGCAATCCCACCCCCTTCTACTTTTCATCTTTTCTTGTGTTTGACTGATGTTCATTATTGACTCATGAGTGCGTACGTAAATACATGCAGACCAAAGAAGAAAGATGACAGTCAAAAGTAGGAGAAACGATTGCACAGTTTACGAGTCAGGTTCTAAGTAAATAAAACTAACTTTATCATCCATAAAGGTCTTGAAAATGTTAGACAGAGGAGGGTGGGAAAAAATCTGCAATTCAACTTGAAATGCAGTAACATATAAATACTTTAAGTCAAATAAAACAGTAAATACAAAAAATCTGCCTTTTATGGCACACTTTATTGAGAATCAGTTTTATATAAATTGTTCCTATCTGTTACTAAAGCAATATAACTACCAAATGTTGTATCTGATGTTGCTAGAAGCAGTCCACCCAGCAGTCCACCCAACTAGAAGTCGATCAGTTCTCTGTCCAAATAACTGCGACATCCTTTTGTACGGGATAGTCAGAGACAATCCCCATCTTTAGTTCTCACACTTAAGCCACATTCTGTCCCTCCTGCGGACCATCTTCTGCTCCTGTTGCTGTCAGCTCCATTTGGGCTCTTCGACGCTCTGCCTCAGTTATCATCATTGGGTGCAGAGGGAAAAATCCTGCCAACCCTGCAGAAAGACATAGGGGGAGAAACAAAGACTATATCATTCACTACAAGCTTTTACACAAACTATTGCAGAGACATTGCCTTCGGTACCAAACATTTTTTGGAGCCAATACATAATCCTTTTAAGAAACTTAGAATTATTTGTACCCGATTACTAGATAACCAAGTTATACATTAGATGATTGTTATGAAAACAAAAGGCACACAAATCTGTATCTTCACAATCCGTAGTACTAGAGGGCATGGATGAGGTGGTTGAGGGCATGGTGAACTCATAGTAGTAGTAGACAGTAATAGACAGTAGCCATCATTAATGGTAGTAGATTATACAGAAAGCAAGATTTGAAAGAGTAGTTAACACAGAGAAGTATATCTCCAGATAAATATACTGCCTCAAAGGTGTAAGCGCTCATAAAAGTTAAAGGGTAACCTCCTTGAATAAACAAATCACTATGAGCAGGAAAATTCTCTGGACAAGCAGACAATGAATTGTGCAATGTTGATCTACTTTAAAAGAACAAGTCGTGAATACACACCTAGAAGTTTGGCCACTGGCTTTGTAGGGTGTGCGCCACAGCCGATCCAGTACTTGATTCGGTCGAAATTGAAGCTGACAAGTTTCTCGTTGTATATGTTAGGAAGGGGGTCATAGGAACCCAGCTGCTCTATATATTTACCATCTCTTGCCCTTTTGTTGTAAGCTGCCACAATGCGATAAAAAGGTCTGTTAGCCTGTTTGTGGCCGGCAAGAGCCAATCGAAGGACAACGTAACCCCCATGGTATTTCTTTAGCAGGAGTGATGCTGCGGAAGGAAATTAAAATAAAAAATAAAATTAGTTTCTTGTGCAAAAGTACCTTAAACTGCCATTCAAAAATTGAAAAAATGTTTTGTTAGACCACATTTGTTTTAGCAAGTATATGTAAATGTACAGTATATGTATATTAAATATTCATATTGTGTCAAAAACAATTGTGATTAATCTGAAAACAGAAAACAACATTTTTAACTATTTAATGTTAAACAATCAACCATTAAACTTGCTTTATCAAGACAACTGGCAAAAATTCTTTATTACTTGCTTTTGAAAATAAAAGATTTGCTCCTTTTAAAAGTTTTATATTCATTTCAATTGTATTCTTTGTGTTTTTAACTGTTGGTAGGACATAACAAGACATTTAAAGATGTGACCTTGAGGTCTCTGAACTTGTGATGGGTATTTTCACTATCTTTGACATTTCCTAGATTAGGCGATTCATTGACTGATCAATCAGTAATAAAGCAAAAAATGTAGTTGTCATAATGATAAACTTAATTTTACTTTACTCTACAACATGCCCACAGTAAATCCCATATGGGAAGCTAATTCTGTTTACTGTTGAGAAAGCAGTAACGGTTCTGTGAGGAAGCGGTCTTGGCTGCTAATGATAAATGTAATTTTACAAAAATAAATGTAAAATGTGACTACGCCTACGCTTAATGTTATCTTTATGTATCTTGCTAAAACTCTGCAGCTACAAGACAAAAGCATAAACAAGTATACTCACATAAATGAACCATGATGTTGGCTGGATTATCCTGCAACACAAAAAAGTCACATTTAAAACAAAGTGTATATGTAACTTTCTTTCTAAACAATGCCAGCAGTAGATCTCTCATACTGTTACATTAGATTAATTCATTCAACCTTTATTTATACTCGAGAGATACTTGAGCGGTAGCCCTCATCTGCAATGGCATCGAGTTAGTTAAAAAGACAAAGAAAGCATTCCAGAAAAGGAAGCAACACTATTAAAACTACATAGACAGACAATACAACTTTCCAAAATAATAATAATAACAGTAATATTAATAATGATAATTGATAAACAGATCAGGACAGCCAGGATGCAAACTAAATACTAACATGTAAATCAATTACAAGCATAAGTTTAGAGGTCCAAAATCTGATTCCAAAAATGTCCAAAAGGCACAAGTGAGTTGATTTAAAGAAAGTGTTTATAGTAGGACTACAGAGACTGATTTAGTACATATCGGATTACCCTGCACGTCTCATTAAATTGCTACAATAACTATCTTGGCTTGGGACCTGGTAGGCTGCCGGTTAAAGTTCCAAGTGCGAAGTGTGGACTGGAGAGGAGCCCGTTCCTCTGCGCAAGGCACCGAACCTCCACTGTTCGGGGCGCCTGTCCCTGGGCAGCCCCACAGCTCTGACATACAGTATATCCATTTAATGCATGTGGATATGTCCAGTTTGCATGTCTGTGCATCCGGGTCTGTGTATGATGTGTTTAATAACAGAGTGAAACGAATTAAGTCCCTCTCGGGAATTAATAAAAGTATGTCTTCTTGTTCCTATAACAGCTATGTTAGCTATTGCGAACACCTAGCTAGCTAACCTAACAGTTCTAAGAGCATCTCTTGTTTGAGGATTACGTACAGTTTAGAAATGAGCAAAAACATAAACCTACCCGCAAATGTTGGATGAAGTATAGTAAGCTCTTGTGTCGCCTTCTTTTTAATCTCTGGACAGATGATATAGTTAACGTTGATAACTGTATGTTTTCATCAGGAGAAGTAATGTGACATTTGTCAGTGCGCGGCCATGTTTAAAAAGGAAGTGACGTAGTGGGCTCAGCGTCATTGCATACCGAGACGCTAGATGGCGCTGTTGTACCACTCTATATTAACATGTGTATACAACACTATTAAAAGTTACAGTGTTAAATATAGGCCTACTATATAGTATATACTATATAGAAGTATATAGTAAATATACTATGTGCTATATACTATATACTATATAAGTTAAATATATGTACAACACTGTTAAAAGTTTTTACTGTGAAAGTTATGCTTCAGTCTAAAATGTTTTCTGACACGTTGAAACTATTATAAAGAATTATTGTAGGCTAAGCCTTGAAAATGTCAAAATGAGAAAAGAATAAAATAAACATGCCATCACACATGAACCATCAAGTTTTTATATTGTTGTTATGTAAACTGTGATCCTTTTTGGGTCAAAGGTAAGTGCTCAGATTCTTAAGTAAAAAAAGTAAAAAAGATTGTATAATTATATTACATTGTAAAATATTATAATATATGATGACTAAAAGTTCTGCATTAAAATGTCATGTAAAATTACATAAACTATTATAAGCTAAATGTAGCCTACAAAAGTCAAAGTGAACCTACCTATTATACAGAATGACCTCTTTTAAGTGTATTATATACAATTGCTGCTATGATGTATTGTTATTATTATTATTACTATTGTTATTATTAATATTATTGTTGTTGTTGTTGTTGTTGTTTGTTTGAGCAGCATTTTTATTCTTGGTTGAGGTGGAACTAATTACTTCTTTATATACTGTTGAATAGTTTAATTTATGTCATATTTTATAAAAAGATCATATCTTTTTATCATATGTTTTGTATATATATACATATACATATATGTAGATATATATATATATGTATATACACATATATACATATATATATGTATATATAATATATGTATATACATACGTGTGTGTATTATATATATTTGTATATATCTTAAACTAGTAACTACAGCTGTCAGATAAATGTGGTGGACTATAAAGTGCAGTCATTTTACAATATTACTCTTAATGTAGTGGAGTAGAGGCATACAATTGGAATGCTCAAGTAATATAAAAATCATCTCACTTAAGAGTGTTTCAATTTATAGTTTCCAATTTTACCTCTGCTTTTGATGATAAGTTTCAACGCTGATTTCAGTGCCTTATAAGTTTATTTTAATATTGCACTTATTATGAATTTCAGTGGACAACTGCATTAGCAATGAATACCAATTTAGATACCAACCTAAATGCAATTCTCCAATTATATGAATGATACAATTATAGTTTAGGACAAAGTAATTGAAATGGTAAAACAATAAAATAATGCCTCCCCAAGTTGGTCAAAAAGTGCCTCTGAAAGCAACGCCGATTGAGCGTTCCTTCTGCGTGTCGTGACGTAATACACATCCATAACAGCAAGTGGCGCTAATGTGTATTTTCACCCAAAAAATGAAAACCGGCACCTGACTGAGCAAAGCATGATAATAATGTCAAAACATGTTACATTTATAATTATGAGTTTGTAAATATTATGATCTGATGCTCAAGATTATGCTCGTTCTGTCACACAGGTGCTCTTCAACAATCTTTTTTCTGTCATTTTTTCTGTCATTTTCTATTCTACATGTGTCCTACATTAGCAACGCTTGGAGGTTTAAATCAGCTTCCACTGTTGACCCCAGCAGAAATGAAACACTGATTTCCTGAGAGCGTTCATGAATTCAGGGGTCATTTCTTTGCCTGATGTTGTCTGAGTGCACAGATTTCTGCCGACTGGGAGCCCAACTACCCTCCCCCCACCCCCAGTCTTGGAACATGGTGATTTCACACTCCTGTTGTGTAAAGCTTGTTTTCTGTGTGTGTGTGTGTGTGTGTGTGTGTGTGTGTGTGTGTGTGTGTGTGTGTGTGTGTGTGTGTGTGCGTGTGTGTGTGTGTTTGTGTAGCTTTCTGTGAGGAGAGGTCACTGAAGACACACAAATGAGATGGGCCATGGTTTGTAATTCTGCAAATATCTATTCCCTGCATGACTCCTCATATATAAATATATACACATATATAAAGCCAGTTACAATTTCTACACGAGGCATTACATAAACATATTTATTAAATGCTTCATTTAATTGATTCAACTCTCCTTGGATCAGAATGTATATGAAAAGCTTTAGTAAAGAATGCATGCAAGGTTTCCACTTCATACATTACAATTTCTTCTGTATTGTAGTCTAAATAACGTATCTAAATGGATAATTATTAATACATATCTGTAGCAGTGATGTTATTGCAAATTATTTTACAATTTTTTAAGGCGAACATGACAACTAAGACAAAATTCTTATGTATGTAAAACTAATCTAATTGACTGTGCACCACATTATCCAAACTATCCACACACACACACACACACACACACACACAAACACACACACACACACACACACAGCTGAATAGAATAACCAAATTACAAGGATGTTAGATCAAAAAGATTTAAACATTTTGTCAGTTTGGTTTGTCACAGAAAATATTTTCAGCAACCAGATGAACAACATAACACAAAACACTTGGTTCAACCAGGGCTGAATTTCAAGAGGAAAGCATCGTTAATAAGTTGACCACGTTTTTCTGCGTAGAAATCTGAAAATGAATAGAGGCTTTACACAGTTAGGCAGCAAACAAAATTCATCTTACATGGTGAATCGGCAATGCGTGATTATCTGAACGGTGACATTAATTCCAGTTGTTGCTTACTCTCTCGTGAGGACCCCATGCTCTTTGGGATACCAAGACGAGTTGTTCCTCCTCTAATCATCTGTGACAGCTCAGTTAGAGACGCTCAGATGACCAGATATTTTACTAGGAAAAAGCAACAGGAGTCTGCTTTAAACAAAGAAGGCTGCCTCAGACATTGTAGTTAAAGAGGGCTGAGTTTAATTTGATTACGTGGAAGAAGAAGAAGAAGAAGAAGAAGAAGAAGAAGAAGAAGACACTAAAATCTTTAAAAACACTTTGCTTTATCCTGTGCACTTGCAAAAACAACTCTTACTACCTCGGTAAACTGAATTAAAGCAATATTTTAAATCCTTGTGAGACCATGGGGGTATTCTATGGCCCCAAACGTCTTTATATAGTTAAAATAATGCATACAGATACAAGTTCACACTGTCCGGCATGATAAGTATGTGTGGTACACAGGATTTAAAGAAATACTTTGGTATTTTGGAAAAAAACGTTTTTTCACTTGGTGGAGAGTTAGGTGAAAAGGTTTCTCCCACTCTTACACCTGTCCGTTTAATATGAAGCTACAGCCAGCAATTAGCTTAGCACAAAGACGGAAAAAACAGCTAAAAACAGCTAGTCTGGCCCTGTCAAGGTTAACAGAATCCGCTACCATCATCACTAGTGAGTGTTATATCTCATGTGTTTGATCTGTACATAACTGGTGGTTGAAAACAAATGTCAATTCATTCTTTTAAAGGCATTATGTGCTAATCTATTTCGTGGCTGGAAACACTAACTTCCTGGAGCCCCCCCTGGTTGTCTAGCAACATGTCTCATTTGTAGTCTTTGAGCTAAGCTAAGCTAACCGGCTGCTGCTGGCTGTATCCTTCTATTTAAATATCCTTCTCCTGTAATACGTATCCATAACTGGAGGCGGCGCTAATCTGTATTTTCGCCCCAAAAATGAAAATCGGCAGCTGACTGACCAAAAATAGTTCACCAAAACATGTTTCTGAAAACATTTTAAGCTAGAAATAGGCCATGGATTTGCTGAATCTGTGTTCATTTCAGATCGACAAAGGTCAGTTTAAAAGATTTTTGTCAGATTTGGAGAGGCGTTATTTCCAGGTTAGCAATCCACCAACCAGATTGGTCATTGAGTCCGACTACCCGCCTTCCGATTCAACATGTCAAATCAGCCCAAATGAAGGCTGACGGCTCCTCCGCCTGACGACAGGAAGCAACGCCCTGAAGAGACTTCAGTCACTGTCCTTGCCAGACTGTCCGACGTGTCAGGACCTAAACAGACAAATACTGGATATGTGAGTGGTATCCATCTTCTCTAACAACTAATTCTCACCATGTCTAAGTATTTCTGCAGTCTTCCACTGGATCTAGAACATTGTTTATTAGGAAATTTAAAAAAGGGGCATAGTGCATCCTTAAAGGTCTCTTATTTGCTAATTTTAAGGTCAATTCTTGTAATTTGGGTTTTACTAGTACATGTTTACATGATTTAATCATTCATTCACAGTGATATTCAAATGTCACTGTCTAAGTCTGTCATCCCCATGTGCTTCATGAAGTCCATCATCATTCCTGTGCCCAAGAAAACAAGGCCAGTCTGCCTGAATGACTACCGCCAAGTGGCACTCACTTCTGTAGTGATGAAGTGCTTTGAACCACTGGTCAATGATTACATCTGATCCTCACTACCCAGCACAGTGGACCCATTCTTACAGATTGCCTAAAGTCCCAACCGATCTACAGAAGCCATAGCACACATACTCCCCACCACCCAATCTAACCTGGAAAAGAAGGGAAGCTATGTGAGATTGCTGTTCATTGACTATCATCAGCGTTTAGCATCATCCAGGCATGTTACAAAGCTCAAGGACCTGGGCTTAAACACCTCACTGTCCGTGTGGATCCTTGTCTCCTGACAGACCAACCACAGGTGGTGAAGGTGGGTGGACACACCTCGTCCACCCTCATCCTAAACCCTCTTAGGTCTAAGACATTAGTTCCAATATTTGGTTTGCCCAGTCTCCTTGTGTAAAAAGGCTTGTGCTGCTTCAACCCAGTGATGCACAATCAAGTAATAAAATGATTTGTTTCAGGAGAACTTGGGCTCTCAGGATATGCTGCAAGGATGTCACATCAATGTATAAATTGTTATATGACTATAAAGATAAAAGAAAAGACTAAATGGAAATGGAATCTCACAGAAATTTATTGAAATCACAAAGAGAACAAAAAAAACGAAAACTTTTGGCTTTTGAAAATTATTATCCCAAGTCTTGGCAATCAGAAGAAACAAATATAAACTCTGTTACGAACAAAAATATGAAACTATTTAGATTTTTCATCATAAAACTCTATACGTTTTTTGTCCAAAAGGTTAGTTGTGACATCTTCAATCCATTATCCGTCTGCTATTTCACATCAGAAGACCAAATCACACTCACTTCAACCTCCAGCTTTCATTCTGGCGTCTCTATCTGCCAGGCCTCTGCCAGGACCTTCCAATAAACACACACAGACACAGTAAATATATCCCTCCTGTAAGGGCCTGCTCTTGGCGTCACTATTCCATAAGTTATCCGGCTGACGCAAATCGTTTTTGGTACATTAAGATGACTAAATACAGTAAATAGCCATTTAATCGTGGATTTGAAATTACTTGTGGAAGCCCCTGAAAAGTCACGTTTCGAAACATTGCCCTTGCCTTAAATATTGGAGCTTAAAGCAGTGTTGCAGACATTACATTTTTTTCACTTTAGTATTTCTCATTTTTCCTGCGCCTGTCAGAAGGCGGGATGTGCACACAATCACTTTTATGAAAAAGGAACTAACCTCCCCTTAATAGCAAAGGGTCCTCGGTGAGGAGGTTGGACAGGTTCAAGTAGCCTGAAGTCCACATCACCAAAGGTCTGACCTGGACACTGCATACTGACTCAATAGTGAGAAAGGCAAGGCACAGACAGTTGTACCTCAGCGGCCTGAGGAAATTCCAGTTATCACCTGAAATACTGAGCAATTTCTACTCCTGCATCATTAAGAGCACCCTGACGGACAACATCACTGCCTGGTACAGAAACAGCCATGAATTTGACCTCAAGGCCCAAGAATGGTTCGATTGGCTGATCATGCAATAGGCGGTGCCCTACCCAGCCTAAAGGATATTTACACCATGCACTGCAAGAAAAATGCTAAGGGAATCATTAAAGAGAATTAAAACCTGGGTAAAAGCATTTCCTCCCTGTTGAGGTCTGGTAGAAGGTACTGCATACACCATTCCACACTGCCCCCCATGCCCCCCTCATTGATTGATTAGATTGAAAAGCATATGCATAGAAGGGACAAAGACAACTTGGACAGGACTTCCTGACGCTTAATGCTCACTAACAAATTCACTTGCATGCCTTTGAACTGTTTAATGAAGCCATTGGAGTACCCAAGGAAACCCGCATGAACACTGGGAGTGTTTGCAAACACTAAATGGTGCAGGGAAAAGTCCAGATCCCATCATGGAGGCCTTGAGAAAGAACTGCTGAAACCTTGTTGTGCTTCTTTGTTCTGACCACAATTTCTGCACCAAATAATACATTTTCTAAGGTAGAGTAAGGTTTCGTTTTCGCTGAATACAATCAAAGTGTGATGTTTATTTTTTTGTACGTTTATTTTTTGTTAGGAACAGCATGCATTCGATTCTTTAGCTCAGTTAGTCAGAATAATGGATCTTTTCAATCACAGGGGCTGTGTGACTTCTGGTCTGTGAGCTCTTTGTGATGCCCCGTGCTTTTTTTTTAATCATCTGTGTCCAGCTCGAGCAGAGATAGACGTTCTGGTTGCAGAGAGAACCTAATGGAAATACAGAATTCGGTCACAGATGGAGTGTCAAGTGATCTTTCTTCTCTGGAAGGATCTTTCAGATGGTTTTGGTGAGACTAATGGTAATCGCATGCTGAAATGAAGGCATTACTTTTATCTTCATTAACAAAGAGGCTTTTTTTGTTACTTTTTTCCCTCTAAGATTTCTCTCCTCTTGCAGCCACTGACAAAGGAAATTATTCTGTGTTCTAGGGAATTGAGAAGTATATGCGTGATTGCCTCAGTCAACAAATTAGTGAATGTTGTGTGGGTGATACATAATCTATTTCATGTTGCATACTTTGATTTAATATTACTATTACTGTTAATTTGAACAGCTTTTACTTGTCACTAATTATGTAGTAAGATTTGTAAAGAATAGGTGTATGTTGAATTTCAACCTGGACCATAAATCTTCCCCAGAATGTTCCCTTGGATCAGAGAGGCTCCAAAATCAGGGTAGCATCTGTCGCCTTGGTCCCGCTCCATGTTCTGTGATGCCATGTTCTACTGCTACACTGCAGTGCCCTGCTATGTCCTGCTGTGCCTTGTAATGCCCCACAGCGTCCTGCTATGCCGCAGACTACTACAAAGAACTGCTACAGACTACACATTTTTGTCTATTTTTGTTATTGCCACTCTTCATTCCAACCCCAACCGGCCCGTCAGACACCGCCTACTAAGAGCCTGGGTCTGACCGAGGTTTCTGCCTAAAAGGAAGTTTTTCCTCGCCACTGTCGCACTGTTGCTTGCTCTGGAGGAGACTACTAGAACTGTTGGGTTCTTGTAAATTCTGGAGTGTGGTCTATCTGTATAGTGTCTTGAGATAACTCTTGTTATGAATTGATACTATAAATAAAATTGAATTGAATTGAATTGAATTGAAAATACTATTTTGATTTTCCATCTTTTACTACACAACCTCTTCAACAGCTTTAGCTTTGAGAAACTAACTCTTTTGGGTCTTAAACATGGTTTAATGACTTCAAGGACCAGGATAACATTTCAAAACAGAATGCTCACAGAATAAGCATGATCAATTCATTAAAAAGGGATCGTAAACTACACATACTATTAGCTTTTAATGACTTTATACACTCTTCAGCACGACAAACAGGAGATTGTGCACAAAATAAATCCCTTTGGTCTTATTCAGAGCAAACGTTTGGGACCATGTTTACTTGGAACAAATATGCACGTCTGATTATAAAGTGTGCTTCTGTTTTTTATAAAATTTCACTTCGAAGACCCAAACAATTACCAATTAAACAGTTTTTATTACTAGTGACAAGCTACATTGTGGGCATAAAGTTGTGCCATGCAGGATTATTAATGATGGTGACAATGTTTTGATGGGATGTGGGTTGAAGAAAAACGTTGTGGTCAATCAACAAAAAAAAGAGAGCTGGGCCACATGCAACCAATGTCACAGTGCAATGGTGGAATGTATGTAGTTTTGAGGTACTTGTACTTAACGTACGTATTTCCATGTTCTACTACTACATACTTCAACTGCAATACATTTCAGAAGGTCAGTTATAGTTACATTGCAAATTTAGAATTGCATACATACCAGTATACAAAGTACTTACTATTAGCTTCATCTCAAACAGCCACAACAGTGAAATGCTTCTTAAGTGTTTATGCCTTAGTGATGATGATTAAATAACATAATATGTAATAACTCTGACAATGGCCATACTGTAAAATTATTTAGCTTTCATTAATTTCTATATATTTTGTTGGTAAACTTTCAGGACTACAACATAAATGCAGGACTTTTACTTGGAATTGCATATTTTTACATTGCCGCATTACTACTTTTACCTTAGTAAATGATCTGAAAACTTCTTCTGTAAATTTCACAATCCAGCAAATATAAATAGTTCAATATAAAGTTCACATTCCCAGAACTGATTGTTACTTTAATTACTATAGTGTCTTTAGATATCAAATTTATGTTTATGTTTAGCACCAAAAAGTTAGCTATGACTGCCATACATAGCTCTGCCTTCATCAGTGTGCAGTAGTCAGTGAGTAATTTACAAAAGGACCTAGGTTAAAAAAGAAACTGTGAATCTCTATTTAAGAATGCTAATAGATTTTTTTAGAGCTACCTGGTTTTTCAATTGACATTATGAAACAATTAACAGCCGGTGAGAGCAGACAGGGTATCTCCAGGCAGATAAAGGTAATTTTTGGTCCGTTCAGTCAGCACATAACATTGTGATTTCTGCTATAAGGGGTCGTGAACTGCCTCCTGAGCTGCAGCTCTTCCCAGACCTCTGCTGGCAGAGCTGAAGCTGCAGAGCCACACTGGTAGGTTGTGTGAGAGGACAAGTGGATTTGGCATGCACATCAGAGCGTGATACCCAGCATTTTGGTCCTATCACATGCCACACACAGACACACACACTCACACAAGTACAACAGGCACACAGAGCACTCTTGGTTGTGTAAAATGGATTGCAACAGTGGCCACTGTAATTAAATGATGCCAGCAACCCACAGTATTCCTTTACAGACAAACTCTCTAAAGCTGTCAGTGTACTCTCAGTGTTCAGTGTTTTTACAGTATTACAAGGAATTTTACCAAATGTATTTTTTACATTGTAAACAATCTGTGTTTCTTGTCTTACTGAAGACAGGGGGAATGTAACGCAGCCACTTTCAATTTCAATTTCATTTTCAATTTGTATATAGTATCAATTCATAACAAGTGTTATCTCGAGACACTTTACAGATAGATTAGATAGTTTCCTTCAGAGCAATCAACAGTGCGACAGTGGCAAGGAAAAACTCCCCTTGGGGAAGAGACCCTGGACATACCCAGGCTCTTTCCTTATGTTCAATAGACTAGACAGAGCACTAACAGCCTGGCTGCGATTTAACCTCTGGGAGTTGAGAGACAACGTCTACGACAGATTATTTCACAGGTAGCAAGTATTTGTTTAGTTATAATTAAGTATGAATGCTGAACCGTTTTTAAAAAAGCCAAGAAAAAGTTAAAGCGTCGTCAGACGATAGCCAGTGAGTTCTAAGATAGCTTTTCGGCCAATGCGTTCAGCTTCTTTTGCTTTGCACACGATCTGTTGACCCACATGCAAGCAAAACCTGCTCAAACATGATTGGTCAATACGACTCATTATACAAACGGACAACACACGGAAACCACAATGCTTCCAAAACCAAAATCTTGTCCCGTTACTTGCAGATTCTGCATTCATATGCAGATATTTGTTTATAGAGATTAACGTTTGACAAACTTAAAAGTAGATTTCAGTTTAATTTGACCAAAAAAAAACTATTTCAATTAATAGAAAAAGCCTTCTGGTTGTTTTTTAGTCAAACCTTTGAAGGTATTTTGAGCAAAGTGACAAAAATCATCGGCGATACATTCTTCCAAAATGCTTGTTCACTGATTTAGTCTCAGTCATGTTCATTTGTGCTTCAGGGAAATCTGTACATCTGTGATCTTTCACATTTGGGTGTTTGAGTAACCTGTTTATTGAACACCCAGTAGCAACGCAGAGATTACTCCTTGTTTAACTGCAATGATGCCCCTCTCTTAGGTAACTGACACTAAACCAAAAGCTGCCTTATCTTAGGGACATTGTAGGCGGCCATGACAAGTTCTACACCATTTAAAATATTGCATTATCTCAATGCGTTTGTGCCGGTCTGAGGCGAATCATCAAAGACACGAGATCAGTGGTTGGCTATGACATGGTACCATATTTATGCACAGCTCAGAGTAGCAATGCCATACTCAACGTTACACAAACTGGTGTTAAAGTGAATGTATGATTTTGTGTGCCAGTAAAACAGAAAGAGGTGTTTTATTGGTTTTCTGTTGCGTTAAACAGAAGAGGACAGGTAAGCTCTGTTGTGGGGTGATAAGAGCCTTGTGATATGCAGACAACAGGTTTCTCAACACATTGTTTAAGGAGGATAAAGGAGCGCTGTTGCACATCCTGAGACGCAAAGGAGACAACAGTAATCATCATTGCTTTGTCATGTGCCTTGTATTTTGTTTGTTACTTCCTGGCTTCAAAGTGTGAGATGGCTCTCATTTGAAGACTCAGTAGTATGTGTCTTTATGCAGTGCATTGTCCACCATCTACATTGTCCATCTTCTTGGGGATAAAACTCTTCCCTCTAGACCTCTACCTCCAGTGTTGCATCACTAATTTGTGCTGCTTATGTGCCAAATTAAGGTGCTATTGAGGATACACAGAATTCACACTATAATGAGCAGTGACAGGATGTCAACTCCCAGCCCGCTGCTGCCATCCCTGCACCCACCTGCACCCATCCAGCTGAGTCTGCCTATTTATGTGATGTCACCCGCACTCCACAGAGTTGTTTTCTCTGCAGAGCCGATCAGCCTGTTGATGGCGTTGCAACCAGGAGGCAACATTCACTCTGTCCCTTTTTCCTAGCTTGACCTGATATGACTGATTAGTCTTCTCATTTTTACCACTGTTGTACCGTAATTTTTGTACCGGTATTTTCCATGTCCAGTTTGTCCTCCCTCTGGTTCCTTTGATCTCCTTGAAACCCCTTTCTAAGTGGCCTTTGGCTATGTTTGATCACTGGTTGAGTTATAGATGTCTCTATGACTCATAACTCACATGCCAGACTCAAATGTCAACATAACATATGTCGTTTTTCCTGCTCCCCTACCGCACGTTGCGTGTGATAGAGTACACGGTGATGTAGAAAAGAGTAAGGTTGTTGTGGGATGTTTTGTGCTCTAAAGCAGAACTTTTCAAGCACAGTTCAAGCACAGTTCACACACATAGGCTAACTTGTTCCAAATGAGTGTGAGGAATGCTCCTTGCTCTCCTTATTAACCAAACATCACCTTGTCAGCCTGACATGCCTGTTCAGGGCTCCTCCCGGTGCCACACATAATGAGATGAATATCTCAAATCAGCTTTCTTTAGATAAAGTTACAACACAAAGTAAGCTTTTTGCCAGTATCCTCCTAAGAGCACATTTTACACGCCCTATCTCTATTGTGATAAAATAATTCCCATAAGGAAGTGATCACACATAAGTATAATTCTGAACAGATGTGGGAAATGTCTCAACACGGTAACAAGATTGTGGTGGAAGAGCAGTTCTTGTCACTGTTGAGGTAGCGGTCTGAGGTCTCCCTTGCGTTCAGTCTGGCAGTGGAGGACGGAAGATGTTGAAAAAACAACAGGTTTTTTTTTGCCTTATACTTTCAGAAGCTTCCTTTTCTTTGCCTTTCTTTGGGTTGCAGATTTCACTTGCAATACATTCAAATTTAGCTATCACAGGAGAGAAAACGTATGGCTGAGGATTCACTGTGTGTGTTGAGTACTGGGGCAGATTATTTTCAAAAGGATTGACAGCAGAGAAGAAAACTTGCCTTCAGCATTAATATGCCTACAAAATGGAATGAAAATGTAGGAAACTATTGAATTACATTCAAGAATATTTATATTTTTTGTAGTGCAAGCCAGCAGGGAATGGACGGAGTATTTGTCTCTTTCGGGGTTTGTTTAAGAACTAGATTGTGTGTTGTACCCGTTTAACAGTTTTTTTTTTTAACTCTTGGTGTTATATACAGTATTTCTCTCTTTATCCTTTGCCCTTATACAGGGCTTACATTTGAAAAAAGAAACAAAATAAGCTAATTCTTCCTAATTTTATGTACAGTATGCAGAATATGCAGAACGGATGTTCATCCTCAAAAAGTGAATTTGCTGTTGTAACATCTGCTATACTGCAGAAATGAAACAAACAACACATTCTGCACACCATTCACTAAAGACAAGTGTTGTTCGGTTGCATTCAAAGTCCCCCCTACTTACAGGAAGATAAAAGCACAATTTCAACACAGTAAAAAATAGTGTTTATATACAGTTAATGCCTGTGCTTCTCGCCTTTGTTCAGCTCAGACAAAGATAAAGCCTAAATTGGTGATGCATCTTATCAAAGGTGTTTTGTCTTTGTGCTCCTCAATGTGAATAGCTAAACACAGAGAAAATGTAGAAGGGGGGTGGTGGGGGGGTGTTCACCTACAAGCAAAAAAGAAACTTTGGTAATTGCCATAACACAAATAATGGGAGGGTATGTAGGGAAGTGTTTGAAGAGCGGTCCTGATCTAGATAAGATTGGAAACAGCATCATGAGAGGGAGGAAGTGTTTTTCTGTCTGCTGCAGCTGAAAGGAAACTTAAGTGGCAGAGTTACTTACATGAGCCAGACGCTGCGCCAAACTCTGAAACAACAGGGCTAAATGGAGTGTGGTGTGACGAGGACCCCGCTTATGGTCAGATAGTACAGAAACGTAATGCATTCAACTACAAAACTGTTGTTTGGAGCAGCATATAGATCACATAAAAGTAGCTTATATCCACAACTTCCAGGATTGCTTTGTTGCCACCAGAAATTCCACCGGATGTCACTCTTTTCGGCAGGATTTCCATTATCTAAGGATTTCTTTGTGTTGTAATTTTAAACTCTGTTCAATTTAGGCTGACTGTGATTAACTGCTCCCCAGATCTCTGCAGGGTAAATCCAGACATTTAGCTATGTGTCCAATCGGAGTTTCCTGTTGCACAACTAAAATAACCTTTGAACGTACAAGTGTTCCACCAAAACAAGTTCCATCCCAAGGCTATTTTGCAGCAGCACCGTCTGGCGCTTAGCACCGTCCAAGACAATTGTGATTGGTTTAGAGAAAGGCTAATAAACCACGTCCTTTTCCTATCCCAGAATGCTGCGTGGACTCTCCTCCACAGCGCTGTGGAGGTCTTTATGTGACTTTTCTCCACATAAGAAAAAACAGTAGTCGTCCACTAGAGAACATGGTGCAACAACAATATAATAACGCAATCATAAAATACTGAAAAAAAACTCAGTTTAGAAGATATAGGCTAACTAAAAGCCTTTACAAGATAAACATTTTGGTTGATTAATATCAGCTGTTTCTGCTGCCGTGTTGAGTTTGTAGGTCCAAAAGGAGGAGGCTAATAACCATTTATTCTATTCAACGCTTCTGTTATCACAAATTCAAGCCGGCATCAGCTTTTAAATTCTTTATCTGGACTCTTTAAAAATGTTCTTGAATGTGGTGTTACATCAAATGTCCCATGGCATGAACGTTTTTTTACATAAATATGGGTTCCCCCAGCCTGCCTATGGTCCCCCTGTGGCTAGAAATGGTGATAGGTGTGAATCGAGCCCTGGTTATCCTGCTCTGACTCAGATGGGCCGATTTGGATTCTTGCCCCTTATGAGGTCATAAGATGCAATGTTACCTACCCTTTCTCTGCCAAGAAATTTGCCAAGAAAACTGGCAGTTGGTCAAGCCGCCCCCCCCCCCCCCCCCCCCCCCCCCCCCCCCCCCCCCCCCCCCCTCCTCCTCAAAAGCAACAGACTCAGAAATGGCACATACTAAGGAAAGCTCATTGTGGGACTAGCTCTAGTGGCTGTAATTCTGAACCAAGACAGAATTTTGGGAAAGACGCTTCAGATATGGTATTAGGGGACCACTAAGGTCTGTATAAAAGAATCCAAAGAGCACCATGTCTTGGGACCTTTAAGAAAACTGTACAATGAAGTGCAATTCAAGCACCAAAATTGAGCTTGTATACCATGTACACACTGTACAACGTATAGTGTCTATTTATCATAGTGACTGTTCATCTCCAAAGTTGTTTTGTGTTTGTTTGTTTAAGTTGTTAAGGTGTTTCTAGATGTGTTTGTGTTAATGTGTCCCTCTGCATGGCTTTGTCAAAAATAACTAAATGAACATCTGGCAATTCATTTATAGTAGCCTATTAACTTAAATAAAATTAGTGTAAATCAATTGCCTTGAAATACTCAGAAACAAATTAGAATAACAGGATGTATAGTTCAGACCTATAAGTGGCTTTATATTTGCAAAAATATTACAAACAGAACATCACATTTAATTTCGTAACTTACTGAATATATCACACCTTTCTTTTTGGTGTAGGCCCTAATTATCATCAGCTGCATAACAAATGAATAACAGGCTAATACTGATTGGGGCAGACCTGATGTGGGTGAACCAATGATATTTGCAGGGATTAACAGCTTGAATTGCGTGTCTGTGGGATTTCAAAAACATACCTGTTGTAGCTTCAGACAAACACAGAGGTGAAAATATTTGTAGAAGAACATGCTTTCCATAGACATTTGCTTTTGTTTGGATTCCACATGATTGATGCTTGACTTAATCCATTGCTCTTTGCAGCTTCCCAGGAGGGTGAGGCGGTCTCTTTGTGCTTTTCTGTCCCATGTGAAGCAAACCAAAGCGGGAGAGTGAGGGTCATAGCTATTCGGCAGGGTACCAGATCCTTCCCACCGGCACATCTGCATGTGAAATCGCCATTTCACCCCTCCACACTCCCTAATTGTTGCTAAAATTATTTGTGAAATTGCCTTCCACCAGGAGTGTTTTCCACGGCAATTGTCACACAATTTTATATGCACGGTGGGCCCACATCGTTGACACATGCACTTCTTCTTTTCCACCATATGTGCTCTTTTTATTCGTGTTTAATAGTAGCGCATTATTATTATTTTTAACAATTACTCTTGTGCGTACTCGAGGGCAAGTCAACCTGTTGTCATCAATAGAGGGTCGATATAAATGTTGTAATTACCACAAAAGCTATAGGAGCGATTTAGATGTTCATGCTGCGCACATTTACTTAATTGAAAGGTTAACAAGCCAAACGCATCTTGTAGTCTAACCTTCGCTGGGCAGGGCTGCTTTTGCGCAGCTTTTGTCCATTCAGAAACCACACCATCAACTGCTGACTCAATTATTTTGGACCATGATTTTTGCACGAAGCTCAGCGCGTGTTGGTGTATGGAGGGACAATTTAGAATATAGGCTACACGTTTAGCCTACACTCTTAAAGGTTGATAAAAAAAACAAGGTGATTTTTCTCAATTCATTTAAAAAGTTGAGATTTTATTCAGACTTTAATTCCTTATTGGCAGACAATATAAAAAATAAACTATTTTCATATTTTTTTAAGATATCATTTCAGGTATTTTTCATTTGATATTGTTATGTAGTTTATATATGGGCAAATATGTTTTTTTGTTTTTTTTAAAATATACCCTTACGTTTTTTCTGCTCTATCAAAGAAAAAAAGAAAATGGAAATATCATTATTAATCCACAGGTTCGAATAGCTGAATGTCAGGGAAGCAGACACATTTTGAAAAGACAGGCTTTAGTATAACATTTAGATATAATAACATTTTGAACTGCTTTTTGGTGAAGTCTAATGAGAGAGGCAGCAGTGAATTAAAATTGAAATGTGTTGCTCTGATTGGTCGGTCGGCTCCTGGCTAAACCCACTCTCTTTCATCCATAAAAGAAAGGCCAGAGAGCCTATAGCGCTCGGCTGTCTCCTCCTACGACATGCACGAAAGTTGGCCACTTAAACTACTTCCAACCAGCCAGCCACCAGACATTATACTGATCCCAAACTACACCAAGGAAAATAATTACAGTGCATTTACCATTCAGACAGAAAACTTTTTAATGCTCCATTTTGCAGACTTCACTGCTTAAAGGAGTTTTTATTTAATTTGTAACAGCTGATTTTTTTTTATTTTTTTTTTACATTTTTGGGCACGTTCATCGCACCGGGAGAGCATCATTAATTTTCGCTGGTGGAAGGGCTTGTCCAGTTTCTCCGCCTTGGATTTGGATTTGACAGCAGACTGTGCATTATTTTGAGCATTTTGAAGACATTGCGGCTTTTTTTTATTGGACTGGAGTCCGTTTTGTTGTTTGTCTGTTGTTTATTTGAGTGGCTAAATGATGGCTACTTTACCAGGAACGATGCCTCGGATGATGCGCCCTGCGCCAGGCCAGAACTATCCCCGAACCGGCTTCCCCCTGGAAGGTAAGAGAAACGACAACGTGTGTTTGATGTTTGAACTTGTGCTGTGACATAACTCATCATCAGTACTTCCATATGTCAACGTAATAGTCACACAGAGCGCAGTTCGTTACCGGCGACATGCTGGGAAATAAAAAGGTGGGTGAACAAATACGACCTCTAGTCATTGATGATTAGAGTTAACAACCTGAATCGAAAGGGAATTATATTTGCATAAAAAACTTCGGCTCGTTCTTTGACAATCAACCCACAACCTTTTAGAATAGCCTTCCTCACAGCCTTGTTTTAATTTGAATTGATATTGTGTTTATTATTCATAAAAAATTCCATAATCTTTGTGTGAATTTATGTGGATTTATTTGCATCTGATTTTAGGTTGTTTTGTTTAGATCTGTATGTGTAGATCTGTAATGGTTATTATACGGAATCTACCTGAAATATTTATAAATGTTTTTGATGGTTTGACGTTCAAATAATATATACAAGATAATAAAAGGCCCAGAAAATATTGTATTTTAATTTTGTTTTAGTTTTTAAATTGAAGCCAACATGACAGATTTTAACTGTAGACTTTAGATTTGTATTTTAAAGTCCAGCTTAGATTGTTACACACACAAAAAGCAATCTAATTGGTAATTCTTTTTTAATGCCCATGTTCAAGTTGTCTGAACATATGGGCAGAAAAAAGATCACTTTGTATTTGCATGCATTTATGGAAACAGTTTTCCCATTACAACCAGTTCGTGCTCAAGTGCTCTGGACTGAAATGTAGAAAAACCACGTAGCTCGCAAGTTACTCGAGCTGCGGGATTTGTTCAAGTGTCCTGCTGCTGGAAATGGCAATAATACACACAGCAAAGAGATGACTCAAAGGATCACATCAATATTTGTACAGCATGACTAGGAATAATCAAGGTGGGAAGTGTCCCTCTTTAGTCTCTCTTGAATGTGAAATTGGATCCTGAAGTGGCCCCGGATAGCCTGCATGCTGTCAACCAGAATGACGCTGGATGAATTTGGCACGACGCACTCTTAAAAATGTATGATAATGTGCGTAAACAGCGTCCCATTAAAAGTCAGCAACACAGCAAACACGCCACTATTTGACTATAAAACAAGCTCAATAAGCATCCTCTAATACAATAAAGTGAACATTTTAGGAACAAGATTTGTTGATGTTGTTTTTGAGACTTTTGTTGTTTACTGTGGCGCAGTATCCACCCCTCTGGGCCAGGGTAGGGTGAACCAGCTTGGCGGTGTGTTCATCAACGGGAGGCCCCTGCCAAATCACATCCGACACAAGATAGTGGAGATGGCCCACCACGGCATCCGACCCTGCGTAATCTCGCGACAACTGCGAGTTTCTCATGGTTGTGTCTCCAAGATCCTCTGCCGATACCAAGAGACCGGCTCGATCCGTCCGGGAGCCATAGGAGGCAGCAAGCCCAGGGTGAGTGGGATCCATGAACGGGTTTGTGGGTCACTGCAGCGCGAGGGAGGGCGGCTCGAGGGGCAGCACACTTGAGTGAGCTCAAAACGGATGTTTTGTTATTGCAACAACCTGATGGAGAGGAACGATCAAGACTTAAAGGATGTCAGACCTCGTCTGCAATATAGTAATAATAGTAATAATAATAATAATAATAATCATAATCATAATAATTCTGGTTCCCAAACGTTTTATTAGCGTTTACATTTAGCCTACATGACAGCCCACCTGTAACATCCTTTCTGCAGTCCTTGCTGGTCATAACAAACTTTTGCAGCTGCTACTTTGTTCTTTATGAATAATCCTATATAAACATGCAATATGTTTCATAATTGATAAAAGAATTAACCTAAAAAAAATGAAAATAACAAACACTGAGAAGTCAATTGCTATGATATATATATTTTTGTCTGTGGTGCTCAGTAGTGATTTATTACGCAGTAGTGGGAGTATTTAACATGAAATAATTATTTGTGTAATTATTCTATCGGCTACATGTTTTACTAAAGGGGGACATATAGCTTAGTTTATCACTGGTGTTGAAAATTTGGTTTATTGTGCCGTTAAAATGGTTGGCTTATTTTGTTTGTTTGTCTCTGGCATGTACTTACATACATAAGTACGTATGTACATACATGTACAAACATATTTGTTATCATTTTAATGCGTTTTATTATCACAGTTTGTGTTCATCTTTTTATAAATCCTCTGAATTAATACGTCTTTTTCCCCCAACCTTTACACCATTTCAAACCTAAAGCAGGTGGCAACTCCTGACGTGGAGAAGCGGATCGAGGAGTACAAGCGAGAGAACCCCGGGATGTTCAGCTGGGAGATCCGGGATAAGCTGCTGAAGGACGGGGTGTGCGACAGAAGCACAGTTCCTTCAGGTGAGGCTTCATCTGGTAAGCTGCACTTTTTTTTTTTCTTATTACGAGCGAACACTGCAGCACCACTTCTGAACATCACTTTGAATTCAACCTGTTTTAAGCCCCAGTTACCGATAATAACATGTTCAGTGTAGCAGGAAGCACAAATACAGTGACCCAAAAAAAAACACCCTGTTGGGAAAATGTTCCTTTGGTGCTCAATAGTTAATTTTCCTCATTGCATTTATAGTGTATTATTTTCCTTTAATATAGAATTTAATTTGTCAACGCAGCTGCTCCATGTAAAACTTTTTCTGTGTTTTTTTTGGTATGGTATCGTAAAAAAAATGTATGATAGGATTACAATGGTTCTTTTATGGGTTTTAGAGCTAATCACCCATTTACCTTTTTGTTGCCATTAGTGAGCTCCATCAGCCGCGTTTTGAGGGCCCGATTTGGCAAAAAAGATGACGAGGATGACTCTGATAAGAAGGATGAAGATGGAGAAAAGAAAACAAAGCATAGCATCGATGGCATCCTCGGTGATAAATGTAAGTTAACAGCAGAAAGTATATGGCCCTTTTGTATATGTATTATTATCATTATTATTATTATTATTATTATTATTATTATTATTATTATTATTATTATTATTATTATTATTAATATTATTATTATTATTATTATTAATAATATTATTATTATAGGGTCAATTACAGCCTTGTAAACAGGGAGCAAATGTTTTAAATACACTTCCTACTTTACGTCCTCTTGGGATATTGGCCCACATCCGAGCTGCAGCTAAACGCTGAGATTTTATTCCTGCTTTTAACTTCGAGCCAGCAGTTGTTCATTCACTCAATTATTTATGAGAGCCTTGGCAGAAGGTTTTTAACAGCAGAAAATTAATTTGTGTAGCGAATTCCTCCTCATTCATTCATTCATTTAACGACCTCTAAACGACAGCTGACAGTTGACCCATTTCACAATCGATGTCAGTTCACTGACATTTCACCACTTGTCAGTTAAAGTGGAAATCAATGTTCATATTATTATTTGCTCTGTTAGTAATGCTGCGAGGACGGGAAAATAAAGCTTTGATGCAGGTATTTGCTGTCAGTGTTTGTCAATGGTATTTACAAGCTTATAATAACCTTACATGTGGTATATAATACCTTTGTAACATAATTTTTATATGTAAAACAATGTATGTAATAGCAGCCTACACATGAGAAAAAAAGTTCTTAGTTAATACAAGTTTATATAAGAAAATGTGAGATTTCTCTTATTCTACGTTATTTAATAAGAGTAGAGAGGTTTGAGATATTACTAGACAATCTTCTGCTTTTATTGTCATATTTTATAGTCACGTTATGTTTAGTGTTTTTCTACGGAGTGAAAAATGCAAGGCGTCCAAACGATATAAAGGTTAGCTCTTTTGCTGATCAAACATGAGTGAATGGGGTTTAGATAAGAGTTCACAAAAGCCTCTTTTTTTCCTCAAAAGGACATTGCCAAAATATTTTAAACTTCAAGATGAACTTCACGAGCAAAACCTCCCCTCCATTGACGCTTTTCTTAAGCAAAGAGTGCAAGGTACAAAAGCAAATCCTGGAAAGCAGTGCAGCGAAAAGGAGAGTATGGACGCGTCCATTCTCATTCAAAAAATCGGGTAAAAGAGAGTGAAAACTTTGGACAAAGGGCACGGAGAGACATAAAGGGAGATGAATTATTCAGTACGCCCCGCTGGTAGATAGTTTTGTAATTTTATATAATGGTCCGTTGGAGAAGAATAAGTTGATAGCGTGAAAACGGTGTCCTTTCTCCTGCCATAGCACGCATTAATGTTATGAAAGAAATGTCAAAACTTTGTTGCAAATATCTCAAGTGTCCATATTGATGGTGAGTGAACTCTAATGACCATAAATGGCCACAGTCTTATGGAGAGTCTGCTCGTTACGCACAACTCAGCCGCGTAAAACTGAGTTCTGTTTTCTGAGTAATGTGATAGTTTGACTTTTAAAGCGTTAACTACATTATCGTTGCATTATTATTACTAAGTGTTGGTAGAAAATATCCACATGATGTTCCTGCTTCTTTTTTTTTTCTTTTTTTTTTAGGGCTTCTTATGTTTTAAATTGGGACTCAATTACGTTGCTATAAAAAGAGACGCACCCTCTGAGTAAAGCAGTTTAGACTATCGGCATCCGGATGGCATTTAATAATGTTAATACTTATTAGAGTAAGCACTGGAAACGATGGTTGCTGAATAGGTGGCTGTGTTCGTGCCGGGTGTAATAGCTCGAAGGCATGGTAAGAAATGTATTTATCCCCAATCAGCCCCTCACTCTCCGAGTTTGAAGCACAGCCCTTATGTGGAGAGGGGTTTTAAAGCAGATTAAATAGAGCCTTTTATTTCTTTTCACTTTCATCTCACAGCGGAGCTCACAGTGGCTCGCCCAGGGCACAAAAATTCATGAGATTTTTTTTTCGTTTACTTATCCAGATTTTAAGACTTTATTTATTTATCTGTTTGTTTATTAGCCCTGTGTATTTGGTTTTCTCAGAGGTTACATCCCGGATTTATCCCAGCTCTAATCTAGCTTTATTTAACGTTTATTCAAACTGCTAGCCATATTATAATATTGTAGGTTACATTTTATTTTGTTGCTTGGAGTCAACTGTTTTTTCTCAGAAGGATAGCTAAACCAAAACAACTCAGTGTATGCACGGAAGTCAGTTTCACCTTTTCTTACTGCTGTAATGGCCTTCTAATTCCATAACTGTGAATCATCTGTTGATCACCAAACTAGTTTGTGCTAAAAAAGAAGTTGGTGCGCAATTTTAAATTCTGTGCCAAAGTGAAATTACGCGCAAGAAATTGGGTTAAGATTGCACAACATCTGTGCAAACGTGGACATCCTTTTGTTTGCGCCACACTGCTAAGAAAGAGAAGGTGAAACAGCTGTCTGGCGTCCATCTGCCACACTAACACAACCGACCTGACCGTCATATGAGGTGGAGACAGGCGATGGACACTTCAGCAAATCGCAGGATTACCTGAGGTGCTCAATTTAATTAAACAGATGTCAGATGGGATTATTTCCGAGCATCATGGTGGGAAAGTGACAGAGCAGCGAAGAGGTGTGAGGAAGCCAGACAGACCAACGATCCAGGTTAGGATTGGCTGAAAGGAGGCTCCAATTATATGCAGTGAAATGTAATTTGTAGTGAAATGAATGTGAGGCGTAAATCACGATTTACACTGGATTCCAAACGTAGTTGTAGAAACCAACTGTCTCTGGACTTTCATATTCCATTCCGGAATCAGTGTATGTTGTATGTTACCTCCAAAGTTAATTTACGTCAACCAGTTACGCAAAAAAATAGTTGTTTTTCGATTGACCATGTACTTACAGTTAGCCTAGATGAGCACATGTTTTCCTACAGAAACAAAGAAACAAAAAAATATAATTTCTGCTCGGCCTGTAGTGATGAAAACTGTGAGAAGCTGCCCCCTCTACGCCCTCCACCTCACAAACACGCACGCACTTAAACACACTCACAAACATACACACACGTATGCACACAAATAGCCTACACTAACACGCGCGCACACACACCCAGTCTCTTAGTGTATGGTAATATAATGTAGCTATATTTCGGGTCTAAAGCCGTGCTGAATGAGAAGACCAGGGGAATGAAGCGAGAGACCACTTCAAACAAATCCATCTGGAACAGTGTGTGAGAGAGATTCAGTGAAAGTATGGGGAAGTTATTTAGCTATTAATAACGTTTTTTCCTCAGGCATTGAGAGTGACTCCATCTGCACTTTCTCGCAGCTATTTGGCTGGGTGGAAATTGAGGGAGACCCAAATGTTGGGCAGAGATAACATACCCATCATAGCCCAGACCCTGCGCTGTGCTTCACTGCATTAAACTCGGATTAACCTCCCCTGTCCCCGCAGCCACTCAAGCCACATTTCACTGGAATTTACATCGGTAGGCCTACATTTCTTCTTATAGAGGGGGCAGGAGATGAAAGGCACGACAAAATCGATGATAATAAGAGTAACAACAACTATAATAATAATAATAATAATAATAATAATAATAATATTAATATTAACAATAATAATAATAATAATAATAACGTAAGGCCTATTTATAAAGTATAAAATAAAAGAAGAAGAAGAATTAGAATCATCACTATCATATTAGAACTATTTGTATTTACGGTAGTCTAAATTAAATAAATGAATGAAGACGGAATAATATAGGGACTATTGAATATTAAAACTAAATTTTAATTCAAATCTTTAACAGTTGTCTTACCAAACCGTTTTTGCTAAAAGTCAAATCAAATGATTTTGTTATATATAGCCTACCACTTTATATAAATATGCTGTTGAGCAGTCTTTTCCCGTTAAACGTAAATATGTATATAGCTAAGGGAACTTTACACTTAAAATTTTAGTCTTCTAATCCTTTGGCTATAGCTCTGCCGCTAAACAATATTTTTCTGTTTTGTTTTGAGTGTTTACATTGTATTTAGTTGGCATTGATGATTGCGTGTCTCAGGGAATATGCCTTTAACGGATGCTCCATACTAGAAAAATCAACAAAATTGGACAAATACTGAGCCCAGTTTAAATTACAGCCAGTAGGTTACATGGTAACTGCACTGTCTCATTCAGTAGGCCTACACTGGTGTAACACATCTCAATTTTAGTTTCAGTAATGGATTATTAGTTGACACCATATAGGCAGAATAGGCCTGTAATTCTTTTCTCCATCCATTCATTTAGTTAAGATTACTACCATCTGAGCAGGCTTAAGACAATAAATTCACAACAAAATTCCACGTGAAAGAAATGGTGACATGTTATATTCAGCGTATACATTTTTTGTTCAAAAATGGTGGTCTAATTTGTCGTTAATGACATATTGCGAAATGTTATGGGGAAGAGCTACTACCAGTGTAACAAATTAGCCTATTGGTTCCAGCAAGGTAACATGAGCGAACCGTGCACTATAATAACATGGAAGCCATGCTTATGAGTAATGAGTAATGCATCAATTTTGTGGAGTGCAGTTTAAGCTTGTAGGCCTACCACACTGCAGAGACATTTCAGTGTCAGAAGCTTTAAGTGTCAGCAGCATTAGGCTAAATAAAAAAAAAAATGGAGTAGGCTTAAATTCATTCTGTGATGGCATTTGACTTTGATCACATCAGAAATATTCATGGAAGCACAAACACTGACTCTGCCACCATTATCCAGGCTGACAGTGATACCTCTCAAGGCTGTCTATTAATTAAAGTGGCGCTTACCATGTGGGACGACTCCCTATCTGGGCACAAAAATGATTTTTCCATCTCTTGTGGGGCTCTTGAAAAGGGGCAATCTTTCCTCTCCAGCTTCTTGTGGGAAATTTAAAAGTGTACAGAGGAAGACATGGGGATTTCTAGCTCATTTATAAAGACGAGTTTATAATCCTTTCCTGCTTAATAACTTAAAAGGATTCAATTTCTCCCCTCATTTATGGGGTTATGATCACACATTGTTAAGCACAGATAGTAGCATTTCAAGGTTAACATTTCCTGCTCAAAAATATCCGAATGTAAGCTGTAAAACTATAGGTGCCCTTCGTTTAGCCTGCAATTCCCCACACATGCTGATAGGCCCATTTTAGATGTTGTTACTATTAATGTGATAACAAGGATGAAGCCGAGGAAGACCAAGTTGATAAGATGACTCCATGCCACCAAGCATTTCTAAAATGATAGGCTACGATATTTAATTATAGCATATAATTTCACCATCGACAATTAAACTCAGTAGGCTTATGCAGACTCTGAGGATTGAATGTCTGGTTGGGGGTCTCAAACCATACGAGACAAATTAAAGAGGAAGTGTTGCCCTCCAGGTATCCTGTCACAACAGTAGGGTGCTTCAGCGTGTCTCTCGTTTCTGGCTGTGTTTTATTCCGCTAATTTTTACTATGGGGCTCCAGGATCCTGCCTGCAGGGCTGCAGTCCAAAATAAATAGAAATTCTCAATTTTTCATCTTCCTAAGTTTGAATGACTCTCTCTCTCTCTCTCTCTCTCTCTCTCTCTCTCTCTCTCTCTCTCTCTCTCTCACACACACACACACACACATACACACATACTCACACACTGCATTCTCAGCGTCACACAGTCATGTCAACAAATGGGGGGTATTGAAATATGTGAAATTTCATTTTTTGTGACATCATTTGTTCTTAGTGTGTGAATGGGGGATTTGGGGTTCATCTTAAACAGGTGATGTAGTTTTAAAAATGTCAGTTTATTCTGATGTTATAATGTTGATAGAGGTAAATACAAATTTGTGGTAATTTGGGGGTGATCGTGTGGTGTTTTTGTTGAAATAGGCTTAACATTTTGGAAATAATAAGAGTGTTGATAGTTGAAATTCTAGAAAAAATTGCTTGTAGGTGTTGCCCTAGTATTTTATATATTACCCAAGTGTAATTTCTTTTGCCCAGATATTAATTTTTTTGTGGCCAATATCATTAGCAGCTCCAACTTTAACATCAGATACACAATGTGTACACTATACACACATGCACTGCCTTAGTAGTATTTTCCATTTAAATATGACTATTATCATGTTAGTGTTACCAGTTTATTTGTTCAAACGTTTACTTTTCCACTTGAGGCGTTTAATATATTCCCCAAATTGCCACCGCTTTGTTTGGAGTGATGTTTAATTGGCTGGAAGAAGATGAATGAGGCTGACAGGAATCAGCTGTCCAGAGATTCCCCTGTGAGGCTGACTCGGAAATCATAACCTGACCAGCTTTTCCTCCTCTGAAACCCGCTCGTTGAACTTGTCACATCTAATTAGGGTGTTAAAACACACCAAGTGCATCGGTGGGAAACAGTAGGTGGTTGGTCCGGGGCAGCCAACAAGGCCTTTTTGGGTCAGATGGTGGAGGTAGAGGGGGGCTGAGCAGCGTTGTTGGATGGGGATGTTGTTGAATTGGACCGCTGCGGGGTTTCTAAGCAGGCCTTTTTTCCGCTATTACTTCAATTACGGCCATCCACCGGGCTAAACCAGCCTGCATGGACTGTCTAGCCTTGCTTTAATTAGGTATGAAATTAATTATAGCAGACGTATGTATTAATACTTTTAAGTTTGGCTATTTTTTTTTCACAGACTTTAAAGGTAGAACAGTGGATTAATGGCTTACAGCCAAAATTACATTTTATTGCATCCCATCATTTCTGTCTAACAGGTGTCAGGCAATCTTTGAATTTAGAGAAAACTAATATTTTCATCATCATCTGCCCAGTTTTTTCACCTTCAGCTGTATTTTGATAAATGAATTAAAACATGGGCCTTTGAAATTTAAATCTCATACTTTCTACCTACCTATTTTCTGCAAATTTAAAGTTGTATGTCAATGAATGGATGCACATTTTAATTTTGTAAACAACTTTCCAACTTAGTGTGCTGCTTGAGTTAGCACCTCTTGTGCACTTGTGAAAATACAATTGTCTTGAATCCTTTTTTATTACGAGGCCGCATTCTTTTTTTATTGAATACTTTTTTTCTTGTATTGATACAAAAAAGCCCTGTGATGTCTGACAGCCTACTCTCACCATTGTTAAATGAACAGCCACTAGAAAAGGACGAGAGAAAGAAGAGGGAGGCGAAAAGGCCCTTCTGTTATCTTCTGTCTTGAGACTTGCTGCATAGGCTATTCAGGCAAGTTGATGAACTCCTCCAAAAGTTTATTAAGGGGCTGAAAACAATACAAACTAAAGCCTTTGGATGCCTGGGCAGACAGTTTATAAACTAGCTGCTATTGTGCCTCAAAGGCAGATGCATGAATACTTTTGAATAGGGGCCTTCAAACTGACACGATCAGGCTGGACAGCAGCAGTTTTAAAGGGAGAGAGAGTGCTTCTGCTGCAGCTCAGATCTCTGCCTTTTTTGCATTAATGTACATCTGCAAAGGAAGGGGGGGAGGGGGGGAGGCACTGTCTCTCATGCTTACATACACTTAAAAGAAGATATATATGTACATGATTGAGTAAACAAGCACTTTCTTAGGAAATTATAGTTTCTAGAAATAATGTATGCTTTACAGAGTATGGCTTCATGTTTATTTAATATTGAAGGACAGAGGTTGTTTTTATCTGGTAAATAGTAGTTTGTCCTCTGAATCATCATAAAAGAAGATGGTTTAGTACCTTGCATCCTATTTTCTTCTTCTGCTAATGTTATATTTTGGGTGTGGAAATTGCACAAGCTGTTATGGAGACCAAGCGCAGAGTGTGACAATTGGTCTTTCCTGTTCTGTACTGTGCTGAATTTCAAACAAAAAGCTTTCAAATGGTCCCGATCATTTATGCACCCAAAAGGAGACAAAAAACAAGGCAGAAAACTGTTGTATGCTTTGGCGACGTGGATTCACTGTTGATATGTTGTTGTTTTTTTTGAATGGGGCGCACTGGTTACGCGCACCCAAGAAGATACATTATTCCCCTCCTTTTCAGTAAACAATAGACTGTCACTCTTTATCCTTCTTCCCTCCTCTGTCCCGCCCTCTCCAGCTTTCTCTTTTAGTCTTCTCAGTCTCTGGCTCTGTGCCTCACAACATCAGAGGGAGTCCAGTGATTTGTGACCCCAGCAACCCACACTTAATCTCGCTAAAGAGGGGGAGCATCCAGTTTGCAGCTTGGCGGGCCCCAAATAGACCAAGCCTGCTCTGGCAGGTGTCAACATTAGCAAACAATTGGTCCCCAGTCCCATGCCCCGTACCCCAGTGCGAAACTGAACCTAAACTATTTGAGACGCTCTGAAAGGAGCCACATAATAGAGAATGTGAAGGGGGAGGAGAGGAGGGGGAGGACAAGGGAGAGATTACACTCTCAGACAGCTATTAGCAGGGATGAGGCTTTTCTAAACAAACAAACAAAAAAGAAGACGATCAATACTGTGTTAGTTTACCAAGTGGAGTCATCATTGTGGCTTTGGAGTATTTATTTTCTGCTCCATTGTTTTTCTCGACTTCTCAAACATCTGTGGGCCGTATTGGCAATCCAATTTAGTTTGGAGGGGGTTCCCTGGGAGGCCTATTTTCTTCTCCCGGGCAGTTGTGTGTTAGTTGTGGATTTTGCTTGGGTGTGGGCAGTCCATTCATAGATTAAGTGTTGTAATGAATCCTGATTGGTGAGTTATACCTTCGATAGTGGACGATGACTGGGCTGTCCAGAGGGAAAACAACACACAGGGATGACAGAGCTCCGCTTAGCCCTGTGGGATTGCAGCCCCTATACCTCATTAGACAGGAGTGTCTTAGCGAAGAGAGCAGAGGAAATGGGAAGAGAATGAGTTGACATGTGGACTGTTGCGCTCTTGAGTGGATATGTGTCTTGACAAGAGGGACAATGTTTTTTTAAAAGCCATTTATTTATCTCTCACTGCTGAATCCCAGCAAAGCCATGAGGAGAGACAAGTGCTCTCAGTTGGGGAGATTAGTTTTAAAGGTTTTAATGGAAAAACCTATAGTTATCAGACAGAAATCTCATTTAATTGCTTTGAGATGTCCTCTTGGCGTCTTTCTTTCGTTCCTGCAAAAAGAATCTGTAAAACAATCCTCCTGGTGCAGATGTTCTGCACACAACACTAGAGAATCTGCCATCATTTTTCTGCAATAAACAAGTGTAATTAACTGACCTCAGGACTTCTACAGACAATGGTGCCTGTTGTCAGGAAGCACCAATAACAATGTCAACGAGCAATAAAGTGATTCTGAGCCTTCATGCTACAACACAGATAAGAAGCCTCAAACATAGACTGATCAGACTGAAAGTAAAATGTTTTTTTGTTTTTGTCTCGACTACGGGAATTGTCAGATGGGACAGACAGTATACAGAGTTATTTCAGCTTTAAGCAGTATTTAATTAACCATGTAATTCCATGAATCCTTGTCATTTAGACTAATACGTTATCTAACAAACAACATAAAAAACACGTTGTTGCCAGCTGTCAGATAATGTCAAACAATGACAAAGAACGGTTAAATTGTGAAAGATCCACCAGTCATTTTTCAATATATCTTGATGTAGGCCAAATCGGTCAGGAGACAAGTATTGGTGTGCAGTTGTCTCTTTGATTTCATCCAAATACAATCTTCCAGCGGATAAATCAGTACCATCTAGTGTTTACGGCTCAGTTGGACTAAACACTGTCTTCTCTAGATAAGAAATATTAATTATAATAATTGATTATTATTGAATCAGTAGTGGAATTTTTGTCTTGCAGTCCTGTTTTTTTGTCCTTATTATGATCTGTTTGGTTAAATGTAGCATGCACATTTTATGTTAATTAAAGTCTTAAGATTTGAAGATGAACGGGGTAAAAATAATAATAATAGACGGGACCTTTGGCAGGAATACATCTTTGTTAGTGATGAAACCATTGTTATTCTGCCATACACAATTATCACACAAATAAGTATACAGTACATCAGGACATCTCCAGCTTTATTATTTAGATGTTAAATTGTGCAATGAATAAGGAGGTCAGAGCCACATAATTTATTGAAAGAAATGTAGTTTCCTCCAATTCGCCCTGCCACCTAAGGTTGTCAAGCTCTGACAGCTGGCACAGATCGGGGACAGTGTGTTGCATTATGACCATCCACTGGTTGCCATGGAGCTGCATTACAAAAGACAAAAGGCATTTCTGGCTAATTTTATTACAATACAGGAATAGCCCACATAATGTGCAACAGTAATTACGTTTAGCACAGTGCGCCCCTGCTCTCCCTCACTGATGAATGAGAAACATTGACCATGGTCTGCTAGTTTAAAAATCGCCATTAGCCTATGCTACTTAGGGCCAGAACATTTCACATTTTATGCTCTTGTTCTGCTGCAACACTGAAATATTCATTTATTTTAATTGTGCATGTTTTTTTTACAACCACAAAGACAATAAACATGTTCCCTGAGTGTTGCAAATCAGAAATGTGTTTTTTCCCACCAAGTTAAAATGTGTAAGCGGTTGTCCAAACAGTGGGGTGGAGCTCCTGTCTTTGCCGACAAAATAACAACTTCAAATGTTGTCCGCTATTTTCAACTAATGGGCTTATTTCTGCATCGTCAGTCATTCTCTCCTTGGGGAACGTGTTGTCTCTGTATAAAAAGCTTTGCTACTGTGCCACATTACATCCCCTCAATATGGAGGGATCTAAGAAATTAATGCTAAGCACTGTAATGCTTCACTCTGCCTAGAAAAAGCTCTTTATTTAAAACATTACTTAAATTGTTGAACATAAAGGAATTCTTTTTGTTAAGTTGCAAGTCACAAAATGTCTGTGCGTTTAAACACAGTGGAGAATATTTTTTGAAAATAGGTTTCATGATTTCAAATTTTATATGAAGATTTTGAAGGCATTTATCTGAGATCTATATATATATATATATATAGATATGTACAAAAAACAAAAAATTATAAATATATATATATATATATATACATATACATATATTTATAATTTTTTTGTAGCTTTATTTACATCAATCCTAAGGTTTCTGTTAAAGTTTCTATTAAAGAGTTAAACTCTTTTTTTCCTTCCTTGTGTCCTCTATATCGCACAAACTTTTTTCGCAATATTTGCTGCCCAGCCTTGTCCAGAAAATTAGGAAACTTCCCTTTGGGCACATAAAAATGTCTGCTGTGCATTCCTATACTGTGCCCAGTAATCTCTCTTAGGCTTTGTTGAGAAAATGATTTGTTCCTCCAGGAGACCTCGGCTCATAGCCCTGAGACGTTACTGTTTGATTTCCTGCGTAGGTTTTTAGAGCTTTTTGCAGGGGGACTGAGGCTCTGGCTTCAGTGCCATTTGGCAAAGACCCCCATGGGCTCCTTTTTACTTTCTTGTGCGCTCTGTTAATTTCATTACTTTTGCTGTGACCTCAATTAGCAAAGACTCAAGCTCAGGCGGTGACATGCTACTCGACAGAAGAGGAAGTTCAGTCTTAGTGAGGGAGGAAGTGAGAGGTGGCAACAGTCTTCCTCACAAGGTTCAAATTTTGTTACCTCTGACGTCTGTAGGGATCCTTGTGGCTCTGTTAGATCCTTTCTAATCTAGCTCTATTCTGCCACAGTAGGAAATTATATTATAATTTAGCAAGTAAATTCATACAGTATATGCTCTCGAAATGTGAGATTTTGAATTTTTGTAAATTAATAAAACTAACCTATTTGTAACGTTAAAGGTGCATTTTCCTTAATATCTACATCAAGAGAAATCTTTCAAAACTAATGTATGTACAAGAAAAAGAAACTAAACAGTACTCTAGAGAGCAACAGTAGTTTCCTTAATGTATATCTTGGAGTGAAAAACATATTGTTTAATATCCCAGTGTTAGTCAGTAGTATATTAATGAAAGAAAATCCCAACCTTCGAGCCCTTCACGCTTTCACACTCAGGCAGCGCAGAGGCATGGGGAGTCAATATGTCAGCGTTTATGGATGCCCTGCGGAGCTGCACAGGGCTGTCAGGCCCCTATTCATGCTCTAATGGCCCCCCGAGGAGCCCGTCTCTCTGGGCTGAAAAGGCCGGGAGGCCCAGTGGACACCCTGTTGTTGAAGGTGAGCGTGCACTCTCATGGACGCGCTGCGCCTTCATCCATATGACAAGAGCCATAAAAGAACATCGCTTTTGCTGCTTCTCCCTCTCTGTCTCCTCTGCTTTCTCTTGCGTCCCCTACCCTCCCTCCTCTATCCCACTTTCTCCCCACCTCAAACAGAGAAAAGGGCTAATTGTTTGTTGTGAGAGCCAAAGATTACAGAGCCTCCCATCTTTCTTCCTTCCTAGCATTTTTCTCCTTTTTTTAAGACCCCTACTCCATTTCTAAATAATGTGATTCTGTCCAAGAGATAAGAGAAGAAAAGTATTGTAATTTTCCTGAGGAATGCCAATGTTAAAGAGCCTAAAACTCTGACACTGGCAGTGGTGAGGGGTTGTGCGTTTGGTAGTGAAAGCAAGGCGGCTGTTTCTATTTTCATCAGGTAGTCTGTTTGAAGTTTAACAGCTACTTTTTATGTTAAAAAGTAAATTTAAAGCTTCACACCTTTTAGAGCTCTTGCTTTCCTTTCTCCGTTGTCCATCTTACCACTTGAAATAGACTTTGGGACAAGTGCCTTTGGCCCTGGGCCACCTGCCATAAACTGGTAATTTACATAATAGGCATGAGACAAAGCTGAATCCAATGACATCTGTCCATAAAGGTGAGCTGAGATAGATGGTGGATTTTTAATATCCTTGTGTAAAGTTACACATCTAATCCCGATTCAATTTCAGCTAAATGTCAAATTACGGCCCAGAGAAGGTCACTGACAAGCAGACGAAATTGATTTTGTATTTTGGCATGTTACCGAACCAAGTAAACAGTTAACTTGATTTTGCCACATACTATGTGCAGTCATTTAACAACTAGTTTGGTATGTTAATCAAAATATTTTAAGTTAATATACATGAGTAAGTTCCAATTATGCTGAGGCTACGCTAGCTTTTGGAGTTTTGTTTTTGTTTTTCACTTGCAGGGAGATAACTACAGGAGAAGATTATTCATAGAGAATGTGTCTTTAAACCATTCTGGTTATCGCTGTCGTCTATCTTGTATTCACATAAGGTTCCTATCTCCGATACATCCTTCGGTAAATGCCTTAAATCACATGCCTTCTTTAACTTGGCAACCCCTTTGGGATGAACAGGCAAGTGCATTAAGCAGAGATTCGGCACCATTCTCCGAAAAATGCAAATGGGGAAGTTGTTAGTTATTTGATGTTGCTGCAAGATCCCCCCCGCCCCCTAAACATCCCTCCACTCCAGTGTCGGTGGTTGAATCGCATGCAGTCCTGAGGACAGGCAGGGCTGTTTATATGCAGGCCTGGAGCAGCAAAGACAGCACAGAGACAGATGCATGTCAGAGATAGCAGATCCCATCTCAGGCATATGCCTCTTATCACAGGCCTGTTTGCATAATTAGGCCTTTTGATATTCACCCCCTCTGACTGACAAAAAGTATAATTGCAGTATCAACTACGACAAAAGGTAGGCACAAAATAAACAAGTCAACATAAATAGGGAGAAAAGACGCGGTGTTATTTTTGTCCTATGGGAAAAAAGAGGGAGGAAAAAACACCATTTTAAACTAAATCTGCTGTCAGTCACAGTCAACTGGTGTGACTCGGTGCTCAGAGGCTGGTCCTGTGAATGCCTGCAAAACACTGAGCGTGAGGCCTGATTGTAATTATGCTGGAACTAATATGCTTTTCAAAATGAGCCATTATGAGCTAATGCTGCACTGCCAAAGCCCTGTCTGTTTTTGTCCCTCTGTCTTGTATAGTTTGCAAAGGTATGGCTGATATTGAGGCCATGAGTTATGACATCAGAGGCAGTCTGACTAGGACGAGCGCTACTTAACTTTAGGCTAATACTGCTCACAGGTGAGTCAGAGATGAGGGGTGAAACACCTGAAACCTGCACCACTGCAAAGGGATGTTCTTCAAAATGATTCCTACAGAGACACCAATGATTTTTGGTTATTGTTATCTTTTTATTTACACAAAGAGTGAGTCTTTTATTTTTTTGTTTCATAGTTCACATGCGTTGTAGCTGTGTTTAATTTTTGTTATTTTGTTTGTTTTCATGGATTTGTCTGTTTTTTTTTGTTATTGAAACACCTCTGGGTGGAAGTAGATATTTTTAGTTGTAGTTTTTTTAGTTTACCCATTTTCAGAATAAAGCCTTTTCACCCTTTTTAACTTTCATCATGTCACAGATTTTGGCTCCTACAATTGATTGTAATGCTTCATGATGAACATTTACTCAAGGCCATAGATCCTGTTTTTTTCACTCGGAACGCCCCTCGATGAATCAGCATACATTTAGCCAACATCTCTCAACAACATGAAGTTTAATGCAGTTGTCATGTATCATAAATATGTAACCTTATGGATCACATGGCTATTTGCCAGTATTGAGTGGACAGCTGTCTGTTTAATCAGCTTTACCTCAGTGTCTCGGGTAAAGGTGGAGGAGTGCAAGGGATTGGCGGTAAAGGAAGAGAAGGAGTTGGGGAGGGGGTTGATAAGAGGGGAGGGGTTCGAAGAAACAGGGTGATGATGAGGATCCCATCTGCCTGTAGTCTGAGGAGTCTGTCTGCGGGGTCAGCAGAAGAGCATCAGAGGAGAGGGCAGGCTTTAAACCTCATCCCAACCTTAAAACTATTAACTAGCAGCACAAAGCTTTCAAGAGCAAGAGCTCTTTTTGTCTAAAAGGTTTGCTCAGAATTAAATCATCATTAAAGCAAAGTTACACCGTTGTGAAAGAATTTGGTGGTTATCCATGTCTTTAGAGATAATTGTTAGTATGGTGTCAACCCTTAAATTAACACAGGGATGTGTTCATTTACAAATTCTTTGTTAGTGTTCATCCACTTTGCGACCATAGTTTGTTTAGCAAGATGAGTTTTCCAGCACAACAGTGCCCCAATCAAAACAGGACTTTAATGCTCGCAAGTCATTAACAACACCTTTTCAATGTTTTCTCAATTATAATTAACATTCTTAATAAAGGTCAGTGATTGATCCGTATCAGTTAAACCTTTAAACTATTCCATGTATTCAAAACATCTCTTTCTTAAGTCATGGCATTCATTACAATTTAGGTCAAGGTAGCTTTTACTCAAACCAGTGTTATTTCTAATCTCAATCAAACACTCACCTAGATAAAGCAATGTGTAAAGCTGATTAATTCCTACTCTTAATGGGCACAATTTTAAATCAATATTGGGGAAAAACCTCAGAGGGCCCCTGGAGGAGAGTACACAGTGGTAATCATACCCACTGGATAGTACATAATTGGATTCTAATTGGACGATAAGTAATGAGACATGGCATGAGTGCCTTATCAATATCCCATGAACCTGTGAATGGAATTACCGCAGTTGTATTATAGGATTGTCTAATCACAATGTACCTTTTTGTGCCGAGAGGACCATTAAGGAGTTGACCTAGACGGCCCTGCAGGGATTTTGTTGGCTGAGTCTTATTTTATCTTTTATTGTTAACATTGTCACATGTGAGGGGAAAAAGACACATGAAATTAATATTTGAAAGAGATTTTGTAAGCAAAACAGACTGAAAATTTGTTGTTTGCTGTCTTTATACCTGCTTTTGCCTAACATGAATTCAAGCCAGTTTGTTAGTGATCTTGTCTTTGTACCGACTGTTGTAACACCACTGTGTTCAGGTCTGTATGTTAATCAGAAATCTCTGTCAGGCTCTGTCTTACATCAACATGGAGAGCAGCCATGTGATTTTATGTATTTTCCATCTTCCAAGTGTAATCGGCAGATAGATGAGTTTTGCGTCCAACCCCAGTCCCAGTTGGCCCCAAGCAGCGTGTGCCATTTTCTATTTTCCCTTACTCATTACAGGGCAGGCTGTTGACCTTGTGCTTCTGGTTCATGTACAAGAGCAGATGCGTTGGTTGTGTATGGCTTAATGGAGAGCAGCAGTACAAGCTATTGTCTGTTGAGGTTTATCAGTCATTAGCCTGATAGCATGCTAAATGGGACAAAGATTGCCACAGCAGTTTACTTGTGAAATAAAGTCTGTGAAAGCGCCTCAGACAAAGGAGAGGAAAAGAAAATAATTTGAGGAGAAGAGGACTTTAGTGTCTTTCTCAGAGCCCCTTGAGTATGTGTCTACTCTGGCCCCAGTGTCTCCCTATAGGACACAGAGGTGACTTTGGAAAGTGATCTGCAGACTGCTGGGCTGGTCTCAAGTGTCGTCATGGCAAGTTACCGGGCAAATGGATATACGCATCCTCATGAAAACCAACAAAGGGATATGTGGTGTATGTACATATTCAACTTTGTATGTTCAAGGGTGTTCTGCCGCGAAGTGAGCCTGTGCTTCAAGAATCAATCTTTATTAAAAAGGATAAGACTGAAGAATTGATTTAATGAATGCGGCGTCATGTCCTACGGCCACATGTAATCCGCAGAGAATCATTGAGCATGAGCTCAGGGGGACAAAAATGTTCGTAGAAGACTCATAGAGTGGCCTGTAATGATAGTCTCCATATAATCCCATAATTCCTTGTTTAATTAAACTCGGGAGCTGGCCTTGAGACTTCGCCAGCTCTATTGCTCTTTTGTTCTCACAGTTGTTATTTGGAGGCTAGGTTTGAGTATTCTTTTGTCCACTCATGTTGAAGGATTTGACTGGAGTGAACAATAAACAGAGATCAGAGCTGGAAAACAATGAATTAGACAGTAGGAACTCACTCTGACGATACATTCAGGTGAGCATTATAGTTTTCATTTAAGCTGAATAGCGTAGGGCCTCTGTCAGCAGCAGAAATCTCTTCAAACACCCTCTCCTTCAATATCTCCCTTTATTTTCCCTCTCCCACACTTTCTGGACTGTGCATGATGCAATCCAACTAGGCCTGGAGCAACACTGGCTCATCACGCCGCCTTGTCAATGTCTCAATGAGGAAATTATGAAAATATAAATTTTATGACATGAAATGAAAAGGGCCATGTAGTTTGAATAGACATGCAGAGGAGGTGAAAATGATGCAATTTTCTAAATTCAGTTATAATGGTAATGTGCAATGGTAATGCGTTTTTGCTGTCAAAAATTTCCCTGTCGGCCCGGATTGTACAGCTTTGTGCTGTATCTATATTCCTCGAGCGAAAATTCAGCTTAGTAGAATGCCTAAAAAGTAATGTAAAATATGTTCTAATTCATTTAATGACAGCAGATGGAAACACATGGGACTGAATGGTTTTGGTGTGATATTGTGTTCTATTTTATACACTTTGGCTGAGCTGTGTATGATCAGTGTGCCCTGGGCCAATGAGAGAGAAAAGCAGGGTGAGGAGCAGCAAGGTGGCCCTCGCAGATTAACCCCTCTACCCACCGACACCCCCACTCCCCCTCAGCCCTCTGCCTTCTCAGCCTCTGGGGCCCCTTACAGAAGCAGGATTGTGTATCAGGGCCTCTTTTATAATAAATAAATATCCACAGATTAAGATAATATTCTCCCAGTTGTATATTCAGAGAGGAGTAGCTGTCATTTGAATCCTCTGTGTTGTCAGTCCTGCTTTCTGGAGCAACAAATGAGGCTCTAAAATGCAGATAACGCTGTTGAAGCTCAATTTTCATGCTATTTTCTACAAACACCCCTCAGTTAATTCACATAAAACACTCTTCAACTTGATTTCATTCCATGATCACACAGATGGCCCTCTGTCTTTTTCTTTTTCACCTCAGGTAACCGCACAGATGAAGGTTCAGATGTAGATTCGGAGCCTGACTTGCCCCTGAAGAGGAAGCAGAGACGCAGTCGTACCACCTTCACCGCTGAGCAGCTGGAGGAGCTGGAGAAGGCTTTTGAAAGGACACATTACCCAGACATCTACACCAGAGAGGAGCTGGCTCAGAGGACAAAACTCACAGAGGCCAGAGTGCAGGTTAGACATACCAGTGACAGTACCAGTGAGTCCAGGCATTGTGTTGTAGTATGCCTGGTACCTAGCTATGAAACATTGGTCCCTGAGATTTCTGCTTCCACCCTAATACAAATGGAGGAATTTGCATGTAAAAAATTGTAAAAGAAAATCAATGTTACTCTGGATAACCAAAAGAACATATAGATAGATATATAGATAGATAGATAGATAGATAGATAGATAGATAGATAGATAGATAGATTGCTAATGACTAACCTGAGATGTAACTCAATTCATTGTCATTGTGTTTGGGTGGAGGCAGACATCTCAAAGACCGATGTCTCAAAACCTGGACAAATACCAGCACTATAAACGTGTGTAATTGGACTTAAGCTATGCTAACTGTAAAATTGCCACCTGCCAATGTGCTGTTGTCACTCAGTGGTGAGACTCACAAAGAAAAAGAGTTTCACACCTGGTGCAGGCTTCGCAGGGATCTGTGCTGCCTGAACAACAAATACCAGAATTTCCCTGAACACACGGCAAAAGCATCAAGTTTGATCCTCTAAATATGTAATGTTGCCCCTCTTTTACCCAAAGCAATGGTTTACTCATTTTTCAGGAGGATGTTTCCCCTTTTACCGTATAATGCTGTGCATGTAAGGGAGTTTGCTACAAATCATTAGCCAAGATGTTTGAGAGAAATGCTTCCCATCTTCACACCTCAGACCCAGGAGCATGGCTGTCTGACAGCCAGGGTGCCCTGCAGTTGCATGTAAGATTGAATGAAGATATGTACAGTAGAGTTATAGCAGCAGCTGTTCTTCCAAAGATGGAGAAAGGGAGAAAAAAGAGGAGAGGAGAGAAAGGGAATGCATTCCTGATGGATTTCTCATTTCGGCCTTTGGCCAGGATCTGATCCCATCACTTTCAAGCTTGCCGCTGCTTGTAAAACCTTCCACATATAACAAAGGGTTCCTCATCCTCTCCAGGGACCCTATGCCCCGACAACAACATTAATCAATCAACCGCTAGTAAAAAAAAAAAAATGGACTGGGGCACCCCTCTCCTCTTACCACAGTCATTCACACTCCCTCTGAACCCCCCAGACTCCTCACCGCATGCTAACTGTTCATCACACTACAAACATGCAGTTGGGGTAACTGATTCCACACATGTCTTTGTCCATCTTGAAATCCCCCAACACGCATAGATGTTCTATATGTCTGAGTGTTTAATGCCTCACTCAAGGGAGGATAAATTTATCTCATGGGTGTTATTAGGCAATATATTAGTTTTAGTTTGAGAGGTAAATGTGGACAAGAGACCTGAAATCATCAATAATATTTATTGAAAATTTGATCATTACTTTCATTGAAAGTGAATTTTATTTGGCATTTTATAGACTGCATTCCAACATTCCTAATACCGTTTATTATTGACACTTAATTGTACAAACCACATAAGAAAATCCACGTACCAATGCATTACTCTCATGCAATTCAAAGTCACCATGGATAACAATAACAAAATTCTCGATCATTTATTCTTGTATTAACATCTGTGTATTTCTGGAGCTTGACAAAAATATCTAAGCAAGAAAGTGAGTGACTGCTGTTTGCTCTTAGATAATAGACTTAAATGATGTCATGTGAAAACCTGAGGAATTTAAGTCATGGCTATAATTTGTTAACGCTGTTAGCCTCATAATCTAATTCTTAAAGACTTTGAAAGTCTCAAAAGGTCAACTCAAACCTAATTTTCTGAAGTTATGAAGAAAGGGGGTCTGGTAGCCAAAATAAATAGATGCTAAAGTTGTGCTGCAGTTTGGTGAAGTTAGATATGGGTCTATAACCATAACATAAGTCTGATTGTTTTGTCATTTCATTTCCCAAATGCATCTCAACAAATTCATTGACTACTGGAAATACCACATATTTTAGATATAGACCACAAAGATCAACTAAATAGCTGGGCTTTCACATTGGTGCCCAAAAGGCCCATCAAAGGGCAGGAGAGAGGAGACCCTTTAGCCTGAGAGCAAAGCTTGTCCACCACAGCTGCAATGACGCATCTTCCAGATGTCGTTCACAGACAAATTGGTGTTTGGGGCTGAAAGAGAAAGTTCGGGCGAGAGGTGGCAGTGCTCCCAGAGACTCATATTATTTTAACTTGAACCTGTGTCCGCGGTCATGGTTCACCGTTACCCGTTTGTCATTAAACTCAGTGATAATGTGCGGAGCAGTTTGTTCAGGTTGGTTTCAGAAGTAAACTGTAATCGTGAGGCACAAACATAGCCGCACTGGCACTTAACCGCCAAAGCCTGAAGCCTGTGTACTAAATTAAAATTAGTCGATTTTTGTGGAAGTGATGAGTGTTTGGCTTAGCGCTGACTCACAACCTAAACTCATAAACAGAGCTAACTCCCTTGTGTATGCCCTCGCCTGCCATTTTAAGACACTTTAACCATCCATCTTCACAGCCCGCTGCCCCTTTCTGCAGCACTACCGGCGCTCCTTCACCACCATGAGCCCTGCAATGGTTTTATCACCCCAACTGACAAATTGTGGGATATGATCCGTATCTCTCAGCAATTAGTTCCAGGCTGTCTCAGTGGGAGGGGATACTGCCAAGTTTACCTTCAGTATGTGATTCACTGATGCAGTGTGCGCTGCCACTTTCCATCTGATAACCACTCAGTTTTAACAGGAGCAGGCGGCAGAGCCATTCCATACCCTATTAGCGAAGAGGGCATCCTTAAAGTCTGTTCCCTTTGCAGAGTGGATCAAGTAGGGGTAGCACTGAGGTTAGGGGGGACAGGCAATAGGCAGATGAAACAAATTACATTCTCCTCTATCTCTATTTGGACTGAAGTTTTAAAGAGAATGACTCCTATGTCTCAGCTGAGGCTCATCATCCCAGCATGCTGCCTCCAGATCACTTTACTGAATCTGTCACATAGATCCTCTTTCATTACCAATAAACATTCTGCATGTAGCTATTATACTTAGTGGAATCTAATAAGGTATAAGCATTGCTTTTTACAAAGCGTGCAAATCAATTTGGTAAAAAGTTTCTTTCTTTATCTGGGGCTTGTGCTGGCCTTTTGATGTGCAATGAAATGAGGACAGGGAAAAAAACCAATGTGGAGTATGTGTACTGGTTTTCATAGCATATGTGACAGACCAACACAAGCAAATTCAAACTCATGCTGAAACTTTTAAACATGTTTTCAACACAGCTAATATAAATAAAATCCCATAGGGAGGTATCAGGAGGTACTGCACAGTTCCCTGGTTGTTACAATATCAGTTGAGTACAAGCGGCAAGAGAGAAAATCACAATGTAGCTGAGTGGTGACAACCAACAGGCAACTGTATTCCCGCCAGTATGGGTTTATGTTTCATAAAGGAATAAATAGGATTTGTGTAGATTGTAAGGGAAAAATTGTTGCAATGCATCAGTGTGAATGTTCTAACAGTTTCTTATTATTAGAATTTAAATGACTTTGGTACAGTGCTTCTGTACTCCTGATACTTATCAAGCTAATCCCACTCTCCTCTCAAATTCACACTCCTAGCTACTTTAATTAGCATAGTGCCAGTCTGGAAGGCAAGCAAGGGAGGGAATCAGAGAGAGAGGGGAAAGAAGAGGGGAAGGAGAGAGAAGGAGGAGGGGGGTATTGCGTGGTATGAGACAGAAGAGGATTTGTATGTTGAGGCTGGTTGCATCACCCCACTGTGTTTTTGTGGATATGAAGTGAGCAGCACATTTTGTTTTGTCATTATCTCAGCTCTTGGTATTCATCTACCGAATGTTGCAAATTGGCTCCTGAAAGGCGTCACACATTCAGCGCTTGTCTTTGACAAAATAATTCATGGAGGATTGTCTGAACGGGGAATTCGGAAATATGAGTGATCCTATTTAAGAGAAACAACAGAGAGAGAATTTTACTGCAGTGCAGTGTCACAGTGTTTGTGAGTGCGTGTTATCACTCTTGATCAGCGATGAGAAAATGCAAAATGCCACTTGATCGCTCAGAATCGATTCTGTCGGCGGAGAGTGAAGGGAAGATTAAAGGCAAATGAGCAAAGCATGCAAACTGGGGACGGAAGGTGTGAAGGTTTCTTATTACACCATTGCAGATTTGAGGTTTGTAACTAGACCATCTTCTAGTTGTGCTCTGCAACAACCCTCACCCTCCTTCAACTGTGTCTTCTTCCAAGCCTTCCTCTTTTGTTTCACAAGCTGGGCTAAGCTTGACTTCTATAAGATGGGTTAGTGCTCTTTCATCCTCTGCTGCCTCCCTAAACTTTTTCTATAAACATTCAGAGATGCAGTGCAGATGTATCCAAGTGCACTGGATGCAGGGAAACCTTTTAGTCCATGAAAAGGAAACAGAAGCGAGCCACATAAATTCAGCGGCACACATGTAGGTAGATAGGGAAGACACGGAGGAGCACAGCAGCTCTCTGTATGGCAGAGAATTAAAACGGATTGGGGAGAGCAGAGGAGAATCTGTGGTCCAAGGTGACTTTGTGATCAGGTTCCAGAGCGCAGCCTCAAATCCTCAGCTTCAGGCTGTGTTAGTTTGTGTGAGAGTGAATGTGTGTACGTAATGTATGCACGTATGTGATAGTGTATGGGGCACTGGTGCACTTGTGAATCACAACTTGTGTACGTGTTTATCCTGGTCTGTGCTAAGAGCCTGACAATTGTCCACTCAGTCAGTGGAGCATGTTAAAGTGAACACACTGCACCTGGATTTTGTGCACAATACCTCAATAGATCTGCAGTCTGCTTGGGTAAATTCAGTGTGTCGTAACATTGAAGCTAATGTATAGAATACTTTAAATTTCCAATAAAAAAAAGAGGATACCCTTTACTAATGTTCCTCAATGCGTATTTTTGGCAGCTAAAGGGATTGTGACGGGGAAACCCATCCCCTTGAAATATACTGTTTATAGTATACTAATTTGCAAATACACATTTTTAAAGGAACATTGTGGTAAAAGTGTCAGTCAACTTTTTACGTTATGTTTACCCACTTACAGAACGTTGGCAATCAACAGCAACTTGATGTATAAGGCACAAAGTGTAACTAAAAACAAAATCTTCGCGGTAGAGAAACAAATTGAACCAATTTAGTAAAACAGCAGATAAATTTACTTTCAAGGAGACATTGTCGGATCAGGAAGGAACACCCTGACAAAATGACAGCCAATGAGTGATACATTCCTGTATGATGACAAAAACAAAATTAAATTCCATGAAGGTGTGAACACAGACAAGGCTCAGATTTTAGCATGGATTTTAGTAGTAAACTGATAAATGTATACATTTACATTCAAACTACATTACAGGAACCTGGGAACCTACTTGTTTAGGAAATTATTTTTGCAAAAGAAATGTCTAACTTTGTGGTGGCTGCAAATAAATATACATATGCATTGAAAACAGTAAAGTTTGGAGTGGGAGAAAGAACTGAAAATGTGACACTGACAAAGGGAAAGTGGTAAAAAAGCAAAAAGCACACGTCAACGTTTAAGTGTTTTGTGTCCTTCATAAGCTTGGATGACAACGGGGGAAGGAAGTTAAAGTGAACATAAAAGAGGGATGGGGTGAGTGGATGAGGTCGAAGGTGAAGTGGCACTGTGGGGTGGGGTGACGGGGAGTGTGTGGAAGAAAGGGGTGTGCCTCTCGTGCCCCCCTCCCCTGAGCCAGGCAGCTGTTTGTCTGGCGCAGTAGGAGCTTAGTTCAGACCTTGGACCACGCTCCACTACATCCCAATAGCAGAAATTTCACTAGAGCCACTTACCACATTTGTTTTGCAATAGCTGATTTAGGGATTCAAACAGGGTCTTTAGAGGCAACCAGGCTTGAGATAAGGATTTCCTGTTGGTTTTCCAGTTGTGTGTTTGCCCGACACAGTCATGGCCTGTTGCGTTCCATTTTCTCTCTAGTGAACGCTCAAGACTAAACCAAGCTATGGGCACACAAAGAAATCACCTAGTCTTTGCAGAGGTAGTGGCTCTGTGGGAAAAGAACCACATTCAAATTAAGATCTTCATTAGGCTGAGATCCCTTGTAGGCCCATACGAGTTTATATGTATGTTTGTGTGTACAAAAAGAGGCAGCCCCGAAAAGCAGTGAGTACGTCGCTGTCTAAGTCCCCTTGAAAGTGTCCCTCTTTAAGACCTGTTTAAAAGGGACGCCCCCTCTTTGTGTCCAGTGTTCTCTGTGGCGTATGGAGGGTCTTTTGTCCCCCTCTTTCATGTGCTCTCACAATAGCCCGGGCCGTTTGAAACACAACAGTAGATGAACTGCGCTGACAGTGTATTAAACTCTGATGAATTGCCTGTGCGAGGCATAGATCAATGTCCTTCAACCCTTAGCACACAGTAAAGCCCGGGTCTTGGTTAAATGGAACAGGTTGCTGGCTCTTTTCAAAAGGACCTGATTATATTCATGTTTTGTTGAAGCAGAAGCCTTTTTAAAATGTGTAAATCTTTGCAGTTTAAAAGAGTCCTATTTTTTTTCCCTTTTCATTCAGGGAATTGACATTGTGTGTCTGCGCTTTGGTCCTGTTCATTTTGTGAGCATTTTTGCTATTTTCAGCACTGTGTCTTGAAACTATAGTTTAAAAAAAAATGTTGTTCTCTTTTAATTGTCTTTTCCAAGATTTGAAAACAACTGCATTAAAACAGCACAGCAGCATGTATGCCAATTAATGTTTCTCTGCATCAACAGAGAAGAACTGGCCTCTCGCAAAGCATCCAATAGCTTCACAAACTTGAGGTGTGTGATGTGTAGGCTAGTGGCCTACCTCTGACCTTTAAATGACTTGGACCCTCTGAAGGTGGCTATGGGCAGCCTGTTTACACAGATCATCGCTTCAGCCACTTAAGTACAACAGGGACAGACCACTGAGCCTCTATGGCAGCTCCCACAGGGACTCTCTAAACTACTACAACCAGCTCACTAACTTGCAGATTAATTACAGGTGGCAGGAGCCAGCCCACTCTACTGCAGTCAAATGCTCACAGCACAAACATGTATGAACGTGTAACCTGCAGGAGTTGAAACATACAAAGCTGAAAATTAGTAAAAACTAAGAATTTGAACTGTGCCTCTTCTCAGGTGTGGTTTAGCAACAGGCGAGCTCGGTGGCGTAAACAAGCTGGGGCCAATCAGCTAGCGGCCTTCAACCACTTGCTCCCTGGAGGATTTCCACCAACAGGGATGCCAACTTTACCCACGTACCAGCTACCAGAGTCCAGCTACCCCGGCGCCACACTATCACAGGGTAAGACCCGCACAAAACACTTCCATGTGAAAACATACAGAATGCTCTGTGCTTTGAGTTTAATCTAATTTTGGTAAATATTAGATTAGTCCGATTTATTTGCTGTATGCCATCTATATTTTATGTTCACATGAACAACATTATAAATGATATATGAGCCATGTGCAGCATTTAAGAACCATGCTGCAAGTACTTATGTTTACAATCACATCATTGTCACAGTGGAACAAAAACAAGCCTTCTTTTTTGTTGCAAGTTCAGGTCACATCTGTCCATTGCAGCACTTTTAATGCACAAAGGGGACATTTCTCTATGGTTATGAATTTGCAAGAAGGACATCCTATGTATGACTTAGCGTGGTTAAATTTAGAGGCTGCTGTTTAAGGGTTTGTTGTTTAGCGCCAACACAGAATTGTAAGTGTGTTTTCCACCTTGATTCCCTCTTACCTGTTTATGTTGTTCTTGGTGTCAGAGGGCAGCAGTACATTGCACCGACCCCAACCCCTGCCTCCATCCTCCATGCACCAGGGAGGCCTGACTGCTGATGGCAGCTCTGCTTATTGTCTCTCGTCTAATCGCCACGGCTTCTCCAGCTACTCCGATACATTCATGAGCCCTTCAGCATCCAGCAACCACATGAACTCTGTCGGCAACGGACTCTCCCCACAGGTCAGTCCAGCAAGTTGTACCTCCGTACATCTTCCCCATTATGTATAACGTTCCCACATGTAATGCATGTTCACATTCATCAGACTATCACCCCCCCCCCCCTTCCTCCTCCTCTCACCGTTCACAATATGTAATTGTATTCGACGGAAATTAAAATTCAGAAACAGCATGTTCAGCAAAATACTGTCAGTGTGGGCTTTTATGTTTCGCCTACCAAAGCCCTGGATTTATTTTAGTTACTCTAAATTGCTACATTTGTAAAACAATTGGATTAACATCAACAAATTAAAATTCATCTTGATAGTACCGCAAGTACTCAAGCTGCTCCAAACAGCGGTTTCGACTTTCCTGGGACATCTAAATCCTTGCGCAGCGCAGTGAGAACACATGCAGATGAAATAATTAGCTAAAGCTTATAAATGTAGACCCATAATCTTCTTCACGTAATTGTCTGCAGCTGGAAGACTCCACTGCTATGCAACAATTTTCTTCATCTCTTTACTGCATGATTTCCGGGAAGCTCTATGTACAGAGTAACAGCGGCGATGAGCTCTCTATGTGTTTGATTATCTGGTAGGTCTATCCTGCTGGCAACTTCACACACTCTTGTACACTCCTGTCATGACAAAGAAGAACGTTACCCAGGCTACTTAGGTTTCTGGGTTTCCTAATTGCAGTTTAAAACCCAAAAATATAAATTCTACGCATTCCTTTCAGTGCCATCTTAATGTGTTACACAGTATGTGCAGGTTTGTTTGCTCCCTCTGCTAAAAAGCGCTGGATTTCATGTTAACCTCTTTGGACACCTTCATTAATGAGCGTTAAAATGCGACTCTATGGTAAGGGTTGAGCTTTAAGTAGCACTGAATGAAAAATGATTTGTATTGATGCAAATTGTGTGTACGGAGTGAATTATACACAATTACCCATCAATACTGGCCAGTCTTGCCCACCCTCGCCAACAAGATGTGGTTAACAGGCAGAAAATAAGATTGAAATGGTGTGTAAAGAGTTGAAAATGAATTTCAATGCTGCATTTGTCCACAATTACCCCGTCGTTCACACATGTTTTATTGGGAGTTTTTTTTTTTTTCTTCAAATATTTCTCAAAGCAGATTGGAAACATTCTTGGTATTACCCTCTTTCTTCAGAGAAGAAAGAATTAAGGATTTTGTGACAAAAAAGAGATTTTCTTTCCTGCTGGAGCGACGGAGGATAACATGGAGGCTCACAGCGTGTTTGATTGTTAATCGTGGCACAGGGGCTTTAACTGCTAATGCTCTCACTGCAAACCTGCAGAAAAACACCAGGAACATGGAGTCAGTTTTTTTTTTTTCATTAATGTCTCTCTAATACTGGCATGGGGTACACTGTCGCTTTCTCTCCCTCTCTTCACAGGCATTCAAGAATGTGCTGCGATATTAAACATTTCCTGTCATAGTGAGGATTAGGACAGGAGCCTTTGGGCTGCTGTACAGCATGGATTTTGACTATTCAATTACTCTATCAAAGTCGGTTTGATTGGAGTTTTTTAATCACCTAAAATGCATTTTATAATTTTTTTGTTAATTTATTATAATTTTAGAACATAAATTATGTTTTGCTTTCTTTTTTTCAGAGGGGCAAATGCATGTGGTGTAGATGTTTTGATGTGTCACACCATGTTTGCACTGCACAGAATTGAAATGTATTGAATGCATGCAGAATGCTGTGTGGCATCAGTCTCTCAGCATGGAGATGAATGTTCCCACTGACAGCAGAATCAGAGTTCAGTCTGTGGTGCAGTGTCCTGCTGGGCCGGGCAGCCACCATCTCTTTATCTCTCTCTCGCTCTATCTCTCCTTCTCTGTCTCTCTATCCATCTATCTCTCTTTCTCTATCTCTCTCTATCTCTGTCTCTGTCTGTCTCTCTATACCTAACCCTAACCCTACCTTGTGTTGTCTTCGCATTTAAACAAATTTTGGCTAAAGATGGCTAAAATTGGGAAATTATCGACGATTGTTCGATAGCTCACAGTTTAGTTTCCGTGATTTACAGTTTTTACTCTCCTGTTTCCCTTCACTGTAATGGAAACGGCAAGAAGGAGATTTTCCATTGAGATGGAATTGAGAATTTGATATTGCGAGTTACAGACAGCATCTGTTTGCAGAAGATATGCTTGTGCATTGGCATGTGTGCTAGCTATTTCTTCAAGTGTCTGGTATTGATGGCCTAGCGGTTGCAGTAAAGATTGACAAAAATTCTCTGATTCCCAGTAAATGGGCTGTGGTGGCGAGGTGCCAAGTCTGTAATGGAATCCTGCAGCATTCAGCAGTCCCGACAGGAGCTCGCGTCGATCCCAATCCCATAACCTATCCCGACAGCACACATTTTCCCATTACAGGCGGTGGAAAAGCCATCTGCACTCAAACTGGTTGCTGTCATTGTGGGATATACAACGTGTTTGGCTGGTAGAGGGAGGCAGTATATTAGGGGTGGTGAGAGTGAAGCTGTGCATGGCTGGGCAAAAGGTATGAAACCAGAAGTGTTTTGTGGTTGGTCTTGTTTCATTTAGCGGCACAGCGGGTGTTGCAAACAAGGAAAGGCAAGGGCAAAGAGGACAGACATGGCAGTCTCTCTTTACCTGAAGATTTAAGCTCATGTCTGCTTTTTCATTGTGGCCCATTTCAAATAGGCCTTCGTCTCAGACCTCATATATGGCCATCATGCTTCAAATTTTAATTTTGTATTCTCTGACTAGAAAACAACAAGACAGGCAGATTTCTTAAAACTAAAGAGGGCATGCTTTTACAGCTAACGCATCTTTTATGAAGAATATTGCATATTTACTTAACATATATAACCCTAACTCTACAAACAAACCCTGGTAATATGAAACTCTAAAGAGCCTTTTAGATACGTTTCAAATCATTCTTTGAAGCACTGTTCATGGGCACTGCATTTTGTGGGGAGACATTTGGGCTGAATTCCTCATTATTGCATGGCAGGGACACCTGCTGGGAGAGGAAAGAAAACAACTGCACGGACTGGAGAGTTGAAGCAATGCGAGAGGAGCTCAGTGGCAGAGCTTGGGTTTCACTACTCAGAGAAACCTCTAGAAATAATGACATGAAGGAATAATAAGAAGAAGAAAAAAACGTTTCATTGCAGAGTAAAAGTGGGAAAGGCTCTGCTGTGATGTTGCATGGTGTTCACAGGGTATTCAAATGATAGTAAGGTGTGATATGGAGAGTGGAAATTCAAAGCTATGACGGATAGAGATTTTATTTCTGTTTTGATGAAGGAAGTTTGCAAAGTTCTTTGAGGAACTTTTTCTGTTTTGCAGTTTTATAAAAGTGTTGTGTGTTTTGGAATGACAAGGATGTGAGCGCGTGTCTGTGCATGTGTGTGTGTGTAAGTGTATCTGAGGAGGGCCTTTGGGCTGTGTGAGTGGGCCGGGCCTACACACACACACACACACACACACACACATACACACATACACACAGTCGCACACGCACACACACACACATACACACACACACGTACACGGGATCAGAGGCAGAGCGACTCTCACCCCTGCCTCCCTTTGATCTGTGTCCCCAGGCCTGCCTGCCCGCGCGGCGCTGCACCGTACCACGCACACTGACACCATGCTCACCAGCGACTCCCCACAACTGTCTGAGAGAGATAAGCCAGGGGAGACTCCAAACTGTGCTGCTGCTCTTCCATTAGCTAGCGCAGACTCTTCTTTTAAAAACGGGATGAATTATTTTTAAGAAGCAAGCTCTGCCATTGCCAAAAAAAAAAAAAAAAAAAGAAATGGAGAGGGGAAAATGTATGGAACAATCTGGAGCTCGGGCTTCTTTTCGCCTCCCTCCTTGACTTCTAACAAGACATTCTGCACCTGAATACCAATGAGAGGGAGAGATTCATGTAGTCCCCCACATTATTAAAACTTGGGCATTAAGCCTCTCACCGGGCACTGTGTCAGCTGGCAGGCTTCACTGACAACAAATCAAAGAGGATGAGCACATAGCCTGCATTCATAGCTCAGCCACTCGCAGAGCAAGAGGGGGAATACATACTGGTTAATTAGAACTCCCATTAAAACAAATACTGTTTCAATTTGGCAAGTATGAAAAAAGATGTAAGAGGCTTTCAGAAAAAGAGACCTGCTGTTGGCAGCTGCCAAGAAAATCCAGAGACTGTAAATCATATCCACTGGCTATGCTGTTTCTGCACAGATTATTAGTGTTTGCTGTTGTTTTGCAACACATTCGAACTCTGAGGAAAGATTATGTGCCTGTGACACCAGAAATGCACCTCTGTGCACGTCATGGTCGTCGTCGTAGTTGTTGTGTTGCCTTGGCTCTTCGTCTTCTTTATGATAATGTATCTTGGTTTGTTTCTGCAGCTTGCAGATACTTACATCTGCATGGACTGTAGTGTTTATAAAGTATGACATGACTATTAGTATTATTTCTTGTTCTAAACTCAAAGCTTTTGACACTTTACAGAACCAATAAGTGCCGTTCATGGTTGATATTGTGTGATAGCTGCAGCTGAACATGCAAGCCCTATTTGCTAGCCGCTGCATACCTGAGCCATTTGTTGCTCACTCCAGCTTTTTGGTCTCCCGAGCACCCAAGTAAAGCCATTTTCTTTTCCATTCCAAAATATTTTTGGTTGGAGCTTTATGTATTCATAATCTATTTTTCACCTACCAACCTTCCTACCCTCTATTTGGCTTTATGTCATCCCATGATGCCTTGCCAATAGTGCTTTGCTCGCGTTCTCTCTCTCTCTCCACCTTCCTCTTTTGCTCCAACTCTCTCCCCTGGAGAGGCAGCTCTTCTCCCCACGCCCAGATGAAAGGCTATGGCGGACAATAAAAATGCTATTTAAATGCAAGGGTGTTTGTGTGCGGGTGAGAGATATTTCCTGCTGAAAGTGAGCTGCTGCATCCTGATAAATAGTAAATATAAGGGAATGTGATTTACATTTATCTTGCAGAGGCAGCCAATATGAATTTCAGTAAATCCTAGAAGATGGGGATTTAAGGAGGAAAATGACTGAGACTGATTCACATGCTGTGTCCCACGCAGTTGAAATGCCTGTAAGGTGGAAAGTGGTACTGCTTTTATTAAAGTATAGGCACAGACATCGATCCTATCTAAAATACCTATTACACACAGACAAGCAGTGTGTCACATTCTCATCTGTAGAGATTTCCAGCCTCATTCATACACTATTTGAAGATGACTTCAGATGACTGAAATAATAATAGAAATGATAATCATATGAATGTATTAATGCAATCTGTAATTGCAGGCCACAGGGCAGGTGAAGTGTATGTGGGGCATACGCTGGGTGACCCATCTCCGGGGTCAAGGGTCAGGGTGCAGGGGGTTATGGGACGGCGGGGAAGAAGGAGGGCTGGTTTGCTGTGAACCTGTCCTGCTAGCCGGAGGTCTTGGGTTGTTGTCTAGCTGCATGTGGTTCCTCTTAGTTCCAGATGCCACTCTGACAGGTGCAAGGCTGTGATTAATACTCTCTCTGACTTTTTCTCTCTCAAGTTTTTGAAAGTCTTTTTTGCATGTCCCTCCCTTCATCCTTGACTTCATTGTGGACTCGTCCTCATGATCACTTTGCAAAGTTGATCTAACACTCACCGTTTTCTTAGTCTTAAAAAAAAAAAAAAGGCTAGATATCTGAGTATCTATGCCAGCATGCTTCATTGCACGTGTCTCTTTCTCTCTCCTCCTTTCTTCCTCCTGACTATAAGATGAGAATATGGGAGTCGGTTGGGTCCTCAGCTGGTTGTCTCATGCAGCAGCTCTCCCCTCTCAGTTTCCAGCTGAGAGCTATTTCACTATTTATTTACATGTAATTATGGCTATGAGGTGCAGATATTAACACTGTCAAGAACAATTTGACCTGACATTTTTCACTAGACCTGGCCCCTGCTGTTTTTAGCAAACAACCCCCACCCTCCTCCTCCTCCTTCTCCCCCCTTTTTCTCCTTCACTCCCTTGATCCGCCTCACTTTCTTTCTGGAGCTGCTTCCTCACACACACAAACCCTTCTTTGCTGAAACCACTCTCCTGGAATCAGAAAATCTGCCGTTTAATTTAGTAGAGGCGTTGGTGCCCGATGCAGAGAGTAAACCTGTATGTGTGCATGCATGCGTGCGTGCGTCCGTGTGTGTGTGTGTCTGTGTGTGTGCACGCTTTGATGGGGGCCTCTCTTGTTCCCAATGGCTGAATCCATCCCATGGTTACTCAACCATATCACACGCAGAGAATAGAGGATTGCTCCCCACACGTTCTCCAATTGCAGTCCAATAGACGGCATATTAACCTCTGGTTAGCGCTGGGCCGAGTTTATAGCTTATACTGTGGGATGTTTAGGAGGGAGGTAGGACCTTCCTCCGGCTTGAGCAGCTGTGCTTTCTTAAACAGTAACACTAGCATGGGCTACATTGGGCTGGATAGGATTTAGCTTAATAAAAATGTTCAAAGAGAGAGAAGTATAAAATAGCCTAAACATTCCTTTCCCACTTGTTTCAGCTTTCTTTGTATGCATGAACAGCTTCACAGGGAGAAGAGACAGAGGCACAGGATGGCTAACATGTTGTGAGGAGTGACAGCTTGTTCCAGTGCCCACTAATCGTCCTCATCTGTGCCTCACTTGTCAGTGCCCAGATTCTGTCAGTGCCAATCAGCCAATTAATTGAACACAATTAGCACCCACCCCACCTCATCCCCCCCACATGTGCATCACATTCTTCAAAGGCCAATTTCTCTCCCTCCAACACTAACTCCCCCACCGCCCTTCCTCCCATTCGACTGCTCATTCTGCTTCTGTCTCTTCATCCTATGGCGCTGGTGGAAGACACTTTTCAGTTTTTATTAATGTGCCGCAGCCAATTAACACAGTGGCATGCAGGCCAGAGCCCGTCATCTGCTGCCTGCCACCATCCCGGCTGTCTGCTGTAGCCCCACACCACCCCTCTCGCCACCTCCACCGTGACCAAAACGCTTTAATTCAATTTATGCAATCACTGTTATTTTTAAATAGTCATTTTGTCTGCTTACTGCCCGCTGGGCCGGCCCTCTCATGTGAGGGATGGGGGAAGGGTGGGACGTTGTGAAAGCAGGAGTGACTTAGGGAAGGGGGGTGTTTGTATTCTTTTATCTATTTCTTCATGTTTGTTTCAGGTTATTAGATGTTTGATTCAGGTTTTTTGAAATCATTATTTGAAGCAATTCAAATTAAAGTTTTCAAGGATAATCTCTAGATTTCCTCCTCAAATATATGTAAGAGTCTAGATATAATATTTAGTTTTCAAAGTCAGTCACTTTTCAGGCACTGGATCCCTGTGACTCTTTGTTCACAGAATTAAAGAGTATATTCTCTTCCTGTAATCACACCCTCCGGACTGGCCTTCAAATATTGATCTGAAATTCAGTGTCATCACTGTGGATCTTTAATCACTCTTTGCTGAAGCGAGTATCAGCCAGGCAGATCTGCTAAGGTGCAAGATGCTATTCTGCACCACTCAGATAACTTACAGACATTTGGAGTGCTCATTTTTCCCTGTCTGCCCCGGTGACCTCTGCCTAACTTAAAGGTACATCTTGGGGGCATTTTGATTTGGGCAGAACAGGGTGCTATCGGTGACAGAGGAACTAATCCAGTCTTGCGCAGATTAGAGCATTTGTGGAGTGGGGTGTGTTGGCGCTGGCGCCGGGAATGGAACAGAAGGGGCTCCTATCAGCTCTCCAGGCAGGCTAGCCCTCAGGCCAGCGCAGTCCTACAGGAGTCTTTGTACTTCCCAAAGCCTCCACTTTCCTCTCACTCACCCTGTATCACTTTCTCTTCCCTCTTCTGCCCCCCTCGCCCTCTTTCTATAGGCTATCATATTTTCATTCTCCGTTTCCTCTCTTTAAATGTGTGAATTTATGTTGTTTTAGTCCAATGTAAGAGTTCATGTGTCCACTTATCATGGTCAGGTGCTTGAACAAGAACAAGCAGTTGTTACATAATTTTTCTAAATCACAGATTTAAGACAAATTAATACCATACTGCCTAATATGAAAAGACATAGATGTTGACCATTTAAATATTGCACAATATATTAGAACTAAATTGTTGTAAAAGTTTTTTTTTTTTTAAAAGGGTGTTGCAGCAAATCTGCACTCTATTTCTTTGCTGGCTTTCCCTCCCTTTTTTCTGGTTTTATTTTTTTTTCTTGAATCACTCAGTTTTTTTCTCAGCCCTGTCTGTCACATTGTTTTATTCTGGAAAGAAATCCAACAAAGAACATCTCGTCAAACATTCAAGCACACAAAAAAAATGTAATTTAACTGTTGAAGAAATTAGGGAGGTATGAAAGGGCCTCTATCTGTGTTTCAAGTGCACTATTTATTTATCTGAAAGGATGCACATTGTATCAATTTACACTCCCCCATTCACTTCGCCACAGGCTGGAGGGCTCAGAAGTTGAGAGAATTAATTACTTTTTTATTATTATTTATAAAGTAATCTATCTGTAGAGAGGGAGCGGAAAAAGGAGAAGGAATGGGTGAGGGGAGGGGGTGAGAGAGGCACAGAACGCCCTGGAGCATTGTCCTTTAAACTAGGTCCTGGCTCACATTATCTCCCAAACCAGCACTCACACAACGTCAAACAACAAACGAACTCTGGGCTGCTGAGGACGCTGTTTGCAAGGAAAGAGAGGGAGGTGGGAGAGAGGGAGGGAGGGAAGGAGAGAAGCAGTAAGGAAGTCTTCTCTGCAAGAGTGTAAAGAGCATGTTAGGAAAAATTACGTAGTTGTTAAGATTTTTTTCTCAGCTCTTAAATTTTACACCAATTCAAACTCCACAAGTCTTGTTTAATGCACCTGTGTTTATACTGAGAGGTGTAATTTAACACTTGAGTGACATCCTGGTGCATCAGAACCCCATTTCGTGAAACATTCCACGTTCCATTAATGTCTATCAAGCTGTGCATGTAACATATAAATCTAACAAAACGCTTGGTTTTACTCCTCTCTGACAGTAAATTCACTGGCTAGGATTTTGCCAGCAGGAATGCTACTTTTGTGCCAAAATGTAATATCTATCACGTTTTGTTTTACATAGCATGTAGCAACAGAACTATGTGAGGGTATCAGGCTGCAAATGGTTTTCATGAGCTTAAGTGACTAAGTATCATTTAACCCCTGAATGTGAAGTGAGAGAACTTTATGGGGACATCAAAGTAGTAAAGCCATGCAATTAAAGTTGACCTATGGGAAACCTAAAATACTGGAGATGTGGGTGGAGGAAGACAACTTTGCTGAGAGGCTGAAGTGACTCCAACACAGTCCAACCTGGCTATTAAAAGATAAATCCACTACTGTATATCTGTACCTTCATCAGATTGAGAGAACAATGTTGAAACAGCATTGATATTTGTTAGATTGGTGTGAACAAAAAAATGTAACTGACACACAGCTAATAAGAACCCGACGACTTCATGAAGAGTTTACCTTTCCCTCTCAACTCCAATCATTAAGACAGAATCCTCTTTTGAGGAAGGAAGACTGAAGGATAGCGACGTCCTCACAGATGACAACACTTGTTAGACTCTAAAGTGGTTGACCCATCCTAATTTGCTAAAATAGCAAAACTGCCACAATGTCAATGATAAGAAGACATTTTCTTTAAGAAGAACTTTTTTGAGCATGGATAATATTCAGGCCAATTGTTGGCTATTCTATTTCATAAGGAAGCGATGTAATCAAGCTTTAATTAACCAATGACTAAAATGGACTCATACCCTGCAGCTGTCTCTCTCAGGACACTGAACAAGCTCTCCCCTTCACTCTCAACCATCACAAACTATCAGGACACATACTCATCTCATCCTCCTCAGAGTGTGCGGCTTGGCTCCATATGGGAGGAAGCATCACATGTGTCCGGCCTTGAGAGGGCCATGAATCTCCCACTTATGGATACATGTCACATGCTTTGTCCGCAGATGTGGAGGGGACGGGGGCTTTGGGGTTTCCATACTGATGGAATTAACATGTGGAAATGACTAACCTGCCTTTCTGTGTATGATGTGCTTCAAGTGCTCCATGTTTCCTCGGAGGCCTTTTCTGAAGATATGATTAATTTGTAGAATATGGTTAATTTTCCCTCTGTGGGATATTCCTGTCTTAATTCATAATTTGTGAACTGTTTGGCTTGCCCCTGCATTGCCTCTATGTTTGGAGCATGTGGGTGCGTGCACGCATGTGTCCATTCATGTGCATGCAAACACATGTCTGTGTGTGTGCATGCCCCCCTGTGTAACCACCTCCATGATGGGCTAATTGGTTTAGCAGCCAAGGGGCCAAAGGCCAGTGCAGCATAGCAAAACTCAACATGAACCTGATGTTAAAGGGAAGGCTTCCCTGCTATAGGAGGGAATCATGTGTGGGACAGTTCCCTTTTTACCACCCCCACTCACACACACACACTCCACTTTGCTTTTTTACTTTTAAAACTCACCACATAAGAAAACTGAATTCTTCACAGTGTTCTGGGCCACTGTGCTTCAGACTGGGGTAGCACTAGAGGTAATCTCTTCCATTTTAACATATTTTGAGACCTTCTCCTGACGAATGTCACATGATATTACATTAATCTAAAATACTAAATTGGAAGCTTTTATGCACTATGAATAATGTACACACTGTAACATTCAGGCGAGCATCAACATGCAAGTATCAGCGGGCCCCACAGTAACGTTTGTGGATCCTACTTTGTGTGGGGATCTGAGGGGATCATTTACCAGTTCCAAATCCATTACTATTCATGAGATGGGTAGGCTAGGGGCGAGGGATTAGGGACTCCCTTGGTGCTTGTTGTGCTGTAGGCTCGGGCTCAGGCCTCAGGCTCCGGGACAGGAGCTGTCTGGCACGGATGGTGGGTCTATTATCACCCTGGGACCCTTCTGTCCCACAGCAGAACACTCGATGCCAGCGCCAGCTAATGAAACAGTCTCTCTTGTTCCTTTTCTCCTTTTTTTAACCTCATCACTTTCCTTGTATCCTTCTTTTTGCTCTTTAAAAAAAAAAGATGGGGAAGTTTTTCCCTTTTCCCTATTTCAAAGTTTATATGGTATATTTCTATTGGCATCTTTACCGTGAAGTGCTGGGATGGCACTATATTTGCAGAAAAATGTACTTTCCCCTTAACTCTGTCAATGCTTTGATCCTCAATTTTCCAAATTTCTAACATCCTCCGTTTCCCCTTCACCCCCAGGTGATGAGTATCCTGAGTAACCCCAGCGCCGTATCCTCCCAGCCCCAGCACGACTTTTCTATTTCCCCCCTGCACAGCAGCCTGGACAGCTCCAACCCCATCTCAGCCAGCTGCAGCCAGCGCTCTGACACCATCAAGGACAGCCTGGCTTCCTCCCAGTCATACTGCCCCCCCACCTACAGCGCCACCAGCTACAGTGTGGACCCCGTCACTGCAGGCTACCAGTATAGCCAGTATGGACAGAGTGAGTAAACCCTGAATTCACTTTTTAACACTGTAAGACTGTGTTCAACTTAAGTTGTTGTTGCGCTATTGTCTATTTATGTGTCCAAACGAGTCCCTCCTTTACATCCTCTTTCGAAAGTTGACTACATTTAAAAAGCCTGTGAAGTGATGTCCCAACTCCCAGGCAATAGAGACTGCTGACCTTTGCACCCGGGTTGGTGGAGGCAGACACATGCTCTTGATAAAGACCCCCCCTAACACCACCAAGCGCACCACCACCATCCTCCTAGAGAGCTGCCTTAGTCACACCCCACTCCACTTGGATGGGAAAGAGGAGAGGGCCACTTCAAAGAACGGCACACCCTCAGGGGCCACAGTGTCCTCTTGCCCACCTCTCTCTCTTTTTCTCTCTTCTCCATCACACACACACACATACACACACCCTCAGGGCAGGAAAGAGTTTGCTTTATTAGATCAGCATAATTGACTGATGCTGTCACAGCCATTCATAAGAGGTAAAATGAAGCACACTTCCCAAACAAGCCAGCGCCAGCTAGCCGACATTTGTTTGTATTTATATTCTTCTTCTAGTAGTGATCTTCTGTATTGTGTGTCTTATTTTAAAATGTTGTTTGTGAATGCACGTGAGCGGATGCCAATCTGTCACGTTTTGTGTGTGCGTACCAGTGTTTTGTCAGCAAGCAAGAAAGTGACGGATGTGGCAGTGCGGATGTGAGCTGATGTGAGGTTAATTAAGATGGTGATTGAGCACAGTAGATGGGTAATGAATGGAGGAGAAAGGAGATAGCTGCTGTCTGAGGATGAAAATGATCGACCATGTGGAGTGTGGAGGGCATGAAATCAGAGATGCCAAGTGTAATGAAGACTGGCACACAGAACACACACAGGGACCCGTCTGAGTGACAGCACGGAGACTTTACCAGGATGCACATGCTCTGTGCCAGCAGCGTGCCAACCTCAGACAGGGACAGGGGAGGGGTTTTTATCTTTCATTGTTTTCCTTTAAATCAATCGCTTCTGCCACAACTTATTTCAGCCTTAATCAGAGGAATGAAGCAAGAATGAAAAAGACGTGTGTCTCAGGAATCTACCACCTGTCTGACGTGTGTTTTTTCTGTGTTTTTGTTTCTGTGCAGCTGCTGTGGACTACCTGGCCAAGAACGTGAGCTTGTCCACCCAGAGGAGGATGAAACTTGGAGACCACTCGGCCGTGCTGGGACTGCTGCAGGTGGAGACGGGACAGGCCTACTAAAGCCCCTCCTAGGACGCACCGAGCACCACTCTCCTCGGCCCTCTGCCACCTTCCTCCATGCTCCATCAAGTCTGGACTCCAGCTCGCCCCTCCGCTGCTTGCTCTGCAGCCCGGCCATTACATCAGCACACAGACAAACAGACACAAGCCTCGCTGTGTAACAGAGAAAGTGACGCTTGAGAGTGTGACAAGGCAATTTGGGGAATGGAACTAAACGTTTCACGCCATTGTCAACCACCAGGCGGCTCTGTACCCTCTCTTCTCAACCTTTGGGCTTCTCTGCCTGCTCCTTGTACTCCTTCCCCAGCCCCAAACCCTGTTTCGTTTTGCTCAGAAGGCCAGACAGAACCCCAGAACACCCGAGGATGGTCGGCCGTCTTGGCCCGGGTTCCTGTTTGTCTTGGCTGCAGTCCAGCACACATTTAGAGCCATCAACAACATGTACTTTGACCTTGCTGTTCATAGTAGTTAACAAAGCCAATATCATTTGAACGACTCTTCTTCTTGTTCCTTTTTGATATTGTTAAGATTATTGTTGCTGTTATATGATTATGGTTAATGTGATTTATGTTGTTCTTTGATTCCATTCATATCTCTTTTCTCTGTTAGATGTTGGTATGTAAAACACAGTGTGGATGACTGAGACGATTTGGGAGTGCGTGTCTGTTGCGTGTGCATGTTTTGCGTGTCGGCACAGTCACACAAAGAGGATGATTGTTTTCCAAGCTGCTGTTCCTCTGCCTGTTCCCTGAGCACTAATGTTTGTGAGCGATTTGACCTTCCCACTTTCATATTCATCTTGACATTCCCAAAGAACTTGGCCACTCTGTGGGAAGTCTGGCTGGATGGATTCTGCAGGGAATTTAAGCAGCGTTTTGGCGGCCAATAGCTTTCCCCTTCTAACCTCCATCCCATCTTTAGCTGCGGTCCATGGGGAGGGGGGCATTGTTTGCAAAAACAGGATTGGGCAAATTAATGTATTTTGTTTAGAAATATGGACCTTGCCAAGGAGGGCTAACTCAATCCCCCCCCCCACTCCCTTTACTCCTCCAAAATCCCATCTGCCAGGAAACCCTGTGTGACTTTAACAGTGTAAAGCAGATTAAATCACACAAAATTAATGTCTGAGCTAATTCACAGTGAACCTTTCCATTACTAGCCAGTATTTCTGTTTTCATAGAGTAAAAAACTCATTGTGTAAATGCACCTTCAACTGGTTTCCACTCTCAGACTGAACAAGCATTCCTTCAAAACATTCCACCGGCTCCATAAGCATTCCAACGCTTTCTGTTATGAGATTAAAAAGTACACAAGCTGTGCCATTCACTCGCACTCTGGAAAATCATATAATCCAGTCAGTTGTGAAACGGCACAGGTAACACCACCGATTGGCCCCCCACTCTGGTTTGGACCGGAGACCCCCTCTAATGCTCCGCTTTGACGGACTCACTGAAATGTACAAAAAGAAGGAAAAAAAATAAAGAACAGTGGATATGAGACATTTGTGTAGCACTCATAGTTGACTTTTGACATGATCCGGGACCAGCTATTTCCTTGAGATGTGTGTGTGTGATATCCCTAATGATGAAATGTTCACTTTATCTCAAGACAGGATTTGGTCCTCAGTCGCCTTGAAAAACGGAAAACTGTACAGTAGCTGGAGCAGATTGTGTATTGTTTTTATTATAAAGAGTATGTTTTATACTAAAACAAAACTATGTTGAGTGGTAGGTAAGCAAGGAATCTGTGGAAGTAAATGTTTAATTTGAGTTTCCTTAACTGGCAAATTTTTTTTTGTTGATTTTGTTTTAATAGTATTTAATTGGTTGACCTGTTTTGATCAAAAGTTGTATTTCGGTTTTTGGGCCCAGGTAAGATTGAATTTGTATAAATTAGTAAAATATAATTTCCATTAAAAATGTTCCAATTAAAAGTTGTATAAAAGAGGATCAAACTGAACTTAATGGAAATAAATGCTTAGTGACACAAATAGACTCCCTGGACCCCAGGGCCGCTGTATATTTGAAAGGTGGCTTGATGAAACATCTTCATGTGTCAGAGCATTCTGATCTCACAGACTGATTATTGGTGCAGACCGGACTCAACTGGACCATGGACCTAACACACCTGAACCCTGAGACTTCGGTTACAGGACTTTACCAACGGTTAGGGATGGCGAGGAAGCTGGTGAAGACAGCCTCTTTGCTCTGGGAAACTGAACGGAGTCACATTTGATTTGTGGACCAATATGACTTCAGGAGAAGAAGTGAAAGTAACACTGATTCTGCACTGAATCACAGCAGTTCTCCCTGCTCTGCTTAGACGCCTCACCTATGTGTATATTTTAAAAAGGAAGAATTTTAGAATTGTCTTTAGTGTATCAAACCCATTTCTAACACTTGCGTCAAACGTTTGGATATTTAAAGCATACTCCTTATGCCCCCTCCCGTCTGTTTGAACCTTCACTTGTTTAGTTGCTTTCTGACATCTGTGCTTTGCTTTACTCCTTTTTCTGTTCCGCATGTGTGTATATTATCATGGTATAATTTATTCTGCTGTATGAAGTATTAGAGTAGTGGGAAACTTGTACTGGTATTTACTACCTTCAGCCTGTTGGTGTGTTTACTGTAACACTGGCGTAACTGTTATCAATTAAAGATCCAAAACTGATTCTGCCATTCGTCTTTTTATTGTGTGTTGATTTTATTTTTAGACGTATTCTATTTTAGACTTCCGATTATTTCACCATGTGTGTGAGTGTGTGTGAGAAGTAGTGTGATTCTGACTGATCATTTACAGAATAATGTATCTGCAACTATACCTATAATTAGATGATTGTTAAAATCATTCTTCAAACACAAATAACAGAAACAATTTGCATTCAACTTCTCAAATGTGTAAATTTTATTGTTGTATATCATTGTGATTTAAAATATCTTGTCTTGATGGAGTGTTGGACTGTTGTTCCGACAAACATTGCAGTGTGAAGACATCACCCGAGGCTCTGATAAGTATTAGTCTGTATTTTTGGACAATTTTTAGAGTGAAAATGTAATGGTTAATCGAGAACAAAAAGCCAGCAGATAATTTAATAATGAATGAACATTGGGTGCAGCCCAAGTGTAAAGTTTGAGTGCACCATGTGCACATACACATGTATACATGAGCATTCGCGCACACAGCCAGTGCATGTGTGTGTGTGTGTTCGTGTGTGTGTGTGTGTGTGTGTGTGTGTGTGTGTGTGCGTGCTTGTGTGCGTGTGTGTGTGTGTGTGTGTGTGTTCTCCATGTGTGTTCAAGTACATTTGTAGAGCGAGCGGCCACCAGTAGACTGTTCCAGTGCTGGTGATGTGATTAGGGAGTGATGAGAGCTCAGACGTCCCAGACTCAGAAACACAGACTGAGAGCGTGTCTGGTTGCAGCTGTAGGAAGTCATTCATTGTGCCCACTGACCAGCAGCGCTGTCCTCTACCGCCACTGACCAAGGAATGTTGTGTGCAAATCTCTTTGGTATGGTGTGAATGCAGGGGAACTAACCGGTGTGGTCTGGAAGCATCCGCTGTGTTTTATTTTACAAGTCAGAACAGTTGAACTCATTCAGTTTTTGCCTTCAGCACTGCTAGAGGTATGTGAAACACACTTTAGGTATGTTCATTCAGTCCGGATGGATTTTAAACACACTTCAAACATGTTACGTCTGCTATCACTGCAGCAACAAAATGTCTATACATTGTCTGTTGTAAATTAGTAATGACAGGAAAATCAAGCCAAAGTGCGCTTTGAGAGATGTATTTACATTTCAAAAGAGCGCAAAAATAATATCCAATACTTTACTGTTCATTTGCAATTAAATGAAACTAATTAAAGGCATCACTAATCACAAGTATTGACATAATTAACATCAAATTGTATTAGTAGATAAGTTTAATGCTTAATAAAGTAAGGGCTCATCTGAAAACTTTAGACTGTGTTATCATGAGGTAACTATTAGTCATATTTTGTACTTTGTTAAATATTTGAGAGATTTGAACTGCTCAGCTAGTATAAACGGACCTAGAATATTAAGTATTCCTTTTACTGATTCAAATCAGCTACAGACTGCAGTGTTATCACCACGTTATCATTATAAATATTATCATCGAGGCTCAGTTAAATGTGACACAAGTGGAAATTGTCTTCAGTGTTGAATTACCAAACACACATTTAAAAAAAGGGATCTGGAGAAGCATGTTAATGAGGCAGGAATATGATCAATAACTAAATCAACATTTTTGTATATGAGTTCACTCTGAGGAGACGGATGGATTTAGGTGGATCCTCTCAACATATTTAACATGCATTGTCAGGTGGCTCTTTGCCTGCTGTGTGTCATCTTGCATATATTCCACTAAAAGTTTGTGTTCTGGTTGTCCAGATTAGACCTTGGCATGTGCCATGGTTGTCCCCTTTGCTCCAGCTTGTCTCCTGAGGTGCCGGCCCGGGAGTTTGGTCCCCCTCCGGTCTGCTGTCACTCAGACTGGACGGGGTGGCAGCTCAGGCAGTGGTGTGTGGGAGAGTTTGTGACACTTCCCTCATCTCCTCCTTTGATCCCTTAATTGATTGACTACAGGAGCAGAGGATAAACAGAGCCCACAAGAGCCGATTCCACTCGCCTCTCTGGAGTGGTTTAGATAAAGTGCAGAGGACCTAGTTCTCTGTTCCTCCTCTCCTCTCTCTATATGGACATACGGCCATTGAAGGTGGCTCTGTGCCACGGTAGCTTAACCATTTTCTGTGTCCTCAGGCCCGCGGCTTGCGTACTGCCCCTGTGCATACATGGCTGGTGGTAATGGGTTTGTTTAAATCACAGGGATGGAAATGAAACTCCTGAGCCTCACCGTAGAGACCAGGAGGCCCTATCGCTCAGGAGGCAGCGATAGAGAAGTCGCAGCCTCAGCCTGGTCACACCCACTTTCAAATTGAGCCATGGAATAGAGGCTCTGATTTAGATCTAATTTAGGACCCAGTTCCTGAACTGGCCATGCTGTGATAAATAACCTGCTGCTGCAGACTCAAGGCAGCCATGATGAAGAAGAAGAAGAAGAAGAAGAAGAAGAAGAAGAAGAAGAAAAAGAAGAAGAAGAAGAAGAAGAAGAAGAAGAAGAAGAAGAAGAACGACCAGCGAGGGCCTCCAGTGAAGAAAAACATGCCAAAAATGTCTCATTTTTAAAGAAAATGTGTGTTTGAAAACATGACTTTAGAATATTTTAAACCAGATATGATAATTATATTCTAATTTTACAAATCTGTCTTCAGAAAGGGAGTTCAGAGCCGTGTGCAGGTATGCTAAGAAATGATTAAGAGATGCTCTGGGGGTCTTGGTTTTATTCTTTGAGATTATGTGTCACGGGGAGTAAAAAGCTCCCAGCTGTCGCCATGAAAGCACTTACAGTAAAATAATCCTCCAAATCCTGTAATTATGCCAGCATACGCCGTGTACCTGAGCCTCAGCTTTGTGCTCGTCACCTCAAGGATCCCACTGACACAGACAGAGACGCACAGCTTGCTGTGCATATATCTCCTGCCCAACTGTGTGTTTTGCATAGGGAGAAAATCTTATTTTCTGAACATTTTAGGCATCTTGAATGTCATGGTTGCCCCTCTCAGGTATTATAGATAGACAATCTGTAATGTATAATTAAAAAGCAGGAACTCAAATTAAGTATTTTGATGGCTCAAAGTTGTTTTATTTACTAGAATCTGCTTCCCAATTATAAAATATTTGACCTATATTGCATGTCATCAGTACACCTTTAATGGAGAAGATACAACCAACCTATCTGTCCAATATTGCAAATACAAGTGTGCAAATAGACGCGCAAACACACACACACACACACACACACACGCACACACACATGCACACACACACATACCACTGCACAGGTCCCACAAAGTAGTTTTTTTAAATGTATAGAGAAGAAAAAAGTCCAAGTAAAGTTGTAAATCTAAGAAATCGGAGCAAGATAAAAATCACTGTGAAGCCAAACTTGATTTACATTTCAAATCTGAGCTGCGCTCTCAAACTAATTAATATTAATAACAAAATGGAAATGAGTGCAGTGGCGGCCCTAAGTGAAGAACAAGCTGGGTGCATTCAGTAAGGAGATTCATATATAAGCCCTTTCTCAGGAGAGGTGGGCTCTAAACAGCCGTGACGGCAGGGCATAGACCGCCATACACAGCGACAATTTTTCTAGATAATAGCCTATCACGCAGGATACAATTTAAATTAAAAAATGCAATTTTCACCTTGAAATGAACAAATGATTACAGTTTCTACACAAATTAAGGCATCCAGGCTGTGCCTCAGTACTGTGCCAAGGCCATGAAACCTGACATAATTACCATGAAATACATTTTCAAATATTTGTATTTTGTCCATCGCTTTAAAACATGCCACTCTGCCTTCTGTGGGTTTGTGATCTCACCTTCTGGGGGAAATACATAAAAAAGAGAGAAAATCATCAGAGATGAAAAGCTCTTCAACAGGAGAGATAAAAATGTGGAGAAAAAAACAACCTCCCGTACACACAGTAAATCAGCGCAGCACGGCACAGCGGCCCCCGGAGCTATCTCTAAAAGCCAAATTACTGCTCCTTATCTGAGGAATCATATCTACTAGTTATCTGCTCCTGAGATAGGCTCCTCTCTCTCTTGTGCCTTGCACTCATCGCTAGAAATGCTATTTATTTGTGATTACAGACACCCTTTGAATAAAAGATGTTTGTGTTTGAGATCCAAAGTTTCGGGAGATTCTGAACTCTTCAGATTCTTCAGAGAGGAGAGTATTGAAGGCAGAACACCTTATTTGGGCAGAGTTGCTAGGGGTGGTCTGCTGCAGAGAGAGGGATGAAAGTGTAGCCGATGGGAAATATGAGACAAGACCTCAAACTTCTCTGACGCTTCGTATCACATATGCTTTCGGAGGGGATTCATACTGAGATGAGGTGTCGAATTGACTTTAAATGCAGAACCTTGTGTTTAAAAACACATGGAGACAGGAAGTTCTGGCATGTACTCTTGCTGCCAAAAGCTGCAAAGTTAGGAGTTTTGGGAGTTTTTGTACTCAGAGGTATTAGTGCTCTTAACGGTGAGGAGAAATATGAAAGTAAAACATCACGTCTCAAGCAAATAAATGGTGATGTAACACTTGAACTACCAAAAACAATGTTTCAACATGTGTAGGAGTGTTTAAAATGAAAACCAACATGGTGTGTCCAAGATGTTTCCCCTTCCAATAAAAACCCTAATGGTTGTGCTCGGAATTTGGATTTCCTTTCAAAGAAGTCTTCACTAGATCACTAGTGTCAGGAAAATGACTCTTTATGTAAAAACCTGAACTATTTCTCACCCCACCAACTTATTTGGAGAGTGAGTAACTTTTTAAGACTATGGTTCTCCAACTTGTTGAAATGAATCTTTTTTTAAAGCACCTTCTTTTCCCTTCCATGTACTACCTTCCCTCTTTTTCCCTCCATCTGTTGAAGCCCCTCAGCCAGAGTGGCGCACATCAGATTTCAATAGTTGACCTCTTAATGCTGAGGTCAGTGCTGCACCGGCACCGATTTCACACTCAAGATGAAAGGGAAATGAACACTGAGGATGCTGGGGGTGACATGGAGCCCTGACCACACCAGTCATTGCCACACTAACCGCTTCACTGCACCAGGCTGGGGTCTGAGAGGATCCAAGGAGGAGGTGCTAAGAGAGAAGTTTGCCACCTGGATAACAATGGCTAAAGTCACTGACCCAAAACGTGACATGCACCGATTGTTTTTTAGCAATGTTAAAACTTTGATAAACTCACTTTTATGTTTTTTGACTTCTGATGAATCTAACAGAAATGGACACACGTCAAGCAACTCTACTAGCACATCACTACAGGTCTGGCGAGCTGAGCTCCCATGTGAGTGAAACTCTAGCGACGCTCTCAGTCTCTCTACACGCTACTGAACCCTGACAGAATTTTCTTTTCCACCAATGAGCCGGGGCCATCCTAAAAGTCTCCTGATGCTTAGCGTCAGACTCCCGGGCCTGCCTGCACAGTTACAACTGCTCATTACTGGTGCATTTCTCTGAGGCCATTATTGAATGAACACTGAGACAAGGCCAGCAGTGAATGGACAGTTTGGTTACACCGCCGTAAGGCTTGAGCTCCTCGGAGTAATGTACTGCTTAAGTACCTGTCAGCTTTATAAAGGAGGGAGTAGACTGTGTAAATGTGTGTGTAAATAGAGTGTCAGATCAGGACCCCAGGGAGCGGAGGTGGGGAATGTGTGTGTGTGTGTGTGTGTGTGTGTGTGTGTGTGTGTGTGTGTGTGTGTGTGTGTGTGTGTGTGTGTG
>NC_048410.1:17416497-17433504 GCF_013103735.1 Etheostoma cragini
CTCTCTCTCTCTCTCTCTCTCTCTCTCTCTCTCTCTCTCTCTCTCTCTCTCTCTCTCTCTCTCTCTGTCTCTCTCTTTTTCTCTGCCTCCTCTGTCTGCTCCTCACGGCTGAGCACAGTTGGGGAGCAGCTCCTTATTCATTCATGAGAGAGGCACCGGATAAATAAAAAGGTTCATTACTGAGCTAAAGTGTTACTAATGACATGTACCTGCCACTGAGCACCTCCGAAAATCTAATGTGACACACTAGAATGGAAAATCTATTCTGCTGCACCAAGGGCTCCAATGGTGCTAGCACATACTATATGGAAATTTTTCTCCGCTTGCCCTCCAATTGTGTCTCTCTAAAACCAATATTTACAATCCCATAGCCATTATGTCCTACTACGCCCTCTGCGCTTGCTGTTGCGACCTCCATATTAGCTGAAAATTGGACTTTGCAAACTTAGCAGGGGGGAAGAGGCTCTTCTCATAGATGAGAGGGGGCAGCACCAGGGGACACAGCATGAGGCTCGCGGTGCCTCTCAACTCCTTGCTGCCCAAACCCTGAACTGACACCCACCAAATGACAAACAAAAATACAGAGGAACGCAACGTGCTGCATTCCATCGTTTAGTCTCTTTAATACAGTCAAATTCAAAAGTGTGAAATAGTAAATAAATGCTAATCAAACATAAATTGACTTTTATATAGAGACCTTCAGAGTTTTAATCATGAAAACATTGACATCTACTTTGTGCCTTTTCATGTGAGTTCTCTTTTACCACTAAAATGTGTTACTTGATCATGTACATTCAGCCACTGGCTTATAGGTTATGCAAATTAGCACTTAAGCAACAAGAATGCTTTTGCAATTGTCTGAAAGCCATATGATAGGATTGATAGTGGAGAGGATGGATGATGAAGCTTCTATAGCACCCACGGTAACAGCGCTCAATGGCTGCACTTTAATTACGGCTGTTTGAAGCATTGGTAACAATGTGCCCTTTAGATGGTATTCTTTTTAAATCAGATACTATACCGTGTTGCTCTCTATACCAATAAAAAAAACAATGGTTGTTTTCTCATTCTGTCACAATTGTATTTTATTTGTCATTATAATTTAATTTTATGATTTTTCAGTATGTAAAAACTGATGCATTTATTGCTAATACATTACATTATTGTAATGTATATAGTGTCCTGCAGGTCAGATGCAAAAATTTGTAAATAAGGGGAAGAATCTACTGTGTTACATATCCTGGTCAAGCAAAAGAACTGGTACAGATTTTTCACTTAGGTAAAATTACTAAAAATTGATCCAAAATTGATAATGAGATTTGCGTATTACAATCATGCTATACTTCCATTTCCACTTGTTCCCTATATTTTTCTAAACATTACTTTTTGGCATTTTAGGCCTTTGTTTGGGAGGACAAAGCCTCTATACATGGGCCATACACGCTGCCAGGTGAGCTACCCAGGCCTCCCTGTTCCCGACATTTTTAGGAGTCAGTCTGATGGGCTGGCAAGGGGTTTACCTTTATGCAAACAAGAAGTTAAAAATAAGACTTTATATATAATATGTATATATAATAAGTCATTATTTTTGTGTTTGACTAAGCACAACAACAATAATAATAATAATAATAATAAAAATAATAATAATAACAACATAGCTGGATGGATGTACTATGGGATCGACCGTGTTATTTGAATATTTGATGTTACAGCATAATCACATTTCCTTTACATGGTCAGGTTTAATGCCAGTTTCTGATGGAATGCAAATGAGCAGCAAAATGTGCTTTACAGATGTGAAATGTAAAATGTACTCATGTACACTAAAGTTTAAAAGGCGGAGCATGTGACATATGCTCCACATGTGTACAAAGACTTACAGAGTTTTTTCCTCCTGGCTCCTCTAAATGATAAACACAGTAGCACATTGGTGCATTTTTACTGTTTCCAATAATATTCATTTGCATTAGAAATTAAAGTATGATCTGAATGTACAGTGTTTCACAATATATTATTAGATTTTTGCAGCCTTCACCACTCTTCAATCAAATAAGGAATCCAGCCCTCAGGAGGTTTACAGAAGTGTGAGTGTCTGTCAGTTGTGGATTTGTGTATAAGCCAGCTGTGGTTGTTGTTGTCCTCCCTCCTGAGCTAAAAGACTTGTTGCATTTTTAGGAGCTTGGTATCTAATTGAATCATGGGTTTCATCAGTGTCTCAGCAGAGTCTTAAATGACTGTTTGCTCAACATGTCGGCCCATTTCCACTGATTAATTCATACAAAGCCAAACGAAATGTTCTGCCTTGTTTGTCATGTTACATCCGAGCCCTGCAGTCTTTCCCCTATCAGCGTGAACGTTTTTAGAGTTAAGCAAAAACACTGAAATACAAAGCAGAGGTGTCATATATAATAATAAGAAGAATAACAATAACATTAACAATAAGAATGTAATTCAAGAAATGTATTCAGAATGCAGAGTGATACATTTAAAATGAATTTTTAATGATTTACTGTTAATCTGGTTGCAGGTTAATGAAAGCTGCCACACAACACACAGCGCACAGTGTGGTGTCTCAAGATTAACATACACAAAATCCATCATTTTCCGCATTCCTCGTTGCAACATTGTATTCCAAAAGAATGGATCTCAAATAGTAAAAATAATCTTTAGTTTTTTTAACTAAACACCACTCACTGCCATTAATGTTAAAAAAAAAGTCATGGCATGGGTAGATCCCTGCACATTATTAAACATGATGTAGAAAAATGCAACAATAATCAAGAACAGGAACAATTTAAGACCCAACGGTGTCCAAAGCAGAACAGATTTCACATCCCTGCACAAATCTGTGTTGTAGTAACCTACACTAATTAAATGAATTATTCAGATCATTTAACATTAGTGATGCATGGACATTTGGTCAAGCTAAGTGTCCAGAGTGGTCAAAGGCATAACCTAACAGCAGATGGAAATGAAAACAGCAAATCAGTCCATTTTGATTTGATTTTTATTTTTTAATTAGGACATCTAACCATGATTAAAATGTTGGTGTTGACTCTGATCCCAGTGGATCTGTGGATCGGACTATATATTTTTGGATTGGACGTACTATGTCTCCAGCACATAAACTGTCTCATCGGTGCTAACTAACAGAAGAGAAATGCAAAGATCCTTAGTCTTATGGTAAATCATAGGTTATATGCTGTGTGATGATGTTACATCAGATACCTTGTGACAGCCACTATAATGATACCCCTCCCAATGTTTACTAAGTGTCCCATTAAACACAACGCCACTCCAGGCAGGCTGATAATTTAGACTTATTTGAGGGGCCTCCATCTCTCCACCAACCTGCCAAAGCAGCCACATCCAGCTGTAAATAGTCAATGTGAAGATTTCAGTACCAGGTGGCCTCCCTGCATGACTTATGTGTCTATTGGAGTTAGTATTTGTTTCAGTTTTATTTTTGATCGATTTAAAAAACAAGGCAGGTTTGTCATTTATTTCTTCAATTTAAAAAAAAATCTAAAATTAAGGTTTGATTGAGCACACATTTGCTGCACTGTGTCTGTTTGAAAAGCCAGCTCAGTTCCTTATTCAGCAACCTGTTCAGTCGTTGATTGACTTTTTCCTCAGCACCCCTCCAGCAGATGAAGGAACAGAGCTTAAACCTGTTACTGTCAGCTTCTCACCTGGATCATTCAAACTCCTGCTCGGAGCATGCAAACCAATATCCTCCTATTCTTTGCCTAGCCACCCAGGATTCACAGCAATAGCTTTTCACAAAGACCAGGGTAGAGCGCAGTCTGTGTTATCTTATTGAGTTACCTGTAGCTAAGCTCTAAGCGAGCACACACAATGGCAGGCAGTTAATGACAGCGCAGGGCCTAACCCCTTGTCCCCGGCCTTTCCCTGAGCCTCATTTCCGCGCGGCGGCTGCCATTTCACAGCTGTTAGCCACAGACTCTCTTTGTCATGATTAAGGACAAATTAATAGATGCCTCCTGGTAATCAGCTTTCATTAGGGCTGTCAAACCGTCAGTGGCGTTCGCTCAGTGCACTGGACACGGGATGATCAGCTCCCAGTTGAGAGACACTACAGCTGGCTGTGTGCGGTTGTGTTACTGCCTCTCAGCGGCTGTATTTGTGTGCTTGGTGTGGCTAAAGTGTGGGTAACCAGTGCATTAGCACGCTCCTTCGTGGCACAAGTGCTTGTAGTTGGTGCATTAACAGTGCTTCGTGTGGAGCTGGAAGATGGAGGTCATCGTGGGAATGACATAAAGAGTAGTCTTTCTGCTGGGTGTAATTGGCCCCAGCATGCTGAAAATGGACTGTGAAATGTAAGGGGGGGTCAAATAATTGATTTTCCCTCGAATGCAGAATCCAGGGCAGGGCTGTTTAGTGAGTAATTTACAAGAGCAGTTCAGCCTGGGCTGACTGGCATATCTGTTGAAAGTTCCCAGGGGCACAGGAAGAGATAACACACACCTGAGACCCTGGAGCAGATGGACAGCAGTCACCGTGCTACTCAGAGGGCAGAGAGGATTCACATCAAACTAACTTCCACACATCAATGTATGCAGGGGGGATGTAAGTGCACATATACACATGCGCACGCGCGCACACACACACTCACATCACATACACACCCACACGTACTCAGAGGATGATGGACACATGCTATTGTATGTAGAAATATACTCTCTCCTCTCACTCTATCCATCTCTCTTTCTCTGTCTGTCCGTCTGTGTCCCTTTCTCCCTCTCACTCACTCACTCACTCTCTCTCTCTCTCTCTCTCTCTCTCTCTCTCTCTCTCTCTCTCTCTTTCTCTCTCTCTCTCTCTGCAGCATTTCTGGAATTGATGAAATAAACTCATCAGACTTCCAGCAACTTTGGCATTGTGCAAGAGAGCTGAAGTCATTTCAGTATGTAGATTTCAGACTTAAACCCATAACCGTGTTGCGTGGTGCATGACCACCCCCACCTGCTGGAGAGAGAAGGCTGGAGTGTGCATGATGGGATAGGGATGTCTGTAAGACAGGATATAACCTGGCCCTCTGTATGTTCCATGATTTTTTTCCACCACAGCCTAAGGGAATTAAGACAATAGCCTTATGTCAGATAGCATATTCTAGTGAGAAAATGGCATTTCATGTGCTGTGCCAAAATTGGGCTAAAAAACATGTGTAAGCTAATTGACAAGAAGCAGCTGCTTAGCCATATGCATGGGTAGAATTGGTGTCATTTTTGATTTTAAAAATGTCTTGTTGAGCAAAAAGATGAGTGACGATTGTCAAGAACAATGATCTCTCTAATTTGAATTTATGAAAAACATGATGATTAGCCATTGTTGTATTGTACCAGAAAGTCATTGCTGTCAAAAATGTAGGCGAGCCACATAGAGCTTGTATATTGTTCTCATCACAACAAGTCATTTGTATGCCGCACAGTCAGTGCTCTTCAATTTTCTTAAGCATCTTGGTAAATTGCACCAAACAATTTTCAAGATCAATTCCAGCCTCAAAAACAATGCACACAAATCCCAATCTTCAACCCATATTGTGTTGGAGAGGGCCCCTGTGTTTGCATGAAGGTAATTACAGTGGGATTTGATGTTGTGGTGTGCCCAGAATTCTCCAGCTTTAGATCAGGCTCAGGGTGCTCCACCCCATTAATGCTCCATATGGGGAACCCAGCTGTGATCAGAATTGGAAGAGCTTGGGGGGAAATCGATTTCATTTGCAGGATTATTGATGTAACCGAGATGCCGTTTGTATGAAACATAAAGTCTCATTTCAGAGGTTATGGATAACTCTAGATTGAGGGGCTGGCTGTTTGTTTTATTCAATGAAACATTACAGAAACACAGAAGTCAATATACACACTGCTGTACAGACCTCAACCGCATTGCACCACATTAAAGATTTGGAGCAAGTTTTTCATATCTATCAGTTTATACTGACACAAACTACTGCGTACAACAAACACAATGTGAAGAATATACACATTGGAGATGGAGAAATCAATGTGTAAAGGAATTGTGGTTTAATAGATGTTGATGTGGATAAATAATAGAGTATTCTGATTCTGATAAAAGTAATTTACTGCATTGCAGGGGGTTAAAGGGGGGGGGGGGGTTCAAAGCAACACATTATGTTGGCAGTGAGAACTGACCTGGCATTCAGCCCTTTTCACCCTTTGCCAAACTTCCCCGTCCACCTGTTCCCTACATTTTTTAAGGAGGCTTTATAAGTCAGGCTGATGTGCTGGCGAGGTGCTCACCCATACATTAAAACAGTATCAGACTTTCCCAGGGTTTGGATGGCCTAACAGCTGGATCTTTCAAGTGAATCCATCCTTCTCTCTTACTGTTCCAACTTCTTTTCTTCCTCTGTGCCCATGTGCAAGACCATCACAGTTCCCACACGCATAACAGCAGCAGTTGGAGTGATGGGGAGCCAGATGGGAACATTTTTTTCTGGGTTCACAACATTACTCTGATGACAACAGTAGGGTCAAGACAAAGTAAAATCATCTGTAAAACATTTTCTCATACCTTTGATTACAATTTATAGACAAAGAGAGAACTTCTGTCTCACTGTCTGTAAAACACATAAAGTTAACATAACGTTCTTACATCAAAGAGATTTTTAACAACTGGCCCTGGTCCTCAAATTAAGGGATGGAGGCATTTGCGCGGAGCTTTCTTCTCCGACTTACTGTCCTTACTGTCTGAGCAGATGTTCAGAGTGTTCTTGTGTCAGTGATGGGCAGTGTTAAAGCAGACTTACACATGTCACCATATCGTTACAGCTAGAGGAGGAAGTTATGTCATCTGGCCAGCTGGCTCTAATATGTGCTGCAGCATTCTTTAAAAAAATATGGAGCAAAAACTGGCGGGTGGAGCTAAAACTCAAATTTGGCTGAGTTGGTAACAGTGTTCTTTGGCTTTAGGTTTTAGACCACAGACACACATAAAGATCTCCAGCAGAGTTTCACAAGTTCTCAAAACTAAGTTCTTATTTTACACTTCATTCACATGCAAGGACACACAGTCTCCCTCCCTGTCAATTCTCCCTGTGCAGTTTTGTTTTTTGTGACAATAATTACGGGTTTAACAGTCGAGAAATGGGCTTGATGCAGCTGATAAAGGAAATTGCAGAATTCCAAACAGAGCATTTGTATTTTGACAGGGGGAAAAAAACAAGCCAAGCTGGTGTTTTGATATGTGCCTGAGTGGAGTGAGAAGGGAAAGTGGGCCCCTGTCTGGGAGAAAGGGCTGAAGCTCTGTTATGGAGCTTAGGTCTCCATCTATCCTAATAAAAAACACTTAAGCCAAACAGCCCCTCTTGCTCTCCCTGTGTCTGATCCTGGGAGCTACCTACAGGCCCTCCACAGAGCACATTTAATAATGGTCTCCACCATGAGCAATGGGCAGTCCATACGAAAGCTTGAGGCAGCAGCACAGTATTCTGGGAAGGCTACGGCGTGTTGTACGTCATATGTGATGGGTGTGGTTAGAGTTCCAACAGTGTCTGTTTTATAAATCTAACAGCGCTGTAGTGTTTTTAATAATGACACTTTTACATTTTTTTCTCCAAACTACTGAATTGAACCAGTCTTAAACTGTTGCTGACACTTTGTGTTTATTTTTTTCCTCTTTGCTCTTTTCACCCAAGTCTTTTCAAGATGCCATTCTTTGATGGTGTTTATGGTTGGCAGTTTGAAGTGGTTTCCCTTTGCCATCGTAATCCCTGTTTCTGTTCCACACAGACCCTGATGTGAATGAGCGGGAACGTAATGAAAGACTTGTGCTTTCGACTGTGTTAAACCAGAATAAAAAGTGGCATTTTTTATTTGTTTGGCCTCGTGTTTGATTCTTGGTAATGTAGACAATCAACAGAGTAGAGGAGTTAAGTGCATTATAAATTACTGAGAAGGAGCCACCTCGCTCTTGGAGCTCATCCTGATGCTGCTGCTGCCACTTTGGGTTATGTGAGGAGTAAAGTACTTTAGCAAAGACCGTGGCGCTGCTCCACAGTACTCCTTTGCATATCAAATAAACAGCAGGGCATGATGGCCGTGCCAACCCAGACAGCTATGTTATATGTACAGTTGCTACGCGGTGATGCACATGCATATGTCTGTAAAGGTGCCATTGAAGTCTATTGAACATCACCTACGATACAGATCATTGTGACATGGTGTCTGAGGTTGAGGTGGTTTGTATGTGGAGTGTAAAGACTCCTGAGGAGATGTCTCAAATGGCGAGCTTTACCTTCAGACACATTGGATTTGAAGCATCACAGGTGAATATGGTAATTAAAACAAGCCGATTCACAGAGAATATAATTAGGGATTTTACACAAGCAAGATTTCATTTTAACACTGCCCCTGATCATTCATACTGCTTTCATGTTTTTGAACTACATTGCGTTGAGAAATGGATGTATTTCAATAGTGTAAGCTTTTATTTATTGTGTAAAAAAAAAAGAAAAAAAAAGAAGAAATCAGGATTTTCATGCTGAGATGCCATGTTTACGGTGCCCTTTTCTGTGTCCTCAATCCGTAAGGGAAAGATCCATGACTCTTATTTTCATAACAAAGCGTTCCAGAGTCCAGCAAACAAACTGTTGTATGGATGTACTATTGATTTCACATTCACACGTCCGGATTTAAAGGGACTATGGGATTGCCCATGAATCCCAAATCTGTGTGCTACTCACAGTCTGTCAAGTTGACATCCACTCTCTTCTGTAAACTGGCAAGATTATTCACTCAACAGGATCTCTCTCCCTTTCATCCTGCGAACTACAGGCCAATCCGGCCGCTGACAGCCAAGTGATAGCATACAGATGGAAATGAAGGCGAGCGGGGAATGGTCCTGTTTGTCAAACACTGGAGAAAGCTTCTGGGTTCAGGATGTTGACTACTACCCCAAACTGGGTCCTCCAACTCTGACTTCACTTACTGTGAGGTTTCAGCACCCAAAATCTTACACCTAAAACAGTTATCACACATGTTGGAACTCATTATGATCTGATTACCCCAAGATAAATACATTGTGGAGCCATAAAACGTCACTTTTTACCACAAGCTTGTTGCAAGCCAGCACAACCCCCTTACACTTCCATTTGTTACCATTAAACACATACAGATGTGTGGCACCTCACTAGAAGCAACGATAAAGTATATTGTTACAGTGCCAGTTGATTTTGGCCTAAAGGGCTTGCTGATGTATGCACAAGAATTTATTTTCTCCCTCGGTCGCCGTCCATTCGCTCTGTTATTAACCTATTCTGAACAGAAGAAGAACACATCTACAGAAGGAGCTCTGTGCTAAGGAGATGCCAGTCATGTCAGTTATTTGTGGAAGTAAATTATGTACAGTTCAGCCACGACGTTGATAACAACCATATAACGACTAAACTGGTTTAAAAAACGTATACAAGCAAAATCTGCTGTGAAATGTATTTCCTTCTCCTTGGGCAACAGATAATATGCATTCTTCCCCTGTAGTCCACGAAGCAATACAAAGAATGCATTCTGCCTGTTCAATCATAACATTGGCTTCTGCTAGGAGATGGCCATTGTGCTCTCTGGATCACAATCCACAGTCACTGGGATGAAACCAATTTGAGCTCCTTTCAAGATAATGCAAATAACTATCAGCCTGATTTACCTTTTTTTTCCTCATAACTTTCCTCCCTTCAATCTCTTATCAGCACACAGAGCATTTCTCTCTTTCTTAAGGGTCGAATGAAAGGTCTCTCTTTTCTTGAGAATCAAGGCAGAGGAGATGCCTGGTCCAGGACTGATTCATGTCGCACACACTGGTGGGATGTTATGCATGGATAATTGATTGTCGAAGCAGCATGGCCACTGTTGGATCTTGATGGTGCTGCCGAAATGTCACCTTACTGATGTTACAGCGGCGCCGATATTAAAAAGGCTGGTCTCAAAGGCTTCCATCCGAGCACACTCCTCTCCCACTGTGTCTGGGACAGACAGCACTGTTTGTCAGGCTTCTATTTCAGAGAGACAGATCTTGCATTTGCAACCTTATCTGCACAGGACAGTGCACCCACTTCCAGAAGTGTATTGAACATTTCCAATCATAAGGATATATCATTCTGCTTTTAAAGTGGAAATCCAAAGTGTTGGAATAAGTAAGGGGGAAACAGACATAATTGAGATTGCATAGGATTTATTTATAGGCAGTTTGTCTCCTCCAAAACCCTGGAAAATTACACTCCAAGCTGCAAATACCTCCTTCAACAACAATAAAGAAGCCATCATTTTTGCGGGAATGTTTTCATACCAATTTGAAGAAGGAAAATTGTTTGGAAACGTCTCAGACATTAAGTCAGATAATGCAGTATGCATTTATATAAAAAGTAGGAGATTAGGTGAGTAGAATCCGGTTAATTTCAGAGTTAGGATAGTGTACAGAAAGCTGAGCAGGGACTGGTAAACTGTGTTAATCTATAAAGGCTTGTGCAGGTAAAAATAGACTACACCTGCATGCATTTTTACCTCCATAATACTTTGCTGAGGGAGAGCATCCATTTCCATTACCAAGAAAAGGGATATATTACCGTCATATTTTGGAGTGGCTCTGGTACATTGTTCAAAGAAAAAGGCGTACTGCTGCCGTCCATCCAGATGACTGAGCGGGACATTTTTTTTTATTTTGTAGATAATGTTACAATAATTGGAAGTATGGGATTTATATTGGGCATTACTGTTAAAAAGACAGCCCTTTCCTTTTTGTGCCTCTCTGACATGCTGAAACCATTCAGAACACAGGGCTTCCCCCATAATGAAGTGTGAATGAACATGTAAACTTAGCCAAGTATTAACAGAACTCGGCCTGTTTTCTGCACGGCCTGTTCATGCTGCTGTGTGAATCCTGGATGGTGTGACTGAGGTAAAAGGCAAACAGCTTGAGGAGTGAAGAGGACCCAAAACAGACAGGCGGGAACAGACCATACTGTTTGGCAGAGGACTGCGGCTGAAAAGAGAGAAAGGAACATTAATAACCACCATATGTCTGCATATTCTAGGGTCTCCAGCGTAAATTTCATTACCCAATGCTCAAAGTGGACCATCTAAAAGACGTGTGTAACGTGGCCTGAGACAGCTACCGTGTGAAAAGCAGGCTGTTATGTGTGAGAGCCATGGCCTGATCTGTCACGCTGGGGTTTTAAGGAAAAATGGGGGTAGCAGCTGTTTGGTTCACCTGTCCTGTCCTGTACACGGCTCTCCATCAAACGAGAGGCTACTGTCCTCACAGGCCTGCACCCAAAGACGTGTTCCTCCACAGTAATCTCCGATGTAACACTCCTATCTAATGTGACAACATTTACAAGACCCCAGCCCTTCTGTTTATCAGACTTGTACAATTATATGGTGTTCCATTTATATAAGCACACTGGTTATACTGGGGGAGATGTCCATAGATACACTTGAAGGCATATATAAATGATAACAAATAAGGCCGTAGGCCTACTTTTTTGTGCTTTGTATCAAACCATGTTTTTCTTCTGGAAGGTGAGTGGGATATAACAACACAAAAAGACACAGGTTGCTGTGTAGATATAAGTGCATCACCATGGGTTTATTTATGGTAATTTTTAAGCGCCTACTAGTCAAAGAGTTGGAACTTTGTGTTTAGCAAAAAATACGCACAGCAGGAGTATGTGATTGAATTAAATTTAACTCTTTGCCATTTGCACATGTGTTCCCTTGTTTAAAGGGGGAAAGTTACTACAGCACTGCTTAAGCCATGGATTATCTGTCTGTGTCCTCTGCCTCTTTAGCATCAACATGAATTCACCCACTCAGAGTCTATCACACATCCACAGAGCTCCCTGAGAGAGAGCGGACCTTAGGGAAGCCCAACCAGGGGGGGGACCTTCGACAGAGCCGAGTGGAGCTGAGTGGAGCTGAGCAGGGCTGCGGTAGAGCCCATGGGCATGGCCTTCTCACTCTCTGGCAACCACTTTGTTAGGCACACAACACTAATCCTCCTTGTGTCTTTATTGCCCTCTGTGAGGAGGAGCAGGACGGGGCACTGCTGCAGGGCCCAGTATCATCAGCATTCCTGTTTGAAGATATGCTGTACAACGTTAAGGCGCTAATACAGGCAAGCTGAGAGCAAAACAGATACTCACTGAGACAGAGAATAAAGAAAAGGAGAGTCACTCGTAAAATATTACGGTGGGGGCATGATTTGAGGATAGGGAGATTATTGCAACCAGAAATGACTGTGAGGCAATTCAGGTCCATGTCAAACATACTCAATAATCTAAACAACGCATTAATTTGTTATACTCTGTCGCTGTAAACAATTTGTCATACGTTGAATGTATAGGATCTTCATTTGAATAACTCCAAAGTATTAAATACAAATTGCTTAATGGATGTTGAGATGTAATGTTCATCTGAACATGTCTTTGTTCAGTTTATCTGTTTGCTTAGCAATATATTTAGCAATGGTATGCGTCTGAAAATGTTTGGTGATTAAACAAAGACGAGTTGATTGCCTTTGTTTTAGCTTCACAAAGTCCATCTTTGTTTTGTATTATTTTCTTCGTATCGTTTCTTGAGATTATTGTCGAAAATATTCGCACACACTGGCCTTGCTTTTGTTTTTACTATCCTACTCAACTGGCGCCATCTTGTGTCTGTATTGGGCTGCTGACTGCCAGTACAGGTGCAAAAAATTCAATGTCACCTTTTCCTCCAGATCTCCTCCCCGTCCCCCAGCTGTCACCTGAGCTCTTGGCAGCATAAGGTAATAGCATCAAGATGCAATCAAGATTATATGCTTGTCACTCATTCCATGCGCTCAGTTCCTTACAATGTGTGAAACAGACACAAGATAAAGCCTGGGCACAGATGGGAAGATAAAATCCTTCTAAATATTCATCAGCTTTCTGACTGCAGAGATGTAAGTCCTGAATGCTGCCATTAGATCACTGGGGAAGAGTAACCGGTTGGCAAAGCGTTGGACCAGAATGAGTTGAAATGTAGCACAACGCAAAAGAATACATAAATAAAAACATCTGAACATTTTAATCTTTTTCTGTAGAAGCAATGTTTCTTTAACCACTTTTTAATTTTGTGGCACTCTTCCTTACTGGGGATCTGAAACGGGGTTTGCAGCTGTATATCTCCACTAAACAGAGCCTCTGCATGTAAGATACATCCATATTAGCAGTTTATTTCCATGTTTACACCGTTTCATATTCTTTGCAATAGTAACAGGATTACTTTGTGACAAACGGTAATTTGTGGAATTCCCTCATTTCAGTTTAAGGATTTTCTTTTTCCTCTGTCCCCGTCTTATGCATTTTTTTCCTGTATTCTCATCTCCCCCGAGGTTTGATTCCAGAAGCCCTTCAGGTTTTCAAGCAGACCTCTGTGAAGGGCCAGATAAAGCAGAGCAAGGGTAGGTGGCGCAGGCATGAAGGGGCACAAGAGGAATAATATTACGCTAAGGAATCCACTAAGGTGCACCCTTTTCCTCAACAGGCCAATCTCCAGAAGAACATACACAACTATGATGTACCACATCGACAATATACACACTAAATTATCATTTCCATATCACACTTATAGCCCATAACACTTTGTATGGTTTTCTTACACACATACTATGCATGAATAAACAGCTAACTGTTTTACCAAAGCAATGTTTATGAATTTTTTAAAGATATGTTTGGCATTGTTAAATATTTATGAAACTAAAATCCAATTTTTGTTTCTCAATACTTTCAAAATTTCCCACCCTCGTCCCCAAGCCCATTGTTTCCTACTGAAGAAATGTGTAGCCTATAGTTTCATTTAAAAAAAAAAAAGACTTGGTAATTTCCTTAACCCTCATGTGGTCCTCGGGTCAAATTGACCTGTTTTCCTACATCAATGTTATTTTAACTAAAAAGTCACAAACATTAAAAAGAAATCGTCAAAAGTGTGGAAAAAAAGAACAAAATCATGAGAAAAAGTTACAAAACATAGATAAAAAGCGTCAACAAAAGGGTTGATTTTCAATTTTGACGAGAAGACAACACAAGGGTTAAAGAGCTGGGAGCTTTGATTGTTGGCAAATGTTACTTAAACAGAAAAAAACTGTGGATTTGTTGGGGAGTACTTTTTAGCCAAGGATTAATATGTGCTAGTGAATATTCATAGCAGCAGGGTGGTGTATGTGAGACTGAATGACTTAATTTACTTCAGTGCCCGTATTTTTAGTAACACAGAAATCTAGTGCAACAATGTGGCTCATATACATGTGTTTATAACAGTCTTTGGACACCAAAGTCACATTAGGCTTTGGCTTCAAAGACAATATGTGTTAGTCAGATCAATGTACTGATGGTGATGGTCTTGTCATGGCATTTGTTGACAATAATAAAAATGTAGGATATTACTTTTCACACTTACCACTGTCGTTTGAAATATTTCCTCAGTGTTCATGCACTTTATGATTGCATAATGAAAGGAATTAGTAAATGTACATAAGTTAATTAATGTATGGAAATTAGCTTGTGTGCCACTGCGGGTCTGGTTCAGTTGATCCCCAGCTGCATATGCTGGTAATCACCGCTGCCTCTTGGATTCACTCACAGGCACGCAATAAACAACCTGCTGCCAGCACCCCCTACGCTTTTGTCTAATCTGCCATTTCACTGGGCTCTAGTTTGTCGCACAAATATGAAAGTGAATCTCCGCAGCAGAATGCACAGAGGCACATTAACTAGTATGGGTGTCTGCACGCTAAAGCCCCAGACATTAAGTCTAGGATTTACACTGGCATATGATTCCCTAAGTGTCTTAGGAGTTTGATGCAGAAGTTCTCAGACAGATCTTGAAGAACTTGTTGAACTCAATGGCCTGCTGCATAGTTTTTTTTTTTTTACCAAATTAGCTCTTTAATTGGCCCTTTGCAGCTGATGATAAGCTTCAGACTAACTGGAATTAACCAGTACATGGATTTCTTCAACAAAAGCTTTTGTGATGTTGTCTCCATAATGTCCAAGTAACATTTTTTTCTGTGGATACCAGAGAGTGGTGATTCTGAACAATAATGTTTTATGTAAACTTCTTTCTCAAGCTTTCCCTCAACATCCTTTCCATAATCTTAGGTTAATGCCTCCACCTACTGGAAGAATGTATGTAGTGTCAGATATAAAAAGGACATTCTAAATTCCTTACTCAGATGCCTGTTTTTTAACAGAACTATCTAAGTATTATCATAATGTACTTAATGTAAAGCATCAAAAGTAAGAATACTCATTGTGCAGTAAAATGTTCCCTGTCAGTATTTTCATTTTATATATGGTGTTTTTGGATTCAAATTGCTACTGCATTAATGTGAACATTGTGTTTCTTTTACTGTAGTAAATGTTTAAGGTTGTACTAGTATATGTCCATTACGTTACACTTTCGGGATTGGTCGGCTGGATGTCCCGCTTTGCCGCCGGATGTTGATTAACTTCTTTGTGTTGGAATTTTAAACTCCAGTCAATTTATGAAGACTTTGATTAACCGCTCCTCAGATCTCAGCAGGGTAAATCCAGACAATGAATTGACTAAGTGTCCAATCTGAGTTTTCTGTTGCACACTAAAACAACTTACGACCATATACATGTTTCACCCAGAGGCTGTATATTTTTCCCCCAAGAGAAGTACCATCCCAAGGCTTTTTTGCAGAGGCACCAGGGCTCTGTCTGGCGCTGACCCCCGCCCAAGACAATTGTGATTGGTTTAAAGACATGCCAATAAACCAGAGCACCTTGTTCTCCCACTCCGGAATGCTGTGTGGACTAGCCATACATTCCCAGTAACGCAAACTTAGTAATGCATTAGACTCCAGAATTATAAAGAAAACAGCAGGTGTGGTATAAAACACTACTATTTTATTCTTCCAAAGTGGGCGCTAGAATCAACATAAACTGAAAGTTACATGTAGCCACTTTAAAGTTAGCACATCAGTCCTGCATTGCCAGACCTTCCTACACATACTGCTTTACTAAGTTTGCGTTACCAGAAGGTCATAAAGTTGTAATGAATGTATTGCTCAGACAGAAAATAATCCATTTACAGTAAGAGAACACAGAGTTACAGAGGTGTTGTTGCATTTCAAGTGTTGCACATGGGAGAACTAGCCTACCAACAATTACACAGTTACAGAAATATGAGTATAGCAGGCTAGTGGAAGCTTGCATGTGCACATATTGTATTTGAACATTGGTGAAGATATAACATTTTAATTCTGACGTCTCTTGCTTATGGTTTATTAAAAAGAGCACTGCAATTGACGAGACAAGTTCACATGAAAGTATATTTTATTATTCTTATTTCTGTGTGACATACTGTGAATTTAAATCCGCCTCACCTAGAAAGCATCTACTCAACAAGTTTAGCCACTTTAAGTAGAAAAAATAAATTGGTGTTGTTTGTCAGACCATGAGGAAAGGCTGCCTAGGGTAATCTGATGGCCATAACATGCATTTTTCCTCAAATTCATTACACACACAAAGTAGACCACAATGTTTATTCGGAGCTGTTGTACAATTGAAAAACAACCAAAATGAATAATACTGCAGCCCTGAACTGCCAATTTGAGCTGGATGGTTGAGGTTACAGTAGGCCTTGTTTCCCTGCAGCGAACAGAAGGATAATGCGTTTATTTTTGCAGGTGTAAGTTATTTGTATTCGTTTTACAGTTCTCCTCTCTTTGGTTCATATATTGGTTTAAGCCTTTTAACAGTTTTCTTAAGGTAAAGGTTCATCTTATGATAAATGGGGTCATCTTGGATCTAGTCTAATAAAACCCGGGGTCATACTTGACAGCCATGTGTGCTGTTATTTGTGGGCTGTCCCCTTTCAAAGACGGTGCTCCATTAGTCTCGCATTGCCAAATACACTCACCGGCCACTTTATTAGGTACCCCATGCTAGTAACGGGTTGGACCCCCTTTTGCCTTCAGAACTGC
>NC_048410.1:17433604-17436301 GCF_013103735.1 Etheostoma cragini
AGATTAATCAGCACTCAGTGGTTGCAGTGTCCAACAACTATTTCACTCCATAACAAAATAAATTGCCAAGTGCCAGTTTTTATTTAGATTGTACAAGAAAGCCAGCTGTTTCTCTGTCATCAGGAACTGATGGTACACTTTTGATGTGCCTGACATACCACCAATCCTTTTTTTCTTACCAATTTTGCTTTACTTTTGTCCAGCCTGTTTCCTTTTTTGTAAATCTGCTTAATGTGTTGTGTTTCATGACCAGCTGCCAATTATTGTTAGTCTGTTACTGACCATTGCTTCTAAACTAATGTTCCTTTTACTTCCAAGACTAATATTGTGACAAAAATTGATAAGGGAATGGATTCAATCTACTTAGTAAAAAAAAAAAGGCATACCTCAATCTTTTTGCAGCATGGTTGGAGTTTGTCTGCTCTGTGGAGTTGTGTGCTGGATCAACCAAATACACAAGAACCATATAAAGTATTAATCCCAAATGATTGCCAATCTCATGACAATAATTCATAAAAATACAAACAGAGATGCTACTGTAACACTGTAACACATCAAAAATTAACAATTTTTTGGAATGTTTTTATTGCTTCTTTTTTATTTATTCAATTGTATCTGCTTCTTTATATTGTACACACAGTCACACAAATATTGTTTATTAGCTAAGAATGAAACATCTGAATGTCTACACAACAGAAAGACTACTTACCCTGAATAAACTGTTCCTTCCTACCACTTCTCTCTTCCCAAAGAGGATCACACCAGATAAGTAATGATTGAGAATATAAATTCTTCTCCCCAAATTGAGGTCGTTGACAGTGTGATGGAAGAGACTCTCAATGATCTTGAGAGATATTTGACAGACAAGAAATTAATTTAAATTTTTGACCATTACAACCTCACATGCAGCTGATATAACTGGAAAACTAGTTTACTTGTGCACTTGTTTGCAAGTGTACAAACTACATGCAATGCCTTATAAGTCCATTTTTAATTGTGGTTGAACTTAATAATACCTCTTCTAAATAGTGAATCATTTCAATTACTCAACAACCACTGTGGTCTTCATGTGCTGGCAGAATAATGTTGTTTGTCTTTTTTCCGTAGAGTTGGTTCCTATTTTATAAGAACAACATACCTCGCCTGTAAGCCAGTAGTGAGGTCTAAGGGTCCATAGCTCACTGTGTTGGATAAGAATGCTATTCCCTGTTATTTGAGAGGGGACCACAGACCCCTAAATTCACAAATTGAACTATGCGCAAGCAGTTACAGTAGCAAATATTGTCTTAACACAGCATAGTTTTACCTGTTGCATATAAGTATAATTATAACCAGAATTCACAATGAGCAGTCTTTATTCAATTCTTTCAATTAACAGCTTTCATATTTGTACATGTGGATCACCAAGCCTATCATGCTAGAAAAAGATGCAGATTTCAGTTTGGAGAAAGCTATTTTCTTCAAACTTTGGAAAATCACCAATTCAGAGATGTCATTTTATGAAGATTCCTATAATTATGGGGCAGTGTTATGATTCTCTTAAATTTATGTAGCCAGTCATATAAGCAACACAAATGTGTGTTCAATATTTAGTCAGAGATGTCCTGTAGGCCTATGGAGCAAATTCATTTTAGAGCTCCTCAAATCTCATATTTTCTTTCGTCCAACAGCAGAAGTCTGGGACTTTGCTGTCAAAAATCTCCAAATGTATACAGTAAAAATGTCTGATTTTCAGTTTGATAGTAGTTCCTGATGCCCTGTACTCAGATATATCAGTCCCTGCCTGGAACTATGGAGCAAATTCATTTTATAGGTCATAGAAGTTCATATCTTTTGTCTTCCAACAGCAGAAGTCTGGGACTTTGCTGTCAAAAAACTCCTAAAATATACAGTAGAAATGTCTGATGTTCAGTATGATTGTAGTACCTGATGCCCTGTACTCAAATATAGCAGTCATTGCCTGGAACTATGGAACAAAATTATTTTATAGGTCATAGAAGTTCATATATTTTGTCTTCCAACAGCAGAAGTCTGGGACTTTGCTGTCAAAAATCTCCTAAATTATACAGTAAAAATGTCTGATGTTCAGTTTGATTGTAGTACCTGATGCCCTGTACTCAAATATAGAAGTCCCTGCCTTGAACTATGGAACAAATTCATTTAATAGGTCATAGAAGTTCGTATTTTCTTTCGTCCAACAGCAGAAGTCTGGGACTTTGCTTTCAAAACTATCCAAAATTATACAGTAAAAATGATTGATTTTCAGTATGATGGTAGTATGTGATGCCCTGTGTTAAAATATATCAGTCACTGCCTGGAACTATGCAGCAAATTTGTTTTAGGGCTCCTCCAGTTTCATATTTTTTGTCCTTTTAGCCTAGAAATGAGGGACTTTAACTTCATAAAATCTCTATAAAACAATTAATTAGTTGATTTTTAAATATGGGTTTAGTTGCCCCTAAAATAAATAGTTGTCTAAAAATATTAATTAGGAATGTTATTAACAAAGAATAACTCCAACAACACATTTTCTTTCACAATTGAGTGTATTTGTACTTGTTTTGTTTAACGCACAGACAAGGGTTACATATTTCTTGGGCTGAATATAATCCAAAAATATTGTTTAAAATACTTAGTATTAACACCTTATTGTGAAAACCGGAAGTAGTTGCATGTGTGTTGTTCGCTATTGGGGCT
>NC_048410.1:17436401-17437838 GCF_013103735.1 Etheostoma cragini
CAGATGATATCTTCCGGAAAAGAGCTCACTTTCTGTGGCTTGACAGTAAATAAAACATTATGCTTTGATAGTTGTCAAGTTGAACGTTTTAGCATATTTATCACATCAAACATAGTGTAAAATTTGTTAATCCTAAAATTTTCTAATACAGGTGTGACTGATTGGAGCAGGTTCTCCTCCAAGTACAAAACCGATATACGGACAATGTACTCAGTGATGAACTGCTCCCAGTGCTATTGTCTATACAAGAGCTGCATGCCGGGTATGTATACTGTATAATGTGCTTTCAAACTGCTTGGCTGTTGGAGTTGTCACTTTTTGAGAAAAGTCTGAAACTAAATACTGTATGACAGCAAAATGCGAGTATACTTTTGTTCTATACCAACAGGTTACGTTGGAAGAGGAAAGCGGGGTGAGCTGCGGGGGATATATTCGGAAGATCCTCACCCTGGATTCTGCAGTCAATTTTGCCAAATAATGGCAGGGGTTCCTGAGTAGGGATAAGGATCTGCGCACACAATAAAGAACGAGAAAACAAAAAAAAACATGTTACACTCTTTTCATGAGTCCTTTTTTATTTTTATATTCTATATTGTTTTCACACTTCACTGGGGCATCGCTTGCAAATACAATTGCTTATCCTTATGGCGATTAGGGCATGAGATGAGTTTCCAGGTTGCAGCTATAGAAGGAATTTTTTAGTTTGCCTATAATCTGAATTTATTTTATAGATGGACATATTTCATATATGGACATATATCATAGTGTTTTATTCATCAATATGATAGCATTTATCTTGTAGACATCATTTTTTAAGTATTTTATTAATAAATGTGTATAAATGTAACTGTTTAGTTTTTAAAAAAAAACACCAAATATTAAAAGTATTCTATTCATTAGCATGATAGTTAACGCAGTCTTATTTTATTACAGACGATAGTCTGCATTTATCTTGTAAACACAACCATAACATTTAGAAATGAGTAAACTATATGTATGGCAAAGTTGTTACTTTAACGTTTTTGAATTGACTGCAACAAATGTGGTCAGGAACTATAACCCATTACTCCATCTGGAAAATAATTTGCGTTTCGTTTTTTTTTTCTTATTTTTGAACCTCTTAACTTGCCGTTGGAAATAATTTGCGTTTCGTTTTTTTTTCGTATTTTTGAACCTCTTGACTTGCCGTTGGACACGCCTCCGTATGAGACGGGACCGCATGAGGCGGGACGCATGTCATTAGACGCTACAGGCCGCAGCCATATACTCTTTGTTCAAACCGAGCATCAGTATGGGGAAGGAAGATGATTTGAGTGACTTTGAACGTGGCATGATTCTTGGTGCCATAAGGGCTGGTCGGAGTATTTCAGAAACTGCTAATCTACTGGGATTTTCACGCAAAACCATCTCTAGGGTTTACAGAGAATGGTCCGAAAA
>NC_048410.1:17437938-17439757 GCF_013103735.1 Etheostoma cragini
TTCTGCTGTTGGACGAAAGAAAATATGAACTTCTATGACCTATAAAATGAATTTGCTCCATAGTTCTAGGCAGGGACTTCTATATTTGAGTACAGGGCATCAGGAACTACAATCAAACTGAAAATCAGACATTTTTACTGTATACTTTTGGAGATTTTTGACAGCAAAGTCCCATACTTCTGCCGTTCGACGATAAAAAATATGAGATTTGAGGAGCTTTAAAATGAATTTGCTCCATAGTTCCAGGCAGGGACTGCTATATCTGAGTACAGGGCATCAGGAACTACAATCATACTGAACATCAGACATTTCTACTTTATAATTTAGGAGATCTTTGACAGCAAAGTCCCAGACTTCTGCTGTTGGACGAAATAAAATATGAACTTCTATGACCTATAAAATGAATTTGCTCCATAGTTCCAGGCAGGGACTGCTATATTTGAGTACAGGGCATCAGGTACTACAATCATACTAAACATCAGACATTTTTACTGTATACTTTTGGAGATTTTTGACAGCAAAGTCCCATACTTCTGCTGTTCGACGATAACAAATATGAGATTTGAGGAGCTCTAAAATGAATTTGCTCCATAGTTCCAGGCAGGGACTGCTATATCTGAGTACAGGGCATCAGGAACTACAATCACACTGAACATCAGACATTTTTACTGTATAATTTTTGGAGATATTTGACAGCAAAGTCACAGACTTCTGCTGTTGGACAAAAGAAAATATGAACTTCTATGACCTATAAAATGAATTTGCTCCATAGTTCCAGGCAGGGACTGCTATATCTGAGTACAGGGCATCAGGTACTACAATCAAACTGAAAATCAGACATTTTACTGTATAATTTAGGAGATTTTTGACAGCAAAGTCCCAGACTTCTGCTGTTGGAAGACAAAATATATGAACTTCTATGACCTATAAAATAATTTTGTTCCATAGTTACAGGCAATGACTGCTATATTTGAGTACAGGGCTTCAGGTACTACAATCATACTGAACATCAGACATTTCTACTGTATATTTTAGGAGTTTTTTTACAGCAAAGTCCCAGACGACTGCTGTTGGAAGACAAAAGACATGAACTTCTATGACCTATAAAATGAATTTGCTCCATAGTTCCAGGCAGGGACTGATATATCTGAGTACAGGGCATCAGGAACTACTATCAAACTGAAAATCAGACATTTTTACTGTATACATTGTGAGATTTTTGACAGCAAAGTCCCAGACTTCTGCTGTTGGACGAAAGAAAATATGAGATTTGAGGAGCTCTAAAATGAATTTGCTCCATAGGCCTACAGGACATCTCTGACTAAATATTGAACACACATTTGTGTTGCTTATATGACTGGCTACATAAATTTAAGAGAATCATAACACTGCCCCATAATTATAGGAATCTTCATAAAATGACATATCTGAATTTGTGATTTTCCAAAGTTTGAAGAAAATAGCTTTCTCCGAACTGAAATCTGCATCTTTTTCTAGCATGATGGGCTTGGTGATCCACATGTACAAATATGAAAGCTGTTAATTGAAAGAATTGAATAAAGACTGCCCATTGTGAATTCTGGTTATAATTATACTTATATGCAACATGTAAAACTATGCTGTGTTAAGACAATATTTGCTACTGTAACTGCTTGCGCATAGTTACATTTGTGAATTTAGGGGTCTGTGGTCCCCTCTCAAATAACAGGAAATAGCATTCTTATCCAACACAGTGAGCTAAGGACCCTTAGACCTCACTACTGGCTTACAGGCGAGGTATGTTGTTCTTATAAAATAGGAACCAACTCTACGGAAAAAA
>NC_048410.1:17439857-17459367 GCF_013103735.1 Etheostoma cragini
ATAGTCGAACGGCAGAAGTATGGGACTTTGCTGTCAACAATCTCCAAAAGTATACAGTAAAAATGTCTGATTTTCAGTATGATTGTAGTCCCTGATGCCCTGTACACAAATATAGAAGTCCCTGCCTGGAACTATGGAGCAAATTCATTTTATAGGTCATAGAAGTTCATATCTTTTGTCTTCCAACAGCAGAAGTCTGGGACTTTGCTGTCAAAAATCTCCAAAAGTATACAGTAAAAATGTCTGATCTTCAGTATGATTGTAGTACCTGATGCCCTGTACTCAAATATAGAAGTCCCTGCCTGGAACTATGGAGCAAATTCATTTTAGAGGTCCTCAAATCTCATATTTTCTTTCGTCCAACAGCAGAAGTCTGGGACTTTGCTGTCAAAGATCTCCTAAATTATACAGTAGAAATTTCTGATGTTCAGTATGATTGTAGTACCTGATGCCCTGTACTCAAATATAGCAGTCCCTGCCTGGAACTATGGAACAAATTCATTTTATAGGTCATAGAAGTTCATATTTTTTTATTGTCTAACTGCAGAAGTATGGGACTTTGCTGTCAAAAATCTCCAAAAGTATACAGTAAAAATGTCTGATTTTCAGTTTGATTGTAGTTCCTGATGCCCTGTACACAAATATAGAAGTCCCTGCCTAGAACTATGGAGCAAATTCATTTTATAGGTCATAGAAGTTCATATTTTCTTTCGTCTAACAGCAGAAGTCTGGGACTTTGCTTTCAAAAATATCCAAAATTATACAGTAAAAATGATTGATTTTCAGTATGATGGTACTATGTGATGCCCTGTGTTAAAATATATCAGTCACTGCCTGGAACTATGCAGCAAATTTGTTTTAGGGCTCCTCCAGTTTCATATTTTTTGTCCTTTTAGCCTAGAAATGAGGGACTTTAACTTCATAAAATCTCTATAAAACAACTAATTTCTTGATTTTTAAATATGGGTTTAGTTGCCCCTAAAATAAATAGTTGTCTAAAAATATTAATTAGGAATGTTATTAACAAAGAATAACTCCAACAACACATTTTCTTTCACAATTTAGTGTAATTGTACTTGTTTTGTTTAACGCACAGACAAGGGTTACATATTTCTTGTGCTGAATATAATCCAAAAATCTTGTTTAAAATACTTAGTATTAACACCTTATTGTGAAAACTGGAAGTAGTTGCATGTGTGTTGTTCGCTATTGAGGCTGCTAGAATGCATTTATCATATTTGCAGGTAAAAGAGCGCACTACAAATTAAGTGTCGGCTGATTTGACCACGGAGATCCGAGTGTCGGCTGGCTTGACCGCAGTAGTTGACTGCTGCTAGAAGTTGCACACTGAAGTTAACGTTAGTGTTACTTTACAGTAGCAATTCTGCAAGATAATCATGGCAGGCAAGAGGGCGTTAGTGATCCTGTCTAAAGGTGCAGAGGAGATGGAAACTGTTATTCCTGTGGACATCATGCGTAGAGCTGGGGTTTGTTTTCATGTTGTATGCTAGCAGTAACGTTAGCTATCTAGCTAACAATGCCACTGATTAATTTAACGTTAGTTTAGCCAGCTAGCTGATCAAAGAGGTGAGCAATAAGCAGTATTTGTCTATTTGAGCAATAATTTAACAAACCGTACTAAAGCTATTTGTTAGTTCATAGTTTTGAGTTCGCAAGAATCGTATAGTTAAGCTATTTAACTGTTAACGACCTCACAACCTTTAAAGCGAGTGCAGACAGAGGCCAAGTTAAATGTCAAAGTCCAACGACATTTGCACTTCTCCGCCATTTGATAGCCTTCAAAATTAAAGTCTCAATCCATCAGCAAAACTAGCCAGTCTCGCATTGCCCCTGACCTATCTCCGGCCACATGGTCAGGCTACACCTACTAGCTATATCTCCTAGGATAGGGAGGACAGTCTTATTTATTTCTGTAAACAGCCTAGCTCGGCGCTAAGTTCCGGCTGGATAGTTCTGGATATTTATTTTCCTAGGATGGCGATGGTATGGCCCGCCCTACTCTGCCTCTGATTGGCTTACCCTGGCGTTCTTACCCCACCATTAGTTTCTAAACCTCACCAATCCAACCAAAGAAGGTAACTATTAGTAGCCAATCAGAGGGAGAGTAGGGCGGATCATGCCTTCGCTATCCTTGGAAGCGCATATTGCCCTTTGCCGTTATAACACATCCATGGCCCTTGCAAAAATAGATATCGGATATTTAGGAAACTATGGGCTTTATTATCTCAGCAATGTACATCAGTTGAGCCATGTCGTGCCTTTATTCTAATGCTCTACTTTTCACACTACCTTCTCAAACCTTTAGATTGCAGTGACAGTTGCAGGACTGACTGGCAAAGAGCCAGTACAGTGCAGCAGAAACGTCGTCATCTGTCCTGATGCTAGCCTGGAGGAGGCCAGCAAACAGGTTGGGCTTAGCATCTTTTGACTAACATATTTAGTATTTCGTAATATATTTTGAATGTTGAATTGGACTTTGTGACGTTTTGCAGATTCCTTGGACAACATTTTTCACAGTCCTACATACAGCATAATTAAAAGGATGCTACAATATCAAACCTTGTTTCACTTTATCTTTAATGGTTTGTGACCCAGGGCCCATACGATGTGGTGCTTCTGCCAGGTGGAATGCCAGGGGCCCAGAATCTGGCAGAGGTGAGAAATACTCTGAAAGCCTGTAAATGGTTTAGGCTACATCCACACTACTATGTTTTCATTTACAAACAGGATTTTGAAACAAAGACCATCTTTGTCCACTCAAGTGGGCTCTGCATCAAGATGATCTTTGTTCATATTAACACGTCTGAAAACGCATATCACATGACTATTTGAAAAAACTGTGTATGCATGTGCAAGGGCCTATGGGCCTGCTAACAAGCAGCTACTAGCTCAGTGATTTTCAAGCTTTTATTTGTCTTAATGTCCCCATTTGGAAGCAGAGAAAAAGTCATGCCTCCAACCCTATGTAAAAAAATATATTCTTGCAAAAATAATCATGTAGTAAAACAGATTTTTCAGAACAAAAACAAGCAAAGTTAAATAACAATATCAGGAACATGACTTGCCTTATTTGTTGCCTAAATACTTGATTTTAAATATTTCAGTAGAACATTAAATACTTGTGACTAAAGTTTTAGAGAAATACATCCCTGTTTATCTTGTTAATAGTGTCACACTCAAAAACTTAGCTCACTTGCCTCTTCAAGACTGTGTGGGTGAGGTTTGAGCAGATCTGATTGAGAGAAAACAGATTCTGATTCAAATATGGCTAAATGCTGATTGGTTCATGGGAGTATGTTGTTGCATATAGCCAGATGTACAGCACCTGCACTGTGCTGTGGAGTAAATTTAGGCTCCTCCACAAATACATTGCAGAATAGGAGAAAAAAGCACGCTCCTTGTCGTTTTCAGTTCTTTAAACCAATCACAATCGTCTCAAGCGGAGCTAAAATCTGGACTCAGAAATGATGGCTCTGCGAAATCCCTTCCCACTTTAAATGAAATCTTCCCACTTTAAACCAGTGAAAAGAGCCCAGAAGAAAGACGGAAACATTTATGTGAAACAACGAGAACTGTACCAACTTTGGGGGAAGATTTTGTATTAATAGGAAACCATTCATCCTAGTAAGAATCTGATTTAGAAAATGTGTTTTGATGGCCTTGTAACTTGAGGGCCTTACTAGCATTGATTGATGAAATTGATTAACTCTATTATTCTCAATCCCTCTGTGCTATTGGGCTTGCATTAGAGCTGCTTGATTATTAGAAAAAAATATAATCATGATTGTTTCGGTCAATCTGAAAATCTAACTCTAACTACAGTATTCATTACCAACAGTCACCTGAGCTAAAAAGTTCACATCTCCTGCAAAACTCATTCCAAGCAACACAACTCTTAACACACGTCTCAAAACAGGCTCAGTGCAGCAAACGCTAGTCACAACCCTCACTGATATAACACATACTCACTCACAACACACAGAGAGTAAAAACACTAGCATCAAACACCAATACAGGAAATACTAACTTTCTCATCTTTACACATTGAGTGACTTCACACTACTCAATAGTTTCTTTAAAGAAAAGTTAAAGATTTATGTAAGGTAAACAAGAAGGATTAAAAATCAACAGTTTGCTTCAATATAGTATTTTCTCTCTAACATATAAAATTAATGGGGGAAAAAAACTAAAGGTGCATAACAGTAACAATAAATAGTGCGACTAATCCTGCCTCTCTCCAGCATCATGCAGCAAGTTTTCTTCATCACATTGGATGTCTGCGTCATCTCTAAATACTGATGAATGTGGCGTTTCCATTGCTTTCAGCTTCATTACTTTCTGAAAAATAGTTAGTTTTAATATTTTAAAGATCTAGTGTTTTCACTTTTTTTTGCTGTGTATGTAACCTCTTACCTGGGCATATTGGTATCTTTGCTCTTTTACCTGTTTCTCTCAAACAGTAGTGTATAATTGTTTACTGTAAATTTGTTGATTGTTTAAAAAAGGCATTCTGAGCTTTCTCAATGTAAATACTGTATATGTTCACATATATGTATACAACTAATAATGCACTGTTTGATAGGCACCAGACGGAAATCTATTCTGTGTGGTTAACAGTTTTGACAGCAGCGTGTTAGCGTTTGAACAAAGTGCTGTAAATACAGTGTAGTGCAGGTTGTGGTTAAAACCATGGGCTAAGTGTGTAGAGTTTTGAAAACTGTTCAAGCAATGAACACAAACTAGAGTTTGGTTTAGATGAACTGCTGCTGTGCAGACTGTAGTTTGAGTTTTGCACATGTGACTCCAGTTGTGCCCACTGTGGTTTAGCGATCGGAAAACTGTAACTTGATTACTTGTTAAATTCTGGAAAGAAGTTGCAATTATTGAACTTAAACAGTGGGAAAGGTTAGATAAATCAATAGTAAAAAAAACATAGAACTGTGAAATTTGCCTTTTTAAAAGAAACAAATAAAAAAACGGACAATGTTAAGTTAAAAATATTGCTCCCGATTTTGATTAATAAATTTGTGGTTGTATTGAAACAATGATGGGTTATTTTAGATGTTTTTTTAAAACATTGCCAGTTTGTTCCCATGATTATACCACAGTCAGCATATACACTGTACAATGACCTGGCCTGCAAATGACTCAATGTGCATCTGGTTTCCATGCTCTCTTGCAGTCTCCTGCTGTGAAGGAGGTGCTGAAGGATCAGGATGGCAGAAAAGGCCTCATTGCAGCCATCTGTGCAGGTACAGTTTATGAAATAAACCAAAGTCATAAATATACAGTGCCAGCCTCTAAAAGTTATACCTTTTCTATGGGTTAGGTTTAAATAGGAACAGAAAGCAACTCGCTCACCACTTGTTTTATCTCCTTTGTGGTGCAGGGATTAATTAGCCTGAAGATCCATTTTCAAAGAAAATTCCAACACACACTTGTTGCCTCTGCATTGGTACCAGCTGACAAGTGTGCGTTTATATAACCCTAACCTGCAAAGCAAAAGTGAGAATGAATAGTTTAAATATATCATGACCTCAAATGTGACCATCATGTTGGTGCTTTCCTTCAAATAGATGTAAATTACCCAACCTATACAGTGCAGTTTATTCTGATGCTTACAGTAATAGAGCAATCCATGTACTCAGTTATTTTTCCAGATCAAATCTAACCAGTTTGACAATCCAGTGCAATAAATAATAAACCATTCACCATGCTATCATGAGATCTGCGAACATGTTAAACTAGGAACAACACTAAACGTACAATACTGTGGTTTAAAACCTACCGAGCTAATGTTGTGCCTGTAAATGGGATTTGGATAGAGAGAATCTTGGACAGAAACTATGTGCAGCTCTTATACGCACATGGCAATGGATTTGGATTTTGGTATTTTAGTAACTGGATGGGCTCATGGAAGACTTTAGCACATACCCCAAACACATATTGACAAACATACAGTTAACAAATATTGACCATCCAGCTTTATCAATATATGGTTGTGTCTGACCCCTTTTTGACATTTGGAAAGAAAGAGAGGGTTTGATTAATAACTGTCCCCGAGTGAACCTACAAGCACTGACATTTTATTTGACAGTGTCCGTATGCAAGAAAGGACACTGGAAGGACATTTTGAATAGGGACAGGGGCCAATGCAGCAAAGTGGATTGAAGGGTGTCCTAGAAAATGACTGAAATCCTCACAGGAATATACAGTTTAATCAACCTGCCAGCAAGAGGGACAGTTGCAAGACTTATTATTCTGCCCTAGCATGAAAATGATATCTTGACAAGTGGAAAAGAAAATCGATTAAAAAAGGATTTGATTGAAAACCATGTGTATATAAAGAAAAACTAGCAGGGTAAATCTACCATTGTATATTTCTCTTTTTTCTAAGCTAATATTTATTACATGCGTACATAATTTTTAAGGGTTCCTCAGAGGATAGAAAGACGGCCATCATCACCCTTCTCTCCACGTCTGCCTCTCTGTCTGACTCTGGTTCTCCGGTCGCTCTCCCAGACTGGCGTCGTCCTCTGGGTGGGGACTTGGTGTAACCGGAGTAGCCTGGCTTTAACTGGCAGTCTGCTGTTCTGCCAGGGGAAAGTGTAATCTTTAGACTGCATTGGAAGGCAGCCAAGGAGCATAATCAATAACTTTCTATTTAGTAACTTTTTAAGTTTTTGGATGAGCTCACTGCAGTGGTAGGACGTTGCCAAAGTTAATGCAGCAGCAGTCAATGTCTTCAGCTTCTCCTTTTTTTTTTTCTCTCTCTCTTAAATGTGGTGCAGTCTTTGGAGAGATGCTGAAACTGTATACTGTATGTGTGTATTTTTAGAAACAATGGCGCTGTTGAGGACACCTTTTAGAACATAATGTTTACTAACTGCAATTTCTAAGGCAGCATTTTCTGTATTTTGATTTAGTGTTTAGCTAAAGGAAAATGATTTCAGGATATATTTACACCTATATTAATCAGTTTTGAACTGCATTTACACAAGCAACAGAACAAGTGTCACATTGTCACAAGTAGTCGTTAAATGAAACTTAAACAACTTTGCTCTTCTGCAGGTCCCACTGCTCTTCTGGCACATGGCATCGGGTATGGCAGCACAGTCACTACACATCCTGCCATGAAGGAGAAGATGATGGCTGGAGGTAAAAAAAACACTTCATGCAAACAAACGTGTGGTAAATTAGTTAAATGTACAGCCAGTGACTAACATTTGAAGCTCTCAGAACAGGAGGACTTGTAATTATTTGTAAAAGGCAGTAGATGGTGCTGTTCTAGCTCTTTAATGCCACTGGAATACCAAGTCACCATGCAGTAGAGCAGAGCACACCACCCAGGTGAAAGCAGATGAAGGAATTTGGCATAACATACTAGAACTGGGTCAGTTAAAATGGTTATAGATTATCTGTACCTAAGTGCTTATATTCCAGTGTGATTCTGGTGTGTCTTTCAATCTCTAACGTAAAGCTTTCATATTGTGATCATCCTTATGTTATTGCTTTGTCTTTTTTTTTTTAGACCACTATAAATATTCAGAAGCTCGAGTACAGAAGGATGGACATTACATCACCAGCCGTGGGCCAGGAACCAGTTTTGAGTTCGCCTTAACGATTGTAGAGGAACTTATGGGGGCTGAGGTTGCAGCTCAAGTCAAGGCTCCTCTTGTTATGAAAGACTGACTGTAGCCGTGTTCACTTACATCCTGCAAGCAGCACCTCCCTCAATCCAAGAATTGCACTACTGAGACAGCTAATCCAATGTAGCTGGCACAAAGAGTCAAAGTCAAGTGAAAAATCATTCTCCCCAGGGGGGCATGCCATAATGTTTCTGTTCTGACAGGTTATTTTCTTCCTTTGTCTTTCTTGGTTGACAATGAATGGCACCCTTTTGTTTTTTTAACAAAGAAATAAAATATGAATTTACATGCTTTCCAAATGAAATAAAATTGATTTTGTCGCATTGTAGTTTTTCCACAAGTGGCTCATTATTTTTGGCAGCTTTTACTGTTTCACTTGACATTGAAAAGTAATGTGATAAAACGGTGTATGTCTTACTCACCGTTTTATTACAAACCGGAGGTCACTGACTTGTTTCACATCTCGGCAATTGTTGATACCTAAATACAGGCTGCATCATGTAATGTATTGTGAGCGGTACTTACCGGCGTATTCCACTAGGTACAGATACGCCGCGGTTTTCTTCCTTATTCTAGCCGCTTCTAGGACGCTGGGTCGCGGCTGGAGGAATCTGGATGGCCACGATTGACGCGGCAGTCGCGCTTAGTAAATTCAGTGCCAGAACCATGGATGTAAGTGACCGAACGCGGGAAGCAGAATCCGAATATATTGACATGTGGTCTGGCCAATGAGAAGCTAAGCCCCGGCTGCAGTTGTATTCTAACTGACGAACTGCAGCTCGCCCGCAGCCAGAGGGGCGGGGCTCTGGTGCAGCGCGTGGTAGTTGTGTCAAAGCAACAAAATCCAGAGGTTCTTTCACAGTGAAAAAGGAGAAGAATTTCGGCGAAGGTAAGAGCATTTTGTGCTTCCTCCAGTGACTGAGTTTTGTGCGGGTTATCTTTACTCTACCAACGTTAACGTTATTCCAAAATGGCTTTAATAGCGTTTGTCTGCTAATTTATGTTCGCAGAACAGTCTACGCGACGTCAATCACAGTAACTAGCTAGCTACTGACGGTGTCGAAATTAACACAACATTGCAACGGGAATGACAGCAACACACATACAATTACATTATTAGGAATCGTTTTATTGACTGTGATTATCTTGCTGGTTGTGGTGAGTTGTGAGCGCGAGCCTCAACTTCGCAGCAATCCATGGCATATTGGATTGGCATCAACGTCTCAAATCAAATATACTAATGGTAGCCTGAGGTAACGTTTACATAATCACAATTAAAATACGCGTTTAGGACTGAGTACACTCTCGTAAAATCACTTGGAACATCGTATCTTTAACGTTGAGAGATCGTCCGCATATGTAACCGATGTGGAGACGTCAGTTGCAGAAGCTCTCTATCATCATCATCAGCAGCAGCTGCAGTCAGGCTGTGCTGCATACACTCACTGTAGCTAACAGTGCGGCAGAGGCTAGGTTATTTACTCCATCAATTAGAGACATCACCGTGACAACGAGAAAAAGCGCTGTCTAAACTAACTAATTAAATACCAAAAATTAGGAAGATCTTTTGTGCATGCAATGCAATTAACAACCCGACCACATGAAATTTCATGATGCTTGTGTCACGTTGCTGTCGTTATTTAAATGACTTATTCTCATAAGAAGTGGACAGTCGTGTTTCTCATTAATCTAAGTAGATCATAGCAATTGGTTCGGGATGTCTTCATTGACACTAGACCCGTCGAGATTGCGTTCTCTTTTGCGTTTGAGCCCTTATAACAGGAAATGCCAGAGGTGTTATCATCACCTCTTTCTCTTTACAGAGACAGGAAACACGAGAAAGTTCTTTTCTGCTCGACTGCATTTTCATTTGCTGGGAAACCACCTCTTAGTCATGCATGCAGAACCTCAGCATGTCTTCTTAAATATGAAGGGAAACTCAAAATCCCATTTTCCACCTGGTATGAAATCTAATCTAATTATCACAAGTGAATAGCTCTAAATAGAGGTGGGAATGCATTCAGGACGCACTGAGATTCAATCACTCTGACCACATTCGTAAATGATTTAGGGCACTTGAGTGTATATATATACACCTACTCCACTGTGAGCGGAACCACGTACTCATTCAAAGTATTCTTCTCATTTCACTAAAACCACTGAGAGTGAATTGTGTGTTTTGGATCTGTCTGGTTTCTTTCCTGTGCTGCCTCCTCTTATGTCCCTGGCTGTTTGGAGCTCCATGGCCCGGGGTGTCGAAACAGATCCATTTGTAAATGACTCCATACGCTACTTCATATTTCAGGACTATAGGTGGTGCTTTTTCTGCTGCTGGAATTCACCAACAAACAAAGAAGAAGAGGAAAAGCATGCTCATAAAGCTTGCACGCTGTATACAAACAATCTTTATATTTTGCCCTGGTAACCCTAACGGGCTCAATATCTTCTCCAGCAGGAACACCAGCATGTAGTCCGTTTAACTTAAAACCAGAGATTCTTTGGGAAATATTACTGAGAGCTAGGCTAAACACACTGAAGCTGTGTCTCATTTCGAAAACCTTTGTCAGTACACTTACATGTAGTACACTGTATGTACTTGTGTAGTGCGTACATTTCAACAGGGTAAAGTTGTCTCAAGTCGCTCATGGCCAATATGCACTGACCGGAAATGGCAATTCTGAGCGGTGCCCAACTCCAACGGTAGCGCTTCCTCTGTCTCCACTGCTCTCCCCAAAGGAAAACGATGGCACAGCCAGCGCAGAGCACTTTTACCGCTAATCATGTGTGTGTGGCTTTACGTGTACAGGGGGGACGGCAGAGAGACCTCCACTCTGCAGTTCAATTCAGTTAACAGGGAAAGCATTGACAATAAAGCGGTTGCCACTGTGGTTACTTTTCAAAACCCCACTCAGACAATGGTGCGGTCGCGTGCTCGTCGCGATATAATAGCCTATAATGATGAGCTAGAAGCGGCCGCCCTGAGACACGCTATATGTGCTCCAGTAACAAAGACAGAAAACAAATTCAAACTAAAATGTCACAAAGTTAATGGGAGTTTAAGTGTAAAAATCCCTCAACGTTAAGTTTTTTGCACGCATGCTGCTAAAAACATTTTACAGTTTGCACACATTTATTTATAGTCGCTAATGCGAGTGAAACACTCGACCTACTATGGGTAAACAAAAATGTTGGACTTTACGTATTTATTTGCATACAGAGCAGGGAAATAAGATTCAATCGGAAGTGGTCACTCAAGACACATTTGGAGACACCTTCTGCCAGTAGGGGTGGGAATCACCAGACGCCTCATTATACGATATCATCACAATACGTTATTATTGCAATTTTAAACATATTTCAATATTCTGTGATATATTGCAATTTATAACCTTTTTTTCCAACGTCTAATTTTTTGTAATTTCAAATGATGTCCCCGAAAGGAAACATTTGGGGACATCAACATCTGTTTTATCTAAAAAGATACATTTCTCTTTGTTCATCTCACTTCAATTTTATTGCTGCAAAATGGGATTGTCCAGCAGACAAAATCACCAACACATATATGTTAACTGTATAATACAAAAGATCGATACTTGGCACCTGTGTATCAATACAGTATTGCCCCTGAAAATATCGCAATACTATGCGGTATTGTTTTTTTTCCAACCACCCCTAGCTGCCAGGTGGGACACATATACTTTGAGCTGTCCATTTGTGAACAGATCACTTAGATCAGATGTTTGTACCAGGTGGAAATAAGGCCTACATAGCTTTTTTTAAATTGTACAGCCATGTGAGCCAAATAAGACTGTGAGGCCCTGTCCCATTACAGTGCGTCAAGTTAGCAATGTTTACTGTTGAAATCACATCAAAATCCAAATCTTAAAAAACATGGATGTGTGCATGCGTATGACTGTTACCTCTGGGTACTATGCAAAAATGTTGAGGCTAGTTGTTTGCCCAATGACAGTCTTCATTTTTTCAGATGGGGCAATACCTGTCAGGTTGAGGCAACATCACTACGTTGTGTGCCTTGAGTTGATATGTTTTTATTTCTGTTTTTTTTAAATGAAGTACTAACCGTTGCCACTCCCTGGAAGACAAACATTAATACTGTCTTGATGACATGTTTATAGCACACCCTCATTAATGCTATGTTTTTCGGTTGGATATTTCTGGAACGCTAGCATTTTGCGCTGTTGCACATAACATGTTAGAATTATTCTGCTTGAGCAGCTGTACAGTAAAGAGCTTGAGGCTTGATTCCCTATTTCTGGATGGGGCAGAGGAGGGAATGGTGGGGGGAGGTGAAGGCTGAAGTCACTGTGACTGAGTCATTGGTTTAGCTAATGATGCAATTAGAGAGCTGCACTTTGCATCTCCTGATTGGATCCGCCACTTGCACTGGCCCGCAGACAACAAAGACTGAATTGGAATTTGCCTGAGTCACTTTGACAAATGCATTTCGAAAGGTAAGACAATTTTCAAACGATTAGGAACACATCATTAGCAAAGAACGGATGGATTTGTCAATCTCTGGCACTTCACCTAATATGGAATCTGAATTATAGCTCTTGGTTATAGTGGAATTTGGAACCACTATTATGTCAGTGATTACTATACTTAACCTATAATAAAATAGACATGTTATGCCTAATTAGGCTTGAAAGTTTGATTGATTAACTCTTTTAACATCTTCACTCAATGTCTACATTAGCATAATAAAAAAGAATCACAACACCTAGTCATGAAACTGATACGGAAAAAAGTGTCTTTGTAAATGATGCTGTTCAATTTTGGTATTGCTACCTAACGTACTTAAGGAGAACTTTAGACTTTAAACTCATCACTTTGAGTGTATTTGTCTTCAGCAACAATTTTACCCCAAGTAGTTACATCTGGGGACTTGTTTGCCAGAGAAATTGTTTAGCAAAAAGTACACACTTCATTTCTGATAGTTTATTTTTAGAAGAGAATTTAACAAGGAGATTTCACAGATACTTTAGACTTTAATCTAGAAGATTTTTTAAATGCGAAACTTAATGAGAAAAGCTGAACTTGGCTGTCCAAAGTTACACTTATAATTCTCTTATTAGGTTATCTGCACTGCTCTTGCAATTGGTGTTTCCATGGACAAAATGTCCCCAGGGCTTTTTGTGGGGACAAGTAGGCCTCCATACAAGCTTTAAATCTTAATAAATCTACAAGTATGTTTCATGTATTGGTAATGGTCATAAATGGATCGTTATTAGCACCGACTTCATTAAAGTAATCATTCAGAAGTTAATGCTTGAAAATGACACTTTCTCGATTTTATTCCTTTTGTCCTTAGGTCAGGTACAATTAGCAGAAGTAAGAAGGTCTCGTCTGACACATAAAATAGGACCCTAAACCAAAACAGGAAGATTATTACCTTAATCGGCTTGTTTGTTGTATGTTCTTAAAGGTAAGCAATTCAGACACACACACACACACACACACACATGTGCGGATGCTGTGCGGTCCCATTGTGAACTGTTTGCTGAAGTTCTATCAGTCCTGGATCAATTGTAATCATTCACATCTATTACAGTACATGTATCCATAACGGAGCAAACGGTGTAATACACCTTTTTAATAGCTAAGCACGTGGCTCCACAGCGCTGGTCTATTTACTGGCAATTTAACCTTGCTGCCAAATTAACCCCAACATAACCTGAATATCAACTGCACAAATAATATTAAACAATCGGCTATGCAATGAGAAACACAGCAACAGCAATATTATCACACCGTTCTCTCTCTCTCTCCACAAAAAGATCCCGTTGGAACACGGCTAAAATTCCACATCGCAGCAGAACACTTATGGAAGAAAACGAGGCAGTAAAACCCACGACAGTTTAGCAAGCTACAGAATAGTTTTAACTTATGTTCTGGGGTACCCATATCACCCATAGCTACATTCTGTCCTCTTCTCCTGTTTGACGCGGCAACTTCGGGATCCTCGTACGAAGCAGCGAAGGAATAAACACAGGGTTTCCACACCGTGGTAATCCACCGCGATAATAAGGATATTTTAAAGGAAATGGGTAATTGTTACCGTCAACATTTCTACCGTGGTTTACACCAGTAATCGTTACATTCCTACATGATTAGTGTGTGATTTGTTTCTGCTACTGGTAGGAGGTAGCAGTGTGAGGCTCAGCATCTTGCATGAAAGCTTTCTCGGATCCACCCGGTGTAGAACAAATGCAATCGTGGTAAATAAATTCTCCTCATCTCCTTGAATGATTGCAGACATTCAGAAAAGTAGTGTCTAGCAATAAATCAGGCAATTCTGATGAGTCAGGTTAAAGATCCTGAAGAAGGTATGGGTTAAATTTAATGGCTCGGTCGCCAGGCCAACGGCAACCTCTGCCAGTCCAGAAAAGGGTTTTCCCTATATTCATACGGCAGCGGTGAACTAGGAACTGCAGCAACGCACTGCCTAGAGTCATTAACAAGGCAACTGTCTGTGGTTAGTTCACATGTCTGTAATAACAGCAGGACAATTCAGTGTGTTATTTAAACTGCAAAAGTCAGTTAGAACGTTGTCGGTAGTCTAAGGGGTACAAATGGGTTCGGTAGTGAGTTTTGGTTCCATTCTCCACCAACTGACCAATCCGCTATGTAAGGCTGCACGATATGAGGAATAAAATCCAGTATGCCATAACGATGTTATATATATCAATAACAATATTACTTGCGCTAAATAGACACACTGTATATTAAAAGTACTCAGCTTTGCATTTCTGATGCTTTCAGTATTCTGTTAAAATACAACCGATTGCTTATTGAATTTAACACTATTTAATTTAACAAAAGGAAATCAATTATACATTTTTTTACTAAGCAAATTTGAACTTTTAATTGAATGTAAAAGGCACCCCTAAAAAAGAAATGACAGTTAAATTTTAATGTGCAGTTTTCTCCTGATATTTTTTTTAACTAACGATTTCAACTTTCGATTGTGATATGTTGCAGCCTTTCGTGATGTGTAGATTGCGCCAGTTGACATTGAAGTGACAATACAAAAAGATATGTTGTGCAGCCCTACTGCCAGGCTAAAGAAGTCAGCCTAGGACAACTACTACTCCCGAGTGTCACACAGACTACAGGCCTATGGCATTAAGCATAGGTACCACACTGCCAACCCTCAACTATTTAGTATCAACATGGAGTCATAGGTAGGACGTTTTGGAAGGCGAAGTTTGGGAGTGTGTTTACGGTTGTCTGTAGAACTATGGAAACAATGGACATTAAAGAGGTGTTCCTAGTCATGTCCATAATTTTCTATGTTGGCCACCAGTTACAGATGATCATCATTTTAGCCATTTCATAAAAACGCAACAATGAATTATTGTATTTAGTTTGGGATGACTTAATGGACAGGTTCGCTTTCAACTCTAGGAAACTCTTAAAGTGTAGTTATTATTGTGAGCGTGGGTGAAGATCTCTTGCTGTGGCCCCATCAGACTGTCTGGCAGACGCCCCGCCATGCTTGGTGTCATAATTGGAGAGGAGCGACCTGAGCTGTGTAGCCATAGTCTGGCTTGAAGCAGAAGCTGGGGATGCCGTGACTGAGTTTGAGCTTATAGAGAAAGGCCAGGGACAGTGGTGCGCAACAGTGACGCTGTAGCTGTCCCCTCAGGCTCTGTGCAACACACACACACACACACACATACACACACACAGTGTGAGTTAAGTCCATTAATACAGATCTAAAGGAAACTGAATCTGAACACCCTACTGACAAAGTAAAAAGAAAGATCACATTCGGCATGGAATCAGAAATAGGGCAGACACACAATGTAGTCGTGGTTGCTTTCTAAATTATCCCACTGACATAATGCAGCCTTCGTTGGCTGCCGCTCACATTGCAATTTAACAACAAGTGGAACTATTCTGAGGTTATTGGTCTTGTCCACTTTAACTACACATACTGTTGTGTTAGTAAATTGTCAAAACGTTTGCTTTCTTCCGAGTCGACTATTGCACAAACAGCTCCACCAAAAGCGTCACCATGGTGGGTCCTTTCTAATTGGACAACTTGTCTGTTCTGTCAGCTCATCGTCCTGATATTAAACATCTGGAAACATTAAAACAGTAAGTGAGTCAGTGTAATACATTATAAATTGGAAGTAGTCTATAGATGTAGTCATTTGGGCTTTGGTTTCCCTATGAAGAATTCCTATTCCTAAAGAAATATTTCTTTGTTTCTTCAGGCTAACTATATTAGCTTTAGCCAGGCAGAGAGCAACTTTCTGCGGTGAGAAATGGCTAGGAGACGTTGTAATGACATTACATTTATCAGGTAATTTAGTTTGTCTTTGCAGAGAACAGAGCTGCTGTATTTTCAGTTTAATAGCTGATTGTCTTATTTTGTTTACAAGTTACAGGTGGAATCTGGAGATGATGTGGGGTACTTATTGTTTACTGTTTACATCTTACTTACACGCTTCAGGCTGTTGTAGCTAGCTTACAGGAGAGACTGTAGACACTAGGTGGTACATTCTGAGACAAACAATAAAACAATTGCCTTCTGCATTTTTGTTTTGCTTTTTCCTCCATTGTACCAATCTCGTACCGAACGGTGATGTATGAACCAAACCGAGACTTCTGTGTACCGTTGCACCCCCGATATACTGTATAGTACTGCGCAAAAGTCCTAGGCAGGTGTAAAAAATGCAGTAAAGTAAGAATGCTTTCAAAAATATAAATAACATGATTGTTTATTTTTATCAATCTACAAAATGCAAAGTGAATGAAAAATCTAAATCACATCAATATTTGACCTTTCCGACCTCGTGCTGTCAATTCAACGTGTTATTAACAGTGTTAACGCAAACCCATTTAAATGGCGTGCATTTTTTTATCGTGAGCTATACGTTCTTTTTGGCCTTGCAAACTTTGTATTTTTTCCCACATGCTGTTGCAACAACTAGTAGCATTAGAAAAACTACAACACCCCACCGGATCTAGCTAGACCAGAAACAAAACAACAGGCACGCCACGCCTTGAGTGGATGGTTAGCGCGAGATGCTGAAATGGATAGCAATAAGATTCTGAATGCAAAGTTTACTATTTAAAGTTGCCAAATGGTGTCCTTGACAAGACCAAGGGGATCTGTGGATTTTGTCATTGTGAACTGAGCTATCATCGCAGCAGGTCCAGTCTGAAATACCACTTGATGGCCCAGCAGACAGCTGATGGGAATTCTCCCCCCCTCGTCAAAGTATTTTTTTCACAATTTTAATGATGGACAGTGTTACATTGTGTGAGAGATTTGTTGCTCCAAATGAAAATGTTACATGTGAAATTGAACACTACAGTAAGCTTTATGCCAATGTTGTTTTTAATAAAACAACGTTTGCTCTATGCAAGCCGATCTACTTATCCATGTTGCATTAAAATGAAGAAATAATAATGGGGGAAATAAGAAATTAAGGGACATTTAGAATAGATAAAAATTTGCAATTAATTGCAAGTTAACTATGACATTAATGAGATTAAATATTTGAATCGTTTGACAGCACTAGTTACTACCCTTTGCCTTCAAACCAGCATCAATTCTTATCGTTACATTTGCAGAAAGTCGGGCAATGTTGAGGATTGTAGACACTGTGGTCGGCCAAGGCAAGATACTTCAGCAGATGAAAAACTCCTCAAGCTCATTTCACTTTGAAATCAGATGTCCAGCAGTGACAACAGCTCAGATCTTGCAGAAACCCGTGGGACCCAGGTACACCCATCCACTGTCTGGAGAAGTCTGGCCAGAAGTGGTCTTCGTGCAAGAGTTGGAGCCAAAAAGCCATACCTCCGACATGTAAACAAGGCCATGCAACTCAACTATGCACGGAAACATAGGAACTGGGGTGCAGAAAAATGGCACGCTCTGGACTGATGAGTCAAAATTTGAAATATTTGGCTGTAGCAGAAGGGCTGGAGAGCGGTACAATAAGTTTCTGCAGGTAACAGTGAAGCATGGTGGAGGTTCCTCACAAGTTTGGGGCTGCATTTCTGCAAAGGGAATTTGGAGATTTGGTCAGGATTAATAGTGTCCTCAATGCTGAGAAATACAGGCAGATACTTATTCATTGTGCAGTAAAATCAGGGAGGCGTATGATTGGACCCAAATTTATTCTGCAGCAGAAAACAACCTCAAACAAACAGCCAAGGTCATTAGGAACTATCTTCAGTGTAAAGAAGAACAAGAAGTCCCAGATGTGATGGCATGGCCAAGGGGTGCATGATATATCAACTTAATACCGTTACTGCAATATCACGTTGCACAATAATATATCGAAAGTGATACGATAAGTATGCTGTATTGTGTTTATATGGTGGAGCGCTGTTTCTCGTCCGTTGGCTGTGTTAGTTGTGTTTGATTTAGAGCTTGAAACGCTATAATGATCAGGCCAGTTACCATGCCACTTGCACATAGTAGTGCACGTCAGCGCACAGGGCCACTACGTGACAAACCCTATGGAGCGTGCCAAGTGAGGTGTGCATATTTCAACAGTGTGTGACAGTGTAAATGAAGAAATAGACAACAAAACGGAACAAATCATAAGTGCGTGATACTATCCCAAAAAACCCTGTTGCAATTAATACGTCAGAGCTAGCCAAACAAAGGTGTTTATGCTAGGGGCACAAAGTAGGACAAGAACTCGAAGAGGCTTACCAAAGTCTCCAATGCTATAATGCATAATTTGGCCAAAGATATGATGCCAATCCACACAGTGGATGAAAAAATGCTTCAAGAAGCTTCTGAATTAGATAAACGGTACCTAATCGCATCCCTATTTCTCACAGGTAGCTATCCCGCAACTTTATAAAAAGGTGCTGCAGGCAGAGTTTGGAGTCTGATAGATTGAAAAATTTTAATTCACAACAGACCTGTGGTCCAGCTGCTCTACAGAGCCTTATGTAAGTCTCACTGTGCACTGTATTGTTATGAATCTGTGAATATTGTCACGATGCGTTTTCACCTCGCCTTCAGCCAACCACTCAGAACAGCTGGTATTCTGTCTATAATTGAGTGGAATCAAAATTTGTGTGTGTGCTATATGTTTGTTTGTCTGCTTGACAATCCCATTTTGCAGCAATAAAATTAAAGTGACAACAAACAGAGAGATGTATCTTTTTAGATGAAACAGATGTTGACACAGTTGCCTTTTGGGGACATCATTTGAAATTGAGAATAAATAATAAAATTGCAATATATGGCAGAATATTGTAATGTAATGTATCGTATTGTGATGATATTGTATTGTGAGGCGTGTGTGTGTGTGTGTGTGTGTGTGTGTGTGTGTGTATATGTATATGTATGTGTATATATATATATACACACACACACACACACACATAAATACATGTTGCTGAAAATGTTTGCAAACAACCAGGCACAGCTCATCATCATTACATACTATGTCACGCACGATTTGAGATGATACATTTCCTTGCTATTTAATTATCTAAGTTCAGATTGGCAATGCTCCTAATGTCTTGAAAAATTAAAAATTAGTACACTTTTCAATTGTCTTGCCTAAGCACTAACTTGTTTACACACTGACACCATACTGCTAAGTACAGTGGTGTGAAAAAGTGTTTGCCCCCTTCCTCATTTCCTGTTCCTTTGCAAGGTGAAAAAAAATCCAAACCATCATGGCCCTGTGTTAAAAAGTGATTGCCCCCTAAACCTAATAACTGGTTGGGCCACCCTTAGCAGCAACAACTGCAATCAAGCGTTTGCGATAACGTGCAATGAGGCTTTTACAGCGTCCTGGAGGAATTTTGGCCCACTCATCTTTGCAGAATTG
>NC_048410.1:17459467-17468480 GCF_013103735.1 Etheostoma cragini
TGCAGGCCATTTTTGCCCAGTCTTTTCCTGATGGTGGAGGCATGAACGCTGACCTTAACTGAGGCAAGTGAGGCCTGCTGTTCTTTGGACGTTGTTGTGGGGTCTTTTGTGACCTCTTGGATGAGTCGTTACTGCGCTCTTGGGGTAATTTTGGGCGGCCGGCCACTCCCGGGAAGGTTCACCACGGTTCCATGTCTTCGCCATTTGTGGATAATGGCTCTCACTGTGGTTTGCTGGATTCGCAAAGCTTTGGAAATGGCTTTATAACCCTTTCCAGACTGATAGATCTCAATTACTTTCTTTCTCAATTGTTCCTGAATTTCTTTGGGTCTCGACATGATGTGTAGCTTTTAAGGATCTTCTGGTGGACCTTACTGTGTCAAGCAGCTCCTATTTAAGTGATTGTAACAGGTGTGGCAATAATCAGGCCTGGGTGTGGCTAGAGAAATTGAACTCAGGTGTGGACAACCACAGTTATAGTATGTTTTAACAAGGGGGGCAATCACTTTTTCACACAGGGCCATGATGGTTTGGATTTTTTTTCACCTTTAATAATGAACACCTTCATTTACAAATTGCATTTTGTGTTTACTTGTGTTGTCCTTGACTATTGTTTAAATTGGTTTGATGTTCCGAAACACTTAAGTGTTACAAACATGCAAAGGAACAGGAAATAAGGAAGGGGGCAAACACTTTTTCACACCACTGTTTTTCCTTGGCTCAAGCTGAGCAGAGACACATGATGCGACTTGGGCTGTGTTCCACTCGAAGGCATTATCTCTGAGCCCAACTACCTGCTCAGCCACCTGTTCAGTTACCTGATGCCCAAAGGAATATACTGAAAACCATCTTCTGAACAAATTTGGGATTCCCTTCACTATTCACCACTTACCTTCTAGCAGCACTAGGTGTAGCTAGTTGCTAATAACCATAATGAGACAAATACCCAAAAACATGACATATATTTATCTTCACTTTAATTCCTGCCCGACACACTCTTTCTTTCCTTTGCTTATAAGATTAAATCTATTTGAGTAGTGAGGTAGTCGGTTTCATAAATGTTGTTAAAACATCAATAACATTAGGTGGATTTTCAATCCCTGCTTTTTGAGAGCGGGGTTTCCTGGCCCGTTGGTTCATGCAACTACTAAGGATGGGTCACTTTCATTGACATTGTAGCGCCTTTTTGAATTGCTGGAGATAGGAAGTTGGCAGGATAAAAGATTGGTACCTTAAATCTTTCCCTTTAAAAAAAAAAAAAAAAGTGAATCAGGGTGCTTATGCATAGAAGGGTGCATTGGGTTTGATATACAGTAGTATATATTGTGTAACAAGTTATTGATTGTAAGCAATCCTCTCATTTGACCCCACTTTTGCAAAGAAAACTGCCAGTGAGGAGACCGGGACCTGATAGGGATGTTATACCATGCTCAAGGACTCTAAAGCATTTGAGGAGCTACTCGTCGGAGCTTAAACCACATCCTGACAGATTTCTTGTGTAGATTACATACTGTGCATGTTAATTGTACCTTTTGTCATATTAGGGAACATGACTGAAGTAGAGCTGCATAGCATAGAGCTTTGCAACAAATGGAACCTCCCTCCTCTCTGAGCTATAGCCAACTTGCTTAGGTGTGTTACTTTGCTATGCAGCCAATCAACCACAAGCCACGTTCAGTAGAAACCACAAATCTCCTAGTGCGAGAAAGGAGTGTCTTGTCAATCAATTTATAATGAACACACATGATTTTTGCTTGCTTTCAACTGGGACACCCTATGTCTCTTTCACCATTTACAGCTCATGATGAATGCATGCTTAATCGAAAGCTGAATGGATCTTGATAAATGGCAATGTAGATATTGCATTAAAGATCAGCCACCCACTCAGATCAGCTGGTATTCTATCTATAATAGAGTGGAATGGAAATTTGTAAGTGACCCCCATACTTTGGTGTGTGTGTGTGTGTGTGTGTGTGTGTGTGTGTGTGTAAAAGAAGGAGGGGCATTTCCTTTTTAATGCATCTGCTCTGCTCAGTGACTCTCCAAGCTCACCCATTTATTCTCTCTTCTCTCCATCTCTTTCTTTCTTTCTCCCTGTTCTGTCTGTCCTGTGTTTCTTTTTTCCTGTCTTTCTTGTATTTCTGTCTTTCTCATGTCAGACACACATGCTCATCTCGCTCAGTCACATCTTCACAGGATTTCACATTCGCCAGTCTCGTATCATTCTTCTTCTCTCTGATCAGTCTCTTGGATATTGGTTGCTGGTCCTTCATCATAACTACAGTATTCTGCATTTATCCCTGGTTGTGCTCACTGCGTTGGGATTCAGAAGCAGACTAAGGTGGGTGTTTTAAGAGCATCTTTGCGAGGTCTGAGGCTATGTCTTTACTGTCTCTTCCTCTTTCTCTCCCTGCCTCATCTCACTACGCTCTGTCATTGAGAGTCGGGATGCTCGTGCTTGTCTGTTTCTACCGGGGATCAAATGCCATACTATCTGTATGCAGCATAATTTAACGTAGTCACAAATAATGCTCGCGAGGTAGCATATGATCTACCTCTCCAGATCTCTCTGGCTGTCTCAGAGCTGTTAGTATGGTGGATAGTGCTGCTACCGCTGCTGCATTGAAAACAGTCTTTGCATACCTTATTACACTGGCATGTATTTTGCTCTCTCTTTTCCTTTTCTGCTTCTACTCCATTACTCTCCTCTGTCTGAATGCCTGTCATGTTTTATGCATGATCTGTCATTTTCAATCATTGCTAGACACTTGGCCATGCTGTAGGATTTACAAAGAACCACCTTAAAACAGCCAGGGTGAAAGACTTGTGCCGGCACACGCAGATATTTTATGCAATTAACACAGGAGGTTTGATTCCTTTTCACCTTAGCTGGCCCGCTGCTGCTGCAGTTCCATCTGTTGCAGTTGCCACAGCCAACAACACCCTGAAGCGTGTGTGTGTGTGTGTGCGTGCGTGTGTGCGTGTTTTGCTGGGATAGTTATCTGTGCTGAATTGACTGAATGTTTTACAGTTTAAATGTGTGTGGAGGGGTGTTTTGTGCTGATAGTTGTGGGTCAGAATCTCTGCTTGTGTGTGTGTGTGTGTGTGTGTGTGTTTTGAATACGGCTTGTGTGCTTGGCTGCCTTTGGGCTCTGGCCCAAGAGGAGAGAACAGGAGAGGCAGGCTGCAGGGTTTCACTTTGGTGCAGTAAGCTGTTGAATGCTCTGTAACAAGCACAAAAAGTCAGATTGATGTGCCAGTGGTGTGTCCTTTCACGTGGCTGGTACATCGATATTGCAGAAAGTATTTTATTTTATTTTTTTAATGTCTGCATTCAATTGTCCTTGATAAGCCAAACTCTAAGCATTGTTACATTTCTGTTGTTAATACCAAAAAAAAACTTATATTTTCACCAAATCGCTTGTATTCTAAGGAAAGGTACTGACAAGTACCAACTAACAATATTACCATTCCTTAAAACAAAATGTCTTTAAAGAAATCCTATGTGACATCCAATCACAACAGGAAAGAAATATACATTTGGGATTTGCAGAAATGCTTTGGGTAACTGTCATACCCAATACTTGTTTTACTAAAAACAAAGCAAACAATACTGCTCCGATGTTGCAGTTATGCTGAGTCTGCTTTTTTTAAGTGAACCATAAACATCTTTTGAGCAGTTACTATTCTGTATTATTCCAGGAAGTGGTCATCTTTACCATACAAACTAATTGCAACAAAATGCTGCTGTAGTTTATAGCATTAATAAAGAGGACAGTACATCATTCACACAACACTGTCTTAAGGCTAAATGTAAGTACATACTACATGACACACATAGCATTCTTACTTCGATTCCCCACTAGGCGCATCTGTGCTGCGTTCAGGCTGTATACTACTCAGGGAACATCTCAGCGTCTTGCAATATCGATATCGGGGTATTTGGTCAAGAATATTGTGATATCAGATTCTCTCCCTGTCGCCCAGCCCCTACTTCCACTACACAAACTTCTGCACTTAAACTCCATGCCTTCACTTTTCTGGTGTTGTCCTTAAAAATGATCTGTGATAATGCATTATGTTTTTCAACCTCCAAGATGAATCACTCGTCGTCCATGGTGTCGTAGAGGAGACACAAACGATATTGGGGGGGGGAGTCTTTTGGTAAATTGACTGGATAGTCTCGCTGTTTCACTTCCTGCCCAGCAGTCCGAACGGCCCGAGGCACACGTGAAAATAGCCCTGGCGCGTATCTTTAGCAGAGCGGAGAGACGCTTCACGCACGCTGTTGGGATGCGCCATGGCGCGGCTGATGGATTATCAAGCTGTGACTTGAATGGCGTACTAATAAATGTAATCACATATGGGTTAATGTGGCATCATCTGATCACTTCCAGCACCCTGGGTTAGCAGTAAGCTTACGCCTGTACAGCTTAGAGGGAGTGCAGTACATTCTATGGAGTATCTTGAACTGGATAAGTCTAATGTGAAGGTCACATGGCATTTTCTTTAAGTTGCGAGCTATATTGATTCATTCTTCCTCTTTTAATGTAATTTCAAGATCTCTGTCCCAAACTTTCTTTAATGAACACGGTGCCGTATTTCTCTAGCAACATTGAGTAATAAAGAGATTCTTCATGACCCTTTCCATATCTTGCTATAGTAAGGGAGGAAATCTCTGCACCAAGTGGAGCAATGGTAGGTTTAAACATAGTTTTTAAGAGACTATGACTTTGTATGGATCTCCAGTAATTGTTTTTTTGCACAAGGAATTCTAGTGTTAAAATTCCTCTTTGTGCTCATTCATTCCAATAGAAAGAAGATTTCCCAATTTTCAAGCTAGGATTGTACCCTTTGCTAGATAACCTATTTTACCAGGGGTCCAAATTTAAAGTTTTTCCCAATTTTATTCCAGATTCCTTTTAAGACACCCTAGCACAGGATGATCCTGCACAGCATGGGAAGCATGACGATAAGATGTGCAGTCAAAGGCCGATCAGGGCAGTAATGAACTTCTGAAGTGAACCATGGTGGAGCCCGTTCTGGGGGGAGATACCACTGTGCCAGGTGTCGTAGACAACATGCATAGTAGTATAACAGTAGGTTTGGAATCTCTAAGCCTCCATGATCCCATTTTTGTTGACGTTTTTTAAGGTGAATTCTTGGACGCTTCCCATTCCACAGAAACAGGTTACATAATTTATCAGACCTTTGAAAAATATTCACAGGAACATTCACGGGGAGGAACTGCAAGATATCATTGAATTTAGAGGCAACACGACTCTTCAAAATATTAGCCTTAGCCCACAAGAACAAGTAAAAGGGTTACTACCTTCAAGTTTTTTAAAATGTTTCAAGTAATGAATCTATATTTACTTTCATAATATCTGACAGGTTAGATCAAAACATAATCCCAATATATCTAATGCCTTGATCTGGCCATTGACAACTATTAAAGATATCATGTGAAACTAGAAATGTCTGTTTTGTCTTTTTAATTATTAACATATGGTGATATTGTGCTTTTCCGGCTCAGATGTTGTTTGTAGGAAATGACAATCTAGTTGCAAACTTCTTCTTAATGTACAATTGTATTTCTCTTATTGAAGACTGAAAACCAGCAAATATTTGATTGAGATGGTGAAACCAGTGAAGTTTTGACATTTTTGCTTAAAAGATGACACATTATGAATCCATTATTAATAATGTTAAATTATAATTTTTTTTTAGATTAATTGACTAGTTGTTGTTGACTTGAAGCATGAAAAGTCACTTTGTGTGATTTACTCACGTAGTGTATAGTAAGGTGCAAGGCATTATGCAGCCAGTAATAGACTATGTTGGTAATGGTGGACGTTTATCGGTTTTTGTGTGTGATTTTACCCTCAGCCTTGTCACTAATGTAGGTCCTGACCCTCTTTAGTTTTTACAGCTTGGTCTGCTGGATGCACCAGTGGGGGATTTCCTAAACTGAGCTCAGCAATCATTCTGCAGTAGAGATTTAGCGGCCTGCCTAGCTTCATTAGCCCTGTTTTGGAGCTCCCAAGGGGCAACACACACACACACACACACACACACACACACACACGCTGAGTGAATTTATTATTTTATAATACATTTGTGTAGCAGAAGTGTTATCCTCCTCCTTAGTTCCCATATTTCCTTAGAATCTATCTTCAATCAGGATTTAGCAGTTTTTAAATCAAGATGTGATGACTGTTACAAAGTTTCCTTATGTTACCAGGCTGCTACACCACACTTTAGATGAGTTTTTGAATGATACATTGTTTTTTTAGACGGGTAGTTGTCAAGTGAATAAATTACAAAATATCATGTTTTAAGCTCATTACTTTGATTGTTGTAAAATATATTGGTTATAAACTTCTAAATAAACAGCATCATTATTACAAAAAAATCTGGGGAGATGTTAAACATGAAGGAAGATTTACAGTAGGACATTTACTGAATGTTTTTCCATTTCGAACCCTGCAGCTATTACTGTGTTGTCAATGGAAACCTCTCAGTTGAGACACACTGCTGAAGCTTAGTTCCAGTTGTGGTGGATCATTCTTGTGTGATTACTAAGATTGACTCTGGCTTGTACTGTAAATTGGTCATTCCCATTAGATGTAAAATGCCATCCTAGGAGACTAAAGATCTTTTTTTATTACAGAATGCAGCGGCCAAAGTAGCTGGTGGATTTAAAATCTACCAGCCACCAACTTTTCTTTACCAGCCACTTTCTTCTTTTTACCCGGAAAGTGTATCACTGCATGTGAAAAATAAGATTGACAACACTCAAGCTAATTAATTCATATGATTTTAATGAAACTACTAACATTCTCTCCTCTCTCATGCACACTATTTACACTAGGATTTATAGTCTTTGGATCAGAATAAAATCTTTTACTACCTTGTTTGTTCAGCTTTATAGATATTGCACAGAGCTAATGAACAATTCAAAATACATGACACATTTTGCAATGTGCATTTCTGATCCCATTGCAAAATGTGTTATGTATTTTTATCTGGTTTTGATAATCAGCTAATTCAGCAAATTCAGTGCCCATAACACTATTTTCCCAGTTACTGTAGCTGTCACATTTTATGGGGTTTTCATGGTAAATCAGCCGCAGAGGCTTTTGCCGCTGTGTGTCACTCTGTCTGACAAACTGCTGTACTCTCACTGTTGTTTATTTGGTTGGCCTGAGTGATGACATCCTGTAACTGTTTCACTTGCTCACTCTCATAGGGGAGAGAGAGCAGAGTGTTTTTTACACTTGCACATGTGCGACCTGCAAATTTAATGACTTTTTTTCTTTTTATTTCATGTTGAATTATGAGGACAGAGCAAGTCTGCCAGAGTTAGTCAATGTGTATGAGAGGGGGGAGGGTCGGGGGGTGGTTAGGCAACTGTGTGGATGTAATCTACACTCCTGTGTCTCACTTTTTATCATCTATAAAAGTCAAACAGAGAGAGAAATGCACATGCGGTTGCACAGCGCTGTGTTTTTCTACCGACAGTCTCATCCCGTGTAAAAAGCTTGGGTGAGAGAGGTAGAGATGTGACAGAAGAGAGCTCAGTCCGCTTCTTTGGAAAAAATAAATACATATAGGCTGCTTTGCCTGGCCATAGTAGAGTTTGAATACACAGTTATACACAGTCCACTAAGTTTGTTTTAAGATGTTTTGAATGCGTAATGATGTTAGATACATGATGCATTAGTAGCTGGCTTGTCTTGACAAAACCATGCCCTTCTCTTTGGAAGGTAGCCTATTGTATGTCCTTAGACTTAATAAATCACTGTAATGGAGAAACTACCCCAGACATATTCTCACACAATGCTGGACAATGTGTTGGTTGGCTAATAAAGAGCTTAACTTCAGCCTTCAGTGTTATTAAAATGGGTTTTTGCTTTGACATGTCTGCCGTTGAGTGTTCTCATCTCAATCTCGCAAATGGTCTTAGAGCACGGAAAAATGTATTGGAGGATAAACGTTTGTCACCTGACTGGTTTTAATATCAATATCCTGAGTATATTGCTGTAGTCATATTGTGGTAACAGGGTCACACTTAGTAAGTTAGATCTGAACAATTTCTATCATAGAATGATATTTAATTATATATATATATATATATATATATATATATATATATATATATATATATATATATATATATATACTGTGTATATATATACTGTGTATATATATATATATATATATACTGTATGTATATATATATTTTCAATTGCAATTTACAATGGAATAATTTTTCCACCCTGATAAAGGCAAGGTTACCAAAAATGTGAATATAGTATTGCGTATTGCAGAAGAGTTGTGACTTGTTATTTTAACAATTATGATAGCAAATTTATCTTCAGATAATTCAATAACAAAAATATAATTGATAAGGACAACTGTGCTACCTGCAAAGTCCATTTTATACTCAGGGTCTTTTGTATTTATTTTCTATACCTTTCAATGTAAAGTGTGTCCTCTGCATTGAAAAAAAAAAAGAAATCTCACAGTCAATGCCTCAGGGTTAGCGGCCCAACAGATTTTCTGTACTAAGGTATGTACACTGGTTGTGGCAGTAGTCTGTGTTACACGTGTGGTGTAACACGATGCGGTATTACATGGGCATACACCAATTCCATCGCTTGCCCAAAGTTGTTTTGCTTTTTTTTTAAATATATATATATATTTGTTTACTTAAATTCCTGCACAATTTTTGCAGTTATGTAATCGCAGCGACAATCACAATGGTGATTAGATTAATTGGGCAGCCCTATTATCAGTGTGTTTTTTTTTTCCAGATTCACTCGCAGCAGAGAAATCAGACCAAACGAAACTGAACGCAAGCCCCCCTCGGAGATCCGCACCACCATGGTCTGAGCAGCCCAATCGGGTTACATGTTATTTATAGTTAACATGGGTCTTGTTCGCGAGTGAGGGGACAATGGAGCGTGAGGTTGGTCGGAGAATCGGAGCAGCTGGTGCGGTATTACAT
>NC_048410.1:17468580-17532245 GCF_013103735.1 Etheostoma cragini
GGGGTCCCCTGCTGGAGCTGCTGCCCCCGCGACCCGATACCGGATAAGCGGTCGAAGATGGATGGATGGATGGATGGGCGCAGAAGCCAAGATTGAAGTGCTTCGCGGCACTTCTGCCTCCTCCCGGCGCAGCAAAAGTTTGACCGGCGAGTCTGAAAGAAGCACAGCTGTGGTGCGTTTGCGGTTCAATTTTCAACGCCGGTGTCACAAGTTCATTAACTAGTTGGAAAAGGTCCTCACTGTGGCATCCCTACACACCATGCCATGCATTTCAAACTCTAAATTATGTGCACAGCTCAAAGTGTACGTGCACTACCGTGCATAGCTTTGTGGTATTTCAAGCCCTGGCTATGTTAAACAGTGCTTCTGCTCTTCTCCTCTAAAGGTTTTATTATATAAAGGTGTATTGGCGTCTTCTGATTTTGGAGGAGGCCTGCCTCCGCTTAATAAAAAACTATCACATGCAAGTAAAGCAGAGTGAGCTACTGTCTGCATGTAGCCTCCTTCACAGAACTACCGAACACAAACCGCATAGTGCACATTTTCACAAGTACAAGCTACTTTTAGACCACACAGGTCAGTGTTGACGTAAGTGAGGCTGTTTAACCCCCTGGATGTTTCTCTGTTGATCCCTGATTCTACACAGATGTAGTGCATCCATCATGATTTATGGTGTAATGTTAATTTTTTTTAAGTTTCTTTTTAAGTAATGTGTGTGACTAACGGGTGATTTGTAACTGCAGACATGATTGAAAAACAAAATTAACAGACTTTAAATAACAACATGTGAATTACGATTTGTTGTTGACGTGTGTTTCTGACTTATGTGACATCATGCTGTTTGATGGCTGAGTTATTGGTCATGTCTGTATTTGCTTAAAATACTTGAGATTGATAGGAATACATGTGTCTGAAGCCCGAGCACGTTTTTGCGCTGAATCTTGACTGCTTCATTAGTAAAGCTCCAGCAGCGCATTGCCCGTTTAGCATATTAATCACTGATTTGCTCCCAAAACTTGCTAATGCTGATTTTGTTTGTTTAATGCTAACATGATGCACCTTAGGCTAAGTCAGTTCAGATTAGTGTGATGTGCACAAATTAGGGTGCTTTCGCACTTGGCGCATTTGGTCAGATAGTCTGTTTGGTTTGGGATGGTGTGAAAGCTTATTTGAACTCTGGTGGTGATCTGAAAACGTGGGTCTCGGTTTGCTTCCAAGTGCCAAAAGTTTGGTTGAATTTAGGTGAAAACGCGATCCAACCCACATTTTGAACATAAGAACTAGGGGTGGGAATCACCGGACGCCTCCCGGTATGTCATCACAATACTTATGCCACCATACAATGTTATTGCAATTTTAAACAAATTGCAATATTCTGCAATATATTGCAATTTATAACCTTTTTTTCAAATTCTTATTTTTTTCCAATTTCAAATGATGTCCCCAAAAGGAAACTGTCAACATCTGTTTTATCTAAAAAGATATATTTCTCTGTTTGTTCATATCACTTTAATTTGATTGCTGCAAAATGAGATTGTCAAGCAGACAAACTGACCAACACATATATAATAATAGATCCGCCTGTGTATCGATACAGTATTCCCACTGAGAATATCGCGATACTATGCTATATATATATATATATATATATATATATATATATATATATATATATATATATATATATATATTTTTTTTTCTACCCCAATAAGAACCAAAAACCAGTGCAAGTTCTTTTTTTATTTGCAATGTAATTGTACAGATACTGTAGGGTTGTCAACAGATATTTTAAATTTTAATATACATTTTTATTGTAAAAAAAAAAAAAGACAGACCTTGGAATTTGAAATTGAATGTTTGATTGTGAAGGGGAAGAAGCAGTACTACCGCGGCTGTCTGCCTTGTGCTTTCTTGCGTGGGCTTGGGCTACTGCACCCTAAACAATGTTCAGCTCACTTCAAAGTCTCCAATATCCAGTTGAGCCCAGCCGGACAATTCACAGCAAGTGAGTGGGCGCGTTGAGGATGTTTCTATCATGCGGGTGGCGCAAAACTGGAAAAAAACAAACCTCTTAATGTGAAGACTGGTGATTTACACAAAGATTCCATTGAAAATGCATAACTGGAGAGATAACAACATTCAGTACCTTCTTTCGCTTTTAGGCCGACGGCCAAATCGTCAGACAAATTTAAGGAACGGCTACTCCCGAGACTTGTTTTTTGACCACATTAGAGATCCAGCAGTGTAATCGTACAGGTTTAGGGACACTGTAGGCCTAATGTTGGAGGCAGAGAGACAGTCTACTGGAAAGACAGAAACAGAGATACAGATATTGAGATGGCTAAAGATGGAAAGAGTTCACATGAGACAGGATTTCTCTCCCTTGTTCAGGACTATTTTTAACCTGAAAGAAACAAAGGTAACCTAACGTCTAAACACATAACCCGCAAAGTGCAGCAAAGCGTACATTTGTGCCCGATTGGGTGCTTGGTTATTCACACCAGATGTGCATTTCTCCGGGCCAATCACAAAGCAATCCTGTTCCTCTCTACTCTACAACACGTCTCTCTCTTTCTCGTTCTCTCTCTCTCTCTCTCTCTTGCTCCTTGTATGTGTTTGGTAGTCATCCAACAATAACCCCACCACCTCCAGCCAGGCCGCTCCAAACTGCTTGTGTCTGCCGGATCAATTGTTTCGCTGGTGAGAAGTTAAGTCACCATGAATCTGGGTGTTTTATTTTGAAATACATTTTATTTTGTAAAGTATCTGTCGGCGCTGTGGCCCCCCTCCGCAGCATCACCTGCCCCTGTGTTTTGGGCGTAAGCCTTGATCTTGGAGCTACATTAATATACAGGCATCAAACTACTACAAGTAAAGACAACAACCTTTTGTCGATTAAAAGAAATAAACTGTTGTATCATGCTTTTTCATCCTTGATAGTTTTACTCTTTGTAAATCAATAAATATATCTTTAAAAAAAAACTGAGATTGCAACTTGTGATTACCTTTCACAAGTTTCCAGAGTCTAAAGCCATGTCTGAAAACTGCTTATCAACAGTCCAATAACTCAAAGGTAGTGATATGAAATGGAGAAGAACCTCCGCATTTGAGAAATCACGACCAGCAACAGTTTGGAATTTACTTGAAAAAATACTTTAATGCGGAGGAACTGTCTTCAGTTCATTTTCTGGTGATTAACTAACTGATTATCTAACTGAGCAATAGTATCACTTCTAAAACTTGACGAAATGAATAAAAACTAAAAACAAATCAAGTTTCAGTCAACATATTAAGTTTCCGTTTCCATTTCCAATGGCTTTATTGGTCAGTATATTGTAGAAGGAGAACACAATCTCTCATACACAGAAAAGATCTAGACTTGCTTGGCTGAGAAGATATAACAATAATAGAATAGTAACAACTGACCTCAGGCAAATGCACACCTTGAATGTTACAGCACTGCCGTGAGCAGTATTTCACAGTTTTACACGTTGCCCGCTGTTAGCCTCATGGTTTACCAAGGTTAATGTAACGGTACAGATGGCACCTGGACACATTGCACTGACACACAGGATGAAAACAAGTGCAACAATTGCCTTAATACACATAGAAGCCCTCTCTTCTTAGAGCGTAGCTGTTGTTGCTTCAGGGACACAAAAAAATCAGTCGGTAAACATACACTTGAACTTCCACAATGATTGTCTGTGACACAGACCACGGGCAGCCAACGACCATGAATAAACAGGGTGACGTTAAACCCTTTATGCCTCAGGAAACCTAACGCTATTTTTATGTTTGACTGGGGAAGCCCTATGGGTTTCTGTAGGTACTCTGATATGGTGTTTGGTGTTTTTTGCCCCCAACGTCCTTCCAGGCAGCACGGCAATGATTATGTTTTGGGTTGAGGTTAGGGTTAGCTGCCTGGAAGGAGACGTTAGAGGCAAAAAAACACCATTCAGCGTCTGATGTAATGTGTTTATGTTGGAGTAAAAAAAGAAAGAGGGAGATGGACTATTGATGTCAGTCATCCTGTCTTACTATAGAAACTCAAATAGCTACTATGTTAAAGCATGCTTAGATGGATCTATACAATAGCCATTGTGTGGGCACTTGCATGTAGCCATTAAGTTTGTTCTATACTCTCGACGGAGGACTCAATGTATTTTATGTTCTGTCTGCACTGCAGCTCCTGTGTCTGTACTGGGATTCAGTTTGAAGGCAATTCTTTGCCTCCATAACACACATAAAAACAAGCCAATAACCAGCTGTTGTGTGTGAGATACAGGAGTTTTGTGTTTATATTAGGCTTTTTGAGCCATGCCACGTGTAGAGTAAATTTATTAAGCAATTAGTTGCAGTACCCTCTGGAGTACAAATGCTATTCTCACAAAGATAAATGAATGATGTTTTCACTCTGGAGCCACTATAAGGAGCAGTGCTTTGTTATAAAAGAGCAGCTGCAGAAGTGTCCTGAGGTGGTATGTGTCGAAAGTGACCCTGCCAAGTCATCCATGAGTGAGTCAGATCTGCACACATATGCGCACTTAATTCAAATATACAGGAAGATTTTCTCCGTCGTCTGCATGTGATCCTGGTGTTCCAATGATGGCTAAAAGAGGACGTAATGCTGCAGACTGTCACAGTCTCACAGCTGATAACCACAGTAAAGGCCGCAAACCTCCCTCAGCTGGCATTTAAAGCCTGTGTGAACTACAAGTACTATGTGAGACAGGCAGATACATCTGTACACCACAAATCTTCAGGGATTTACTATTTCAAAGACACAGTATGGCACCCAGATGGACTTATAGTAGTCTCATTGTTTGTAACTGCCAAGAGTTTTTGCATGTGTCTTATGTTGACATTCTGTTTACTTTTTATCTTTTTTTTCTTGTAATTAAGCATGTGCCAAGTCCCAAGTTATATCCTACAACTAAACAAGATTTTTAAAGCAATGGCACTATGAGACAAGATAAATCCTCTAAATTGTAGTCTTGTGTCGTTCCTGAACGATTCATTTGGTGAAATAACTGAAGTGACTCACTTCCTGAAACAATCCGTTGATTTCTCAGTCAGATTCAGTTGCGATTTCAGTTTCGAGTGAATGTGATTAGTTTACAGGAATACTCTCATTTACTGAGTAAGTGATCTAGTGATTCATTCACTGAACTTACACAGTGAACGTGATCCCTGAGTGATAGACAGTCCCTGAATCACTCAAGTTCCCCCCCTCTCCCTCCCTCCAAAGTCCATAGTAGGAAGTGGTAACCGATATTTTTTTTGTGTTGTTAAAATATATATGTGCTGTACATAATAGGGTACTGGGCTCAAGACTAACTTTTTTTACTGAACCCCTAACTAAAAATAAGCCAATTTTTTCACATTTTCCCCATTTTATTTGTATTACTGAGTATTATTACGGTCAATGTACTGCATCTGCCTAATACATAATGTACATTCTCTCCTCTCTTTTTTGTAAACACTGAAATAGCAATCAAATAAAAGGTGAAACTTCCACGGAAAGGGGAGTATCTAAGTATCTAACACCCAGTGTGGGATAAATTGAATGATGAGTGAGCCTGAGAGAGAGGAGCTTACAACACTCAAGACACACGGTCACTATTTGTTTTGACGAGGTAAATAGTTATACATTTGAACACCAACTGTGTAGTTAAACTCAACATTAAAGTATTGTGTGGTTTGCTAATGGCCAGGCAAAGCGGCCATTATGTATTTTAGTTTTTATAGATGCGGTCTTTCTGCTGTCACATCTCTACTTAGTTCAGCCAAGTGTCTAAGACTGAGACAACACTGAGTAAAAATGTGGACGATGGTGCGCAGGTGGGGCTGAGAACGTGAACGAAGAGGAGGGCTGATCTTAGGCTAACACTTAATTGGCTATCAACTACGCAGCATTTTCCTCACCAGTGTACGGTATTTAGCGAACAAAGTGGATGAACTGATCATCACTCATAATGGATTATGGACTGCGACATTGTGATTTTCACAGAAACATGGTAACGACGACGGTGTGCAACAACATGTGCATGTTTTGCCATGGTTGACTTTTACGGGCGGTGATTGTAATGCCACAAAAAGCAAAACACACGAGTAAGATGACACCGTTGACTAATCACTCCCAGACCCTTCCCCCTATTATACACCTTGGCCAACTCTGGCAGACCGACTCCCAAAAAAAAGTTATATTTGCAGGTCACATCTGCGACCTGCACCACACATTGCACTCTTTATAAAAAGATGGTTGCAAAATGCAGTCTGGAGCCCTGGGGTAGGACTTTCACTTTGCAGAAGGTATGCAATGCTGCTACTCTAACATTTGTTCCTAATTATCCTAATCATCATCTATTTGTTTGTTATTCATGTGTTCATGTCATTCAAAATGCTGTTAAGTGCAGTGAATATTTTGCATTATTTCCAGTTTAGTTTTTTGGTTAAATGCGGACATTTATTTAGTTGATTAAGTGCCTTGCAGACACTAATGCAAACAGACAATGTGGAGAGTGCATTGGTCATCCTTGTCAACATTGCCACATTGACTGGGCAAAGTAGCAAAGACTGTGTGAGTGAGGACTGTTGGTGAGTGGGTGGTTATACTGGATGTGTAATTTGCTAGTTTGTCACAATGCCTCAGTTAAATATTGTTGCACATTAAAGCCTATGTATGGAACACTGTAGGACAGAGGACGTAAGGAAATTTTGGAGAAACACCACCATTACCTCAGGTGGGAGCTGTGATTGTACATATGTTTTTTTTCGTCTTCTTTTTAATGTGTCCAAGATAGGTACAAAACATCTAGTCTGATCTAAGCAAGCAGTGTGTAAAACGTGGGCCAGTTGTTGTATAGCAAAAATACCCGTTTGTCCTGGCTGAATTTCTTTTACAGCAAGACAAACACAGAACTCACATTTAAGAACTCATTGTTAGTAATTTGTTGGTGTCAAATTCAAGCTTAATGTTTTTAAAATATCTGTAGAAGGCTGACAGCATTGTCTCTTCCTGTTCTTGTAGTGAACTCGCCCCAGGTTTAAACAAGAAACCATTGAAAAGAGAAGAAAGGAGCTTGTTTAATATTATTTCTTAATATTTCATATTAAGAGTGGTCTAACATGCTGTCAGTGGCAAAACTCGGAAAGCTAAGCTGTTCTTTTAATAGTGCATCTAGTTGTAGGGTTATATATTTGTTTTATATATTTTTTATTGATTTACACAGGAAATATTAGTGCAAACATAAGGGTTTATTTTCTTTTTTCCATTCCAACTCAATGGTGCGCGTGTCCTTCTTCCTGTAGTGACCTTAACTTCAAAATGTACTTAACCATGGGCCCCGCCGACCCCCTCATGCTAAATGTAATTTTCTCAAGAGACAAGAACATCATGAAGTCTTTAAGCCAAAAGAAGCTTTGGGGGCAAATGGTGACTTCCACTCCAACAATATCCTTCTACGTGCTAATAAGGATGCAAAGGCATCTGCACGTGGAGTCAACACAGTGTTCAGGGCCCTAGACGGGGGTTAAAAATAGCTGTCCAATAACCCTGAAAATGAGGATAAGCCCGAAACAAACGTGTCATGTTAGCTGGTGATACGTGGGACCGATTACCTGATTACTATTTGTCGGTGATATTGGGATATATTTTGGAAAGTTTGGAGTTAGTGAGATATATGCGATGTACAACCTTAAATTGTATCAGATTGAGTCTGGGGCAAGATATGATCTCATTTACTCTGGCTAATGTATCTCTCCAGAAATTCTCATCTATAACTCTGGCGAGTTCATATTCCCAACCTCCTATCATTTTGGCAAAAGTCAACTTTGTGAGTTGAAAAGCAAGGTTTACATTTTTGAGATGAGGACTTTTTGATTTGTGGAAATGTCCAAAATCGAGTCAAATACTGAATTAGCAGGGACATTTGGGTAGAATGGACTTTTAAGCTTAGAAACGTTCCAGCACCTGGAAGTATCAAAATAGATGCAATTTTGGCAGGTTCAATTTTTCACAGATGTCACTGAAGCTGCAGAACACGTTGTCAATATAGAGATCCTTCAGTTTAACAAGGCCCGACCTCTGCCACAAGGAGAAGGCCATGTCAGTGCCGGGGGGGTTGTGGAGGTTGTGGATAGGGCTGTGGTTATTCTGTTCTCTGAGTCCAAAAGCAAGTCTAAATTGAGACAAGATTCTTAAAGTTGAAATAATCAGTGGGTTGGAATTTGGCGGGTTGGATGGGAATGCTAGATGGGAGCGGAGCCAAAAGTGAAGTAGCAGGACCAGATTTAGCCTCAAGTAGTGTTATATTTTCTACATGTTCTAAAAATTGCAGATTACTATGAAACAGTGTAATTAAATACAAAATACTATCAACTAAATGGAACATTGTGTACATTATACACGCACACTGTATATTTATTACATCTCTTATAATTAGCTTGCTCTTCTGTATGATCCATAATGATAATTACTTCCAAAACAAGATTGAAGGAAATGTGACCAGACAAGTGTCAAGCATTACCACAAGACATGGGAAGAGAGAAGTAAAGGTCTGAGATGGAGAGAAAAGAAAGAAAGAGAGAGCACAGTGCTAGGAATGATGCAAAGCACTGCTGTTCTGCAGAACAGGGTCTCCCTGGACCAGCTTTTTCCCCAGGTCTGCTCAACTGCAGTTTTCTCTTCTACTCGCTCCTCCTCCCCCTCTTTTCTTTCCCCATTCCTTATTCTCCAGCAATGTCGTTTTTTTTCTTCCTTTCCACTCCTACTCCTCAGAAAGTGTGTGTTGACTGTTACTCGCCGCAGGCTTCTTCTCTTGGGGCCACTCAGAGTCTGTTCTAAGAGCCGCCGGCCACTTACTGCATTTGCACCATATTTCAATAGGAAGTCTAGACCAGACTCTCTCTTTTTTCCTTAACTTCGAAACCGCATCCGTCAGAGTGGCATGGTAGCACCCTGAGGGAGAATATTGAGTCCTGTTTGCCTGGAAATTAGAATATTAGAGGTATCAAGGGGTTGTATATGTGAAGAAATAAGCAAGATGTATCAAAAACCTTGGGAATTATTAAATAATCTATTTAAATGATCAGTTTAATTGTATAAACTGGTGCAGAACTTACAGGTCCGATTGCTTTGGCCTCTGGTACTGCTGCCTGTGGCTTTTCCCAGGACCTTGGACCTGGAAGTAACTAACTTGATTTAAATAGGCTTCAAAGGAAACCTTGTACTGCTACATTCACCTGACAGAGAAAAGTTACTGGTTAAGTTGCTTGTAAATTTTACTCTCAGCATATCACAATTAAAATATGACACATTATTATTCAGTAAACTTTCCAGCAATATTTTAGAGTTGAAAGTTCCACCTTGAACAGACGTGAAGTAAATGTAAGCACTGATACCCAATCATTTTGTCATTCTAGTCAAACTGATTTCACAAGATTTTCTTTAGATATATCTTCTTATTTAAAGGAAAACACAGTTGTCTACCGACACTTCACCTGTCCACCTGACTTTATCGGTTAGATAACATTCAACTGTCCTACTGTCATAACAGTCATGTGAACTAACCACTGACGCTTGCCCCGTTCATGGGCTCACGTCATTGCATTGCTGCAGAATGGAACACTGATGTATGAAACTGCCGATCAGATTACTTATACTGTAAAGTGAAGGTGCTGGAGCAGTTCCGGCCCACTTTGAACCCTGGTTTGGTGATTGTGAATGCTGCCTACACTTGAATCCTCAGCGGACGTATTAATTTCCAAACAGGTGAATAAAAGTTGCATGCTTACACCACTGCGGTTAAAAATTAACGCTAAAGTATGTATTTAATTAGCAGAGGCAACAATGTTTTCCTGGCTGTAACGTTATTAGTGTTAATAAGTAAGTTAAGTTATGTAAGTTAAGTAGGACAAACTTACAAATTTTGAGGTGCAGTGGCACACTAACACTTCCTTGTTCCTGTAGAATACCCGCTTGCGCTCGTTGAGAGTGGTTTTTGGAAGGGCTAACGATTATTTCGCAACAATCGTGCTTGGGCACTGCAGCTGGGCCATTAAGTTTGTTGTAGAAAAAGTAAATATATGTGTTGTGTAGTATTAAACTACTGGTATCAACAATGCTTTGTTCCCATCTATGCACAACTTAATATTTAAGTAAATGTTGTACTTAATGTACATCCTGCTCATGCTCATATGTAGTACTTGAACAAGGATAAACAAACAGTGGAAGCTATGCACAGTGACAGGAATCTGGGATGTAAAACTTAGAGAAGGTAGTACTGCAAAGATATGGCATGCATGCAGAAAACAAAGTAAAATGTATTGGTTATCTTACATTTCTGAATGGGTGCTTACAGTTATTTAAATGGGAATGAAAATCTGAGAGAAAGACAAGGACACAGTTCATTGGAAGATAGTTGTGCTTTTAAAGTGTGGAGAGTGGTCTGAAAGCACTATCTGTCTACTTTAATATAAGTCAGAGCACATTAGGGATGCACGATATGAGGAAAATATGCAAATGCAATAATGTTATTGAATATTGCGATAACAATATTACTTGCGATAAACAGATTTTGAAGTGTACTCAATTCTGCCTTTCTGTTGCTTTCAGTATTCTGCTAAAATACAACAAATTGCTCTTTGAATTTAAAAGAAATAACATTGATATCAAGACACTACTAAAAAAATTAAAAAAATTCTATTAACTGACTGAAATATCTGAGTTTGGCAATATGTCACAGCTTTTCACGATGTTTATTGCGCCAGTTGATATCGTGATAACTATAAAGAGAGTACATGGTAGAAAATGGCCAGTCTAACATGATTCAAACTAAAGCTCCTCAGTCGTTGTCCAGTCTATTAGGACGCTTTCAGTTCATAAACCATTTGCCGGGTGCAGGGTTGAGAAGCTGGCATGAGACAGAAACATTTCATGAAAGCCCTAATTGTCATGGTCTTTATTTGTCTTTGGTGTGCAGAGGGAGAGCTGGGATGGATCCCGAACAAGAGGAAGATGGTTATATATTTCCACTGCAGTGTGCCACTCGGTGCGCCTGGTTCACTGCAGCATGTTCTTTCCCTGCAGTGCAAGCAAACGCTACATTTTAGCTTCACGGGACAAGTTAGCTTGTGATATGTTACTCAATCTTTTCATATTTCCAGGTGATCTATAAACCTGATTTGTTTGTAATGGATGGTATTTCTGTTGGAGCTTCTGAAGCACCATATTTTAATGAGCAGCAAATGTTGAGCAAGGACATATAGACGTAGATTAATCTTTATGCTGTCAGTGATTCAGGCAACTTGGGACCCTACATCTTGTACTGTATAATAACCAGCTAATTGGAGATATGCTCTACACTTCATAGGGTTACCTCATGGCTTATTTATACACAAAAGCTTTGGAAAAAGTAAAAAGCTTGGTTATATTTTTGCCTTAGTTTTTTTAGGTAAGGTTTCTGGACAGTCATGGAACAGTTTTAAAATGTGTGTTACTAACTTATTTTAAAAGAGACTGCATGAATTGTACAAGAGGCTGCACCTGACTGACCGCTGCATTGTTACGTGACCATTGCTAAAAATAAAAAAATTAGACCTATGCAGCTGACCTCTAGGCACAGTCACAACAGCTAAGGGTGGGCATGGTTTAAAGTTTATCATAACATGATAAACCTCTGTGTGTAAAACAGCTGCAGCTGGAGGAGGATTTGTATCAGAAGTTTGCTGTATACATAGGCTATTTATGCAAATTGCTGCTAGGTTTTTCTTTGTTGGCAGCCAGTGACCTGCACTGTTTCTGTAATCAAGGGCCCTCCACAGCTTAACAGAGAGGAGAACATTTATGAAACCACAAACTGTCTGAGAGAAAAGAAGATGCTACGAGAGGGATCACATCTTTACATGGTTTTGACTTTGATCCTGCGATAGTCACTAAAAAAGAAGAGGTGATTCCGTCTGAATCTTCTTTGTAGCCGGACTGAGAACAAGGTTTGTTTTATTTCTCTCTGCCTGACTGATCTCCCCTGTAGGATATCCCCGGCAGTTCTCGTCTGTTAGCCTGTCTCCCTCTTCTGCAGCCATCTGCTCGGGTCTGTGTGTTTTCCGCAGCTGCCAACATACTACACAACACCGCGCTGTGCTCTCCAGGCCAGCAATGCCTGCCTGCTTGCCTTGCTCACGTAAGCCCTGTCTCAAGAGGGAATTCACTTAGGCTGGGTGTAGGTGGATTTATAGATGGAAAGAGTGAAGAGCAGCCTTTTGTGACTCAATTTTGCATTTTGTTTGGAAGAGATTGGGGTGTATAGGAGAAGCTTAACAGCGCTCATAGAGCTGCATGTCTTTTTAATGGCTTGAGTTTGTCAGGTACAATGTGGCAATATCTCCCTGATTCTACCCAATCTTCCTTCTACCACCCTACCACCTACCACCCCTCTCCCGCTGTGATGTAATACAACTGTAGTTTCCATTATAGTCTGTTTTTAAATCGGATACTGATATCCATATTTGAACATTTTTAAAATCCTTGAGGTTTATAATTTTTTTCAACCCAAATATATGACAACAAACATAAGTTTAGAATCCTAAAACTAAAGTTATTGAGACTGCGATCTGTACTGGACAAGACATTGGATATAACGTTGGCCACTATTGAGATCATTTGCTGAAAACTGCAGTAAATTAACACAAAACCAATGAGTACATAATACTACTAATGATGATGCAATGATTCTGATCAGTGTTAAATAATACAAGCTGATTAGAAATATTTCATCAACCTGCAGCCTTAATGCTATAGGGGTTTATTTTTACTTAGTCTGATAAAATAGTGCTCATTCCTGTGTACTGTATTGCAGTTGGACATTTTGAAATTATATGTTACACACTTTGAAAACACATAACTCTCGATGCTTCAGGCCATGTTCAAATAAACAATGACGTTACTTAAATAAAGGCAAGCGGCTGCGTTGGTGTGGGCGGGTTGCTACCTGCTGCAGGGTACCGGTGATGTACATTTTGAAGGCTCATCAGATGACACTGATGGATTCCTCTGTATTTGACAGGGACAATTTGGGTCTCAAAACCTTGTAATTTACTTAATGCAATAAAGAAGAACTGTTAACGGGAGCAGATGACAGTGTTGTTTCACAGCAAGCATAGTTAAACTTTTTTTGTTGAATGTGTAAGTTAACCTACGGACAGGAAACAGGACGGTTGTATTCAACTATTGACTCCTATTACTCTGCAATTTTCTTTGTGCTTCGTGTGTCTATCTCTTTGTCTCTCTGCAGTTTTAATCTGCAAAGTGCACCTAGTGCAGTAAATCTGAGCCCTCTAACTTGAGCCAGGACGAGCCTGTAGCGTACCGCATTGCTGCAGTTTGCAGCAGCAGCATCCACTCCAACTGCAGCTCACTCCAGACATCGTCTCTGTGAGGGACTGGTGCAATGCTCTGTAATGAGCCACAGTCAGTCATAAGATGCAATCACAAAATGTTTTGTACAGTATCTAAACACTAAAACAGCTGATAACCTACTACATTAAACTGTAGAGAGGGCAAAAATAGGCACTGACCCTACATGGTCGTTTTCCTAATTTATGGAAACATTCACTTATTGAACAGGTCAGGTTCCCCTCCACTGTTCCCTTCAAGGTACTCCCCTGTAGCGTTTTTGTTCTGTGTTGTAATGGGGCTGGTAATTGCCTAATGTTAAAGTTTAAGTGATGACCAATCATTGTTGTTTACTAAATATTACATAGTTTGTGTGACTATCTTTTTTGTGTAAATGAGCAAGACTACAGTACAAATGGACCCAAATGCAACTTTAACTGCAACACAACTATGCATGAGTTTGAGTATATTCTTATTGTGTTGGAATTAGATTGTGTCCGGCTTGATAAAATTATCGGCATCTTTTATTTGTATCGGTACCATGCCCTTGCTGCTTAAAACTAATATCATATTTTAATACTAAACTAATATCTGTTTTATATTGTAACTAGTGCTGTAGCCAGAAATTATGATAAGGCAGTGGTTGTTTATGTGATTAAGTTGTTAATTATACCCTACTACTTGAAGTGATTTCATAGCCCCCCCCACTCAACCCACCATATCCTTTGATCCGCATCAATGACAAATAATCCAAGAGGATTTACCAGATCTTTTTACCCATAAGGGTCATGCCATCATCACCCAATAGCAAGTCTGAGCAGTCTCCGATTGCGTCATAATTAATATGAATGGGCAGGGAGCATTAAATAAGTCCTTGGCAACATGGGGTACTATGTTTTCCGCCTGGGAAATTGATGGGAAGAGAAAGTCACCTTCATGTTGTCATTATGTCAGTTACAAGCCATGACTCATGTGAGTGCAGCCACTGGTGAAATAGGGTAGCATGTGCTGCTCAGCTCAAGGCTTTGTCAGGGTGACATAGATGCCACTCTCTCTGCGGCTCTCCTCATTTGATTTTCTCCACTCGAGTAAACTGGGCTAGAATATCAGCAGTGCCACTCCCCTCCCCTCCCTCTCAGGACAATACGTTGACTTGATATGTTCTGATGAGGTATTCAAAATGTGTCTAATCTTTAAACCTAAGTAACAACCCACCCAGCCCTCTTTGATGCCCAGCTCTCTTTCTATAGCCCTCTTTACGGCAGTGGCCAGACACTTTGAATTATTAATAGAATTAAGTCTCTTAGCAGTGGATCAGCCACGGTTTGCTGTCGTGATGTGAACACACATCTGTACAGTACACCAGGATGAAAAAGTAGAAACAAGATCTTAATAAATGTGGGCTGCGTGTTGTCTGCCTGGCTTTGAGCTGTGTTTTACCAAAGGACCAGAGTGTTTTTCTGTGTTGTGTTGCGATTGTCCTTCTCTCTTAATACGTAGTTGTATTCCAGACTGGTATACCAAGCCTTTACTGCAAAGATGTTAAAATCTTTAACTCACAGCTTTGAGAAACTACAGAGGTTACACTTGTGTCATTTATTTATTCAGCTCATGTCCGCAGAGTAAGGACAGGATTCCATCTAGTGGTGAAAGCATGTGGCAATCTTTTGAAAAAGGTGATACAATGTGAAACAAATTTACTTACCCCTCTCTTCCTGAATATAATTGTCAAGTTCATGTTTTACTTCAAAAATTACAAGTAAACAGAGACCAAAACAAAAGTGACATGGTCTCACATGTGCTACACTTATTGGATCACCTTTTGGTAATCTTCCATGCTACAACTTTTTTTATGTTTATTGAACTTTTTTGAATATTAATATAAATTGTTGTGTTGTATTGTTGTGTTTAATATAAACACAACAATAGGATAACTACAACGCTCAGTACAACATTGGTCTATACACCTTTACATTTCACGTGCACCCAACCAGTAAAATGAATAGGAAATGAATAACAGAATAAGAAATTAATCATACATTTATATGTATATATACACCCCAGTTCTTAGTTCTAGAAGTTCAAGACAGGTCAGGTACTCAAAAGTAAAGCATTCCAGGATTATCTTATGCCAGTTTGATTTGATAGGGGCTTTGTCACTTATCCAAGACAGAAAGATGTTCTTCCTTGCTGCATATGTGAGGATATTATAGAGTCTGGTAGAGTTAGCATACACAATAGTATCTTGACTGGGGCCACAGGATTAAGAAAAGAGGGTCCAAGTGCAACATAACACCTTTATATTTTCCAGATCTTGCAAACACCCAGGCAGTATGTTTAAATTTTAAGACAAGACCAGAAACAATGAGTGTGTGTGCCCACTGAGATTTTACATTTTAAACATGCAGGTGAGAGTTTGGAATTCATTTGATGTCTTTTGTTAATTTTAATTTAAAATTAAAAGGAGAGATTTGTAAACGGTTTGGGTAGTGTCATCTTAAAATGCAATCTGGTCCAGTATCTTAGTCCATTTATCCCCATCAATATCTATACCAAGCTCATCTCGCCATTTTTGCATAACATCCTGTACATTTATCAAATCAGTGTGGTTTAAGACTTTGTAAAAGCAAGTAATTTGTCCTAATTTCTTAACCGGGCAAGGAGGAGCAATTGTTCAACTGCAGATTGCATCAATGTGTGAGTGTAGTTCCCCTGTTTATGAAGTCCCGAATCTGCAGGTATTTAAAAAAAGTCATGCCTGGGGAGACCATACTTTTCTCCTAGTTGTGCAAATGATAGCATGGATGCACCCTGAAACAAATCTCACATTCTCTTTGTCCCTCAAGATCTCCAGTATACCCGCCATCCACCATGTCTGGTATGAAGTTAGGATTGCCCTGAATTGGAACCATTGGGGATGTTAGTCCAGACCTCCCTTCAAACTTTTGTGTAATGATCCATGCTTTTAATGTATTAGAGATTACACGGTTGTTTTTACAATGGCTTCTGGCTGGCTTTAAGTCCTTGAAGGACAAAAGGCCTGACAGGCATGCTGCAACATTTGAAATTGTGTTAAAGCAAATCTGAATCTAGTCCTTTATGAGGTTAGCTGATGGACTTTGTGGTTTTGCCTGTAATTTACCACCCCTACATCCTGCACTACCCATGAGACTTGAGATCCACCTTACTTAGACCAAATGGCCATTGATCAACTAGATGGCCCGGCTGGTTATATCGTTCCAGGAAGGGTTGTTGTAAAGCCCAGTCTCCCTGATATTATTTAAATACCTACTTATGCTTCTGAACTGATATGGGACTTGTTGATCATTATCAAATACACATAACATTTTCATTGGCATTCTTTTAATGTTAGTGGTTGAACATGTCAAACTGGTTACTGTAGCCAACGGATAAGGTGAACATTTTAGACAATGTGAGAAGTCTCATGGCAAAACCTGTTGTTGCCTTACTTTTTGCCTCAGTCTTCTCCCATCTATGCAAGCCATCACTGTAATTAAAATTATCTCTTACAATACAATTGAGAGGGCTGGTCAACTATTGTGTGCGTCAGAAAACACTATGGTTATATTGTTGTGGAAACCAAAACCCTGCCACTGACTAACACAAAGATACGGCCTCTCCTTTTCCAGAGACCCTGATTGGTGATACACTGTACCCTGTGGTCCTGGTGAAAGAACACCACCCCCGGCAGGCTTGCCACACCCCCTCCCTCCTGCCTCCATGTATCCTGAATCTACCACAGACTCCCCTGCTCGCCTCTCCCTCCGACAGACTGGCTCACCGGGCATGATCTACAGGTGAGTTTATGGGCGTATACTAGACTGTGCACAGACACAACCCATTTACATTCATATGCATGTATGCTCATACTCCAGTTACTCAGGATGTATTCATTCAAGCTGGGGTAGGAAGTTTTTTTTGCCTCAACGGGCAAACATTCCATAGTGACCTTACAGCATATTATAATTTAAGTGATCTGAGAGAAAACTAGACTTCTGCACCTCCTCTTGGCTCTATTGTCAGGCTTTAGAAAATCTAGACTGTCATGGAAGACTTTTGCCAATCACAGGTTATTTTAGAGAGCGGGCTTTCCTATTGGCTGCTCAAGAAATGCAGATGCATGTCCCTTCAGATGGTAAAAGCCTTATTTAATGGCGGAAACGCCTGCAGAAAAGCTATTGCTATTCCATCATTGGCAACAACTGCCTACACTGCATAGCAACCCCAGAAAGTACATTATTACGTTATCATACTCATGCTGCTGCACTTTGCCACAAGCTGCTTGGCTTGCTTAGTAAATGCAATCTATAACGTGTGTTGCTGTCTGGTGTGCAACACTGTTTTGATAGAAGAAAATAAATCAGAATAAGTGGTTTCCTTACTTTGCTAAACAAACATCTAGGTGTATTCAGTGTCTCATAATTACTCTAATGATCACTAATAGTTACTCCATAATTCCGTAAGGGTTTAACCATTACGTGCCTGACCACCTAGTCTCACATTGCCTGACCTACCTCTAGCGCTGTGGAGGAGGGTCTGGCAGGTCCACACAGCATTCCGTGATGGGAGAAGCGGATCAGCAACTGAGCATCCCCAGAAGTGGAGCGTTGTGGACATACTGTAGACTACTGACCCCAAACCTAATCCTGCACTCTGATGTTTCGCCACCATGTGGTGCCAGAGACCCATCGGCTTAAAAATCCTCTGTTCCATTCTTCTTCTCAAGTGGCTTTATGGCGTGTTTCACATTGCCTTGAATATGGCCAGAAGGGCAGCAGTGGCTTTTGGCTTTAGGTTTTGCAATACTTTATGAAAGCTATTGGACTCTTGACTTTTACTTGAGTAACAATAAATGTGGATGGGATATTGACATGACATTTTGATTTGCCTTCACGGGGAAGATGTGGGACACAGTGTAGCAGCCCCATAATGCCTGGGTAACACTTAGGACATGGACTCCCTGTCAAATATTTATGTGAAAATGGAATATTACAATTCTGTTTTATGTGTTCTCATGTTTGACTCTTGGTATTTAGCATTAGCACACACGTTTACACTTTACTTTAAGGTTTTATTGAGGGAAGCACTCCACATGAAACAAAGCAGTAGTAAGTAATGGATGCTGTAACGTACACACTGATTCCTCAGAGGTGCAGGTGACAGATTTAACGAGGGCTTTGCCAAGCTGAGGGATTTCTGGTCTAAACACAAGAGCTCTATTTGAAAGTTTAAAGTAGATTAATAGACAATGATCATAAACATATTTTTTGTGCTCAACAAACTCAAAGATTACAACTTGTGTTGTTGTCACACACTTGATTTCAGAACTGCTAATGTGGTGCTGTTTGGCTTGTACTTGTCTGTACCTAACCTTACAGGCAAGCATTAAAGGAAAAGACATCTTCTCATGTATATATCAAATGTAACAATATCTTAACACATCTGAAATTGTTTCTTATCCAACTACCCCCTCATAGTTTGATCTGAGTATAACGTATATGTAGATAAGATACTCTGAGACAAGGTAACTGGATGTAATTTAGATGTAGGTTTGTACAATGGTTTTGGTAATTTTCAGATCTTAGAATTTAGTTTTTGTGCAAACATCTGAAAGATTTTTTGATATTTAGGCTTCAAACATACACTAATAACTGTAATGTGGTAGGATAACTATTTTTGTTTACTGTGTTAGGATCAAATTGCTCAGACAATTCCAGAATACATAATTTTATCCGTTGAACATTTGGAACAACCACTGCTTTGTAAATGCTATATTTAATACACTTTATCTGTGTCATTTCTAATGCAGTATTTTTTTTGTTCCTCCTTCTTTAATCTTTTACATTTTGTAGTATCTTTGGCTATTAGTCAACATCTTCTGTCACCTTAATATCTCTATCAAATTTCCCCCGCTACTAACTTCTTCCTTTTCCTGCTTATATTAATCAAAACTTTCCTTTTTCCTGCTTTGCCCTGATGTCTTCAGCGCTCGTTATGGGAGCCCCAAACGACAGCTGCAGTTCTACAGGTACCTGTTTGTCTCTGAGTCTGCCAATTTGTTGTCACAAAGCAGGGTTTAGGTGAAGCATTTTCTTTTATGTATGTTGTTTTTTGTATGTGTGTGTTGTGTACAGTAGGGATTTTTGTTACTTGTAAAACGTTTATATATAAATGTGTGTGTGTGTGTGTGTGTGTGTGTGTGTGTGTGTGTGTGTGTGTATGTATGTATGTATATGTACATATATGTATGTATATATGTGTGTGTGTGTGTGTGTGTGTGTGTGTGTGTGTGTGTGTGTGTGTGTGTGTATGTAAGTATATGTATGTGTGTGCGTTTTGTATTTATTACATTTTGTGTTTGGTTATTGTGTAATTTCACTATAATAACCTTGCTGTAGAGTCTTTGCTGTTCTGTCATTTAAAACCACACATCCATTAGTAAACCTCTGCAGTATGGATAACACTTATCAGCTACCCTTTAGCTGGCAATGCACTATCCAGCTTAAACCTGATCGGGGGTTAATGGATTTTGTTTCATGGTTTCTTACAAAACCTTTGAATCAGCAATAACTGTTTGAGTTTTGTAATTTTGCATTTTCGTTTTTTCACTGTTTCTTTCAGCAGTGACACTCGAGACACCCGTTCTTGTCAAACTTCAGCATGTGACAAAGAATCTCTTGTCAGGAATGATTTGTAGACAGTTTTTAGTTTTTTACTTTGACATGATTAAGCAGATAGTCATTTTGTTTATTCATCATTTTTAGATGGTCAGTCTTTCTGCTGCTTATGAGTAGGATCATGTTGTATGATCTGATTTTATACCTTACTCTGCTGATCTAGATATAAAAACCCTGACTGTGTGGATGTGCTTGTAATAAGCTCATTATTGGATTTTTATCTTGGCGCCTTGCACAATTCTGTCCTTTTTAAAATGCAATCCGTCCCACTAGCTGCTTCCTTACATAAGGAGGATCGATCCCTATCTGTCTGTCTGTCACTCTGACCGCCAAACGGGAAGGGAGTTTTTTTTTTTTAATTTTACTTTCACTGATCTCAACATTGTAACAGAAAGTATGATGGCTAGCATACTAGCTACTACTACTCACTAGGCTGCAAATGAAGTCTGAAAGGTGTTCAAGTCTACAATCATGTTGAACATATTTAGATTATTGTATCCTATTGTTCTATTCTCCAGCATGAGTTGTAGATCCTTACGTATCTGTGCCTGTGATATGATCTATTAAGTCTTAATGATTCTCTACTAAGAATGCTTTTAGTGAAGTATTTCCGGTTTTGGCTATCGCTAAACCATTTTACAGTTTCCAGGGGACTGAGTGCTTTCCAATAATTAAGGTTGCTGTCTTCTGACCTCTATATGTTCTATGTGGATGGGTTAGGAGAAAAATAGATAATGTAAAAGAAGAAGCAAGTGCTTCATTTAATGCATCCCAGCTGTCATAGGTACATGTACAGTTTAGCATTAATGGATCATATTTCAACCTCTTAAGCTTGCTGATTTTGGTAAGCCCCAACTTGACCTGGACAAGGTAGTACCAGCTTGGTAAATGACTAAATCTTTGTAAAGTCCCTCTACAATAAACCGATTTTCAAGAAAAACATGATTTTACAAAGTGGAGTTTAACCTCTGAAATGTAAGGATTGTTTAAGCTCACAAAGTCGATTATAGTTGAACTCTGTTACTAGGAAACATCTGTATTGCCCAGGTGGGTCAGAACTTAAATTGTTATATCCCCCTTAATGCTGCAAACACAACTCATCTCAAGTTGTAAGTCATGTGCAGTCCAGACTGGTGTTTTTGTACCATGCCACATGCAAGAGGGTTGGGTGAAGTGAAATCTATACAGGAGGGTGTCGTGATTTATCATTGTCTTCCAAAATAGCTCAACCGATAGAGAAGAAATAGGAAAACTGTACTGTTACCTGGGTAGTGCAGAGAGGAGGGTATCTACAGGTCTTAAAAAGTCTGAAAAATTATTTAGTTAAAGCCAATAAAAAGTCATTAAAGTATTTTGTCTGCTATAGGCAGATGGTTATAAACTGAAATCAACTTGGATTAATTAATACTTTCAAATTGGTTACTTCATCCATCCTTTGTTATCACTTTCCTGGGCCCAGGTTGTGTTAATTACATTTTATTATATCATTAAGAATTATTGTTATATACTGCTAAGAAGTACTACAGTTATAATACATGATTTGAGGCCATGTCTTCCATAGTGGATTCCTATCATATTTTCATACTTTGGCCAGTATAACAGTGAAACAGGTTTTAAATTGCTTTCCCTGCGGCATTGTAAAGGTCTTCTAAAAAGTGCATTTTTAAGTCTTTTGCAGTAACTGCTGCAAAAAACCATGGATTACTTTGTCCTGCTAAGTATGTATACACTCAGTTATTGTACTATAATTGTCTACACTTATATGAATTATACAGAGGTGTCTCTTTGTGTTTAGTAATTGTCGGAGATGATGATGATAAAATATATTTAAAAATTCCTTTGTAACTAATAAGGCAAGTTCTGTGTTCAGAGTTATTATCATGTGACCCACTCTGATTCTGACCTTGACTTAAAGAGAGAGAGAGAGAGAGAGATGCAGCAAGGTGTGCTTAACCATTGCACTTTTCATAATTCCTTGGTTAGAGAGTACTTGAAGATGGTTGGTAGTTTTTGTCTGTCTGTGTGCATATGTAAGGTATGTATTTGCTTGATACTATATCAGTCTGTGTGTGTGTTTCATGTGCACACAACACTCAGGCCCTCATTGCTGTCCAGCTCTTAGTGTTCTTTCCTGTGGAACAACTATCAGAGGCTTTTAGTGCGAAAGCTTTTGTGAATTATTCAGGGCTGATATTATTTGCTGCGGTTAGCAAAAACAAGACGGGCCACTAAACGACATAAATGGATTTCTTCCACGAGATCTCACAGAGAGAGGAGGGGAAGAGGTGTTGGTTGTGTTGATAAAGTACGGTCCAAGTGGTGAGGGCAGGGCAGGAATGCACTCTCTTATTCACTAATTGGTTTAGACGTTTCCTAGTAAGACACTCCCAGTTTGGGTGGACGCGCTTCATCGCTGTCTGCAGTGTGTGTTTATAAGAGCAGACTGGGATTCCACAACCTCGCTCATGAGCCGACCCACAAGAAATCGGGTGAGTTTGAGGACAAATTTGTACTCATGACCACATCAGGAGTGTGTATGGTTTGTGTGTAAGGGGTTGGCAGAGTGATGAGGAGTGTGTGTGGGTGTGTGGATGCATGCTGCCTAGCTTGAAGTCTCCTCCTTTATTTATGTATTCCGTCTCTAAGTAGGTAACCAGCTGTTTGGGAGAATTATTTGGGAAATGAAAATAGAACCTGTGGGAGAGATCCATGTCATGTCATGATGGCGTAAACGTTTTGACTAATCTTTTCTTTTCAATTACTCTTTTAAGGGTTTAACAGTCTGTATGTTGAAATTTCTTTATTTCCAAATCTTAGTTTTAAATGGACGTTTCATGTCAGTGTTATGGTGACTATGTGTGCTAAAGTTCTGTTTTTAAGTGTTGTATTTGTCAAATTAATACAGTTTAGGGGTTATTGTATGTTTCCAACCAGTAGTAAAATAATATAATTTCCTTATTCTTAGGTAGTTATAAAGAAGAAACTGTCCATTGACACTGGCCCAAACTTATCAACATGTAATTCTTGTTCAGGGTACAGATTAAAGGATACATTGTAGTTCTATAATAGTAATTATTAAAATTGCCAATATTAAAAGGCAATAATCTAAATCTCATAAGTATTTTCAGATTGATCCGTTATATTAGGCCAGAACGTCATGTGCCTTTTCAATAAATAATTTGGCTATTATCACATATTTTCAAAATCATGAACATGGAGATGAGTATATGTCCATGTTTTATAGTGAGATATAACGAAGAAAGAGATTATCCTGCAATGTAGTTTCACCTTGTGTTTTTAATGTTTTTTTTCTCGGACATATGTTTTTTTAAATGGTTGAAATCATCTTGTTTTCATGTAAAAATAATTGTTACACTGTTATCCACTGTTATTTTATGTTTTCCTAGAAGTCATATTTATAGTCGTAACGTAAATACAATTGCAGTCTCAGTGTCATACAGTTCATTGCCTTTTCTTAAGAAAGTGGCTTCTTTGCCAGTGCTCAGGAGTGAAGCATTAAGTTGCATTGTTGTATTGATGGTTCAACAGGCACAGTGCTGCCCTCTATTGATCAAATTCAGCACAACACTGTACATATGAATCTCAATAAACTTAAATAACTCAAGCAAAAGTAAGGGTTTAACAGAAGTATGAAGACTACATGGTTAAAACAAAAAACTATTTGAAATGGGAATCACAATCACTTTTAGCTCACTGAACCTTAAATAAACTACAATATACTACAATATCAATAGAGATTTTGCAGTTGTTTGGGGATTCTTTTAGCGCTTGTGCCAATCGCTTTTCCATTTCTTTTTAGTCCAGAGGCATTCAAATTATATTGTTGACTACTCTCAGAAAGTTTGCTTCTTGGCTCTCCCTCTTAGTCCACTCAAAATGAAGAAGTGAGACCACATCGTCCCCTCTTGCTTAGTGCATGTTTGAATGCCTCCCCTTTGCAGAAAGCATGGATCTTCTTTGGTCCTGATTCTTAATCACCAGCAAGCCACCTGAATGCTCCCTATCAGTGTAACCCTGCCATTGTGTACCTGTCAGGGGAGGGTGGTGCGGTGCAATGTTGTGCGACTCTGATTACAGGATGCATGGCCGTGTGCTTCCCCAAGCAGGAGAGCTGTTTTTTTATGGGAGCAGGTGCTATTTAAGGAGGTGGCTGTGCTCTGCCGGCTCCTTGCTCCGTCCATGTCCTTACTTTAATCTTTCCTGCACGGGTTGCCTTAGCATCACAAGGAAGAAGAATTGGAGGAGGGGGTGGGGGCATGTTTGCGGGAGGGTACGCTAGTGGCCCCCGGGGGCCTCCCGGTAGACGCAAGTCCAGTCACTGTCCCCCTGAAAACCTGCAGATCCCCAAACCGGCAGCGGCAAGCAGCGGTGTTCGAAAGAGCAGCAGCAGTGGCAGCGGCAAGATGCTGTCTATGTCATACAGCGAGAGCATCCGGAGCGGGATCAACCGGTACCACTCGGACCAGGGGCTGAATCAGCCACCGGCCAGGCCCCCCGACCCAGCTGAGCTGCAGAAACTCCGAGAACAAAGAGTCGCCGCTCAGATTAAGAACATGGAAGACTTCCTGAAGATGAACGGCCTGGCCCTGGAGGAGTGTGTATCCTATCAGACAGGCATGAAGTACAGGTAAGAAAAGGGCAGAGCTTGACAGGGATTTGGATACTCCCAGGACCTGGATAGTGGTGGGTCTGAGAACCAGCAGGTGAGAGCAGCTGCATGTTCAGGGAGGTCAGATACTTGAACGTCTACTGAACAGGTGTTTTTGTTTAGCTCTGCACCTTAGCTATTGATTTTATTTAGATAAAGGATGTCATCAGAAACAGATACGCTGTCAGAAACATATTTATGTGTGTTGTTGATATTACTATAGTCTTCCTCTGTCCTCTGGTCAGACTTCTCTCATGCAAAGGTACTGGGGCTCAGGTTTTATTTTAATCATCTAGGTCGGTGGCATATTTGCCCAACTGCATGGGAAGGACAGACTGCTCCGTAAGGAGTTACCTGGCCCCTTAAAATCTCACTCAGACTTTTTTTTGTTTTTCCCCTTGATCACATAGATACTCTCACTTGTTCTCTGGCTTTCCTGCTTACTCTACAGAGTTACTACAAAATATTGTAACTAGTGGGAGGATTTACATCTCATGCCTTCTTGGTGTACTTGCAATTGTTGAGACAAACAAAGAATTAAGTAGTCCTTTATGGGTTGAGAAGATTCACCCGTTTCTTTAAATATTTAAACTATTGATTAAATTTACAATCCCATTGCATTGTCTGTTCTTAGATCATTAAAAAAGTTGATATTGATGCTTTAGTTCAAAAGTCAAAGGAAAGGACTTGTATTTATCTCATATCTTCAAAGATTAATTATATATCATCAAGGCAGATCAAAAGATAGAATTTGAAACATTTCCTAATTTTTTCAGTCATTGACACAATGCCAGTAAACCAAACAGCCTATTTTATGGACTGTTGCTGTTCAAAGGACTGAGCTCCTGTAGCAGGCTGAGCGGCTGTTGCGTTGTGTAATAAAAACCTTGTTACGCTAATGTTGTCATTGTTGTGGACATGGATAGCTTTCATCACACACAGGCAGGACTGCTGTTGTTTTTGACTGAGACCATTGACTAGAACGCAGGTATAGCTGACTGCTGTTACCACGTCCCAAGTTTTACTGTCATCTACAGGCAGTGTTGTATGACACCACTGTGCTGGCATTATTTCTCTCCCGTAGTTACCTCCCTGTAAAGGTGCTCAGTCACCGGCCCATGAAGGGCTTGGGTGTAGTAGAAAGGGAGTTTAATATTGCAAAGAGCATGTGCGGTTCTTCACTGACAAACCTCAGAGAGCCTCCTACAGTAACCATCGATATCAGTTACATATTGGTAAGAGTTGTGCAGTTTATCTTGTGTTTGCTTCTGTTTAATCTAATGGCCCTAGTAAAGAATCTAAGTGTGATTTATGCTCTTTATTTGTTGTCTTGTATTTAGCCATATGTATTGGCATTTACTACAGGAGTGGTTGCTCACTTTAGGAGTAAGGACATGCAAGGATCAGCTGTACCTTGTAGCGTGATCGCCCGCAATTCTGTAATTAGTGCGGCAATTGGGTCAGCAAGTTCCTGTGACCTCTGCCTCAAACTCATCATTATTTCAGTAAGGCAGGCCAGCATTAATACTAAGCTGCATTTAGCCATTCTTAGCACTTCCATGACCTTCTCCAACAAACACAAGGTAAAAGGTTATATTGTAGTCTTTCTCATCTTTTTAACTCTTTGCTTTCTCACTACTCTGCACCCAGACTTGAACACCTTTTTTCCTTTGTTTTTTGCAGACCATCTTTAACCAAATATATTGTTTTACACCAATATAAATGAACAGAGTCCTCTTTCCCTGCTTTAAATGAGCATAATCAACATTATGTCAATAAGACATCATTATTAGTCTTTTATCTAATAATCATACTAGTCATTGTGAATGAGAACTAGTGGAAACATTCCTTAACATATGTTTCAAAGGATGTAAATATTGTAAAAAACAAAATTCAAATTAAGGAAAGTAATTACTCTATTTCCATTATGTTGCCCTTGAAACAAAACACTACAACAGGGGGACAACGGAAAACTTTCCCTAGTGTCCATGTCATCCAAATAAAAGAGCCAGGCAGCGGGTAAAGTAGCCAGCTTGAGTTCAGTGAGGTGAGACAGGAAGTCTTGTGTCTCGTGTTTGAGCTATACGTTTGTTGACTGGGGGAGTATAGATTTCTGGAGTGACTTAACACTAATGGACATGGAAATGACCTCCACTTAGACGTCCATAGATGCCTAAAGCTTAACCATAACTGTTTGAGATGTTCAGTGCGCCTTTTCTGCTCACTGTAGTTTGTTAGTTGTATTCAAGATGGTTTGTCAAGATTTGTACACTAGGGGGCAGAAAAGCATCAAAACAAGCTGACACGTGCACATTCACAGGCTCATGGGCAGGTCATTTACATCTGCAGCAAAATCTAAGGGGTGTGTGTGTGTGTGTGTGTGTGTGTGTGTGTGTGTGTGTGTGTGTGTGTGTGTGTGTGTGTGTGTGTGTGTGTGTGTGTGTGTGTGTGTGTGTGTGTGTACACACACACACACACAGTGAGAAAAAAGTTCTCCCACTTTGAAATCATGGAGAGGTCTGAAATTGTCGCCGTAGGTGCATGCCCACTGTGAGAAACATAATCTAAAAAAGAAATCAAGAAATCACAATGTATCATTTTGTATGATATTTATAAATCAAAGTAATAAGTATTTGAACACCTGAGAAAATCAATGTTAATATTTGGTACAGTAGCCTTAGTTTACAATTACAGAGTTTCCTGTAGTTTTTACCAGGTTTGCACACACTGAAGAGGGGATTTTGGCCCACTCCTCCTCACAGATCTTCTCTAGATCAGTCAGGTTTCTGGGCTGTCGCTGAGAAACACGGAGTTTGAGCTTCCTCCAAAGATTCTCTATTGGGTTTATGTCTGCAGAGTGGCTCATCCAAATGGTCATTGGCAAACTTAAGAAGGGCCTTGACATGTGCTGGTTTAAGCAGGGGAACCTTCCGTGCCATGCAGGATTTCAAACCATGTCTTAGTGTATTACCAACAGTAACCTTGGAAACGGTGGTCCCAGCTCTTTTCAGGTCATTGACTAGCTCCTCCTGTGTAGTTCTGGGCTGTTCTCCCCTTTCTAAGGATCCTTGAGATCCCACGAGGTGAGATTTTGCATGGAGCCCCAGTCCGAGGGAGATTGACAGTCATGTTTATCTTCTTCCATTTTCTAATGATTGCTTCAACAGTGGACCTTTTTTCACCAAGGTGCTTGGCAATTTTCCCTTAGCCCTTTCCAACCTTGTGGAGGTGTACAATTTTGTCTCTAGTGTCTTTGTACAGCTCTTTGGTCTTGGCCATGTTAGTAGTTGGATTCTTACTTATTGTTAGGGGGTAAACAGGTGTCTTTATACAGCTAACGACCTCAAACAGGTGCATCTAATTTAGGATAATAAATGGAGTGGAGGTGGACATTTTGAAGGCAGGAAAAAAGATATTTGAGGGTCAGAATTCTAGCTGATAGACAGGTGTTCAAATACTTATTTGGAGCTGTATCATACAAATAAGTAATTAAAAACTCATACATTGTGATTTCTGGTTTTCTTTTTTTTTAGATTATGTCTCACAGCGGACATGCACCTACGTTGACAATTTCAGACCCCTCCATGATTTCTAAGTGGGAGACCTTGCAAAATAGCTGGGTGTTGTAAATGCTTATTTCCCTCACTGTGTGTGTGTGTGTGTGTGTGTGTGTGTGTGTGTACATGGAAGTATTTGTATATATATACAAATGTGTATATATATATATATACACTACCGGTCAAAAGTTTGGGGTCACTTACAAATTTCCATTTCACTCCATTATAGACAGAATACCAGCTGATCTGGGTGGGTGGCTGATCTTTAATGCAATATCTACATTTCCCATTATCAGCAACCATTGATCCAATGTTCCAAAGGCACATTTTGTTTACTAATCTGATATTATTTTAAAAAACTAACTAAGAAAACATTAAACAACCCTTTTGCAATTATGTAAGCACATAATGTAATCTGAAAACTGCTGCCCTGGTTAAAAGAAACAAGGCAACTGATCTCAGCTGGGATTCTGTCTATAATGGGGTCCAATGGAAATTTGTGAGTGGCCCCAAACTTTTGACCGTATATATATATATATACACACACACACAATATTTGTGGCCACCTGATGAATGTAAACCCACTGTTTGATTATCTTAAATACGATGACTCAGAGACAGTTTAGTGTATTATACAGAGGGTCAAAGATATGGAACAGTCTTCCAACTTCACTCATTGAGGTTTCTAAAGAACAGTTTAAACCGAGAGTTGCTCCTAAGTTGTCTGAATTTTCCATTTGGGTTTGTGCTCTAAATGTAATTTTAAATCGTTTAATCTTTTTTTTAGTTTTTTTTACATAATAATATATAAATTGTTTTTAAATTGCTAAATGTAATTGTTTCCATGGAGATTGCCATTTATTAAGGCCCCTGAGGGTTTTTCAGCAATTGTCCATCACATCTTTTTGTGAAACACATTGCACTGTTTTAAAGTTTTTATTGTGAAAATAAAATAAGTCAAAATCAAACATAGTAATACCAAAACAGTTGTGTGTTTTGGGGAAATTGCTCCAGTAGAACACCGATGATGGGTGTTTATTTTCTGTAATTTAACCACTACGACTCCTATAATGAAGTCTTTTGATGTGTTGTTAGTTGTAATGATGAAAATAATGATCATGAGTACTTTCACTATGGTTTAATCTACCAATCTTTAGTCTAAAAGGTCTTAGCCCAAGAGGATGTTCAATCTTCAAATGTTTAGTTTTGTCTGATAAATCGTCCAAACCCAAAATTTATTCAGTTACAATTAGATAAAATTAAGAGAAGCAAATTCTCAAATACAGCAAATGCATAGTTGAGGTTTGATTATGTCTGTTAAGCAAGCTGAAGAATGTATTTTAAACTTGCAGAATGTACTGTTACTGTATGCTACATCCACTGAGTCATCTTGTGAGAAGTAGCATCCCTTTTTTGTTCTGTTAATTAAGCTTGGTCCCCAATAGATGGTGCTGATGTTCTACTTCAACAACTGAAAGACTTTCCAAAGGCCTCCCACTGCCCCCAGTGCCATAATATTCATTGAGCACAATGATTGCATCACTCTTTGCGCTCTACACTAACCATCTGACCAACTAGTTTAAATATTAATCAGTTTCTACTGAGCTTAGCCAGGTATTGAAACTAGACCAACATATGACTTAAAGCATGTAAAAGCAGCCCTGTCACTAGGTGGCAGCATGGAGCAATGCTCATTTCTTATGAATTGATTGCCTCTGAAGTAGGGCTGCATGATATGAGGAAATTATGCAATACATTTTTTTAAATATTACTATAACAATGTTACTTGCAATGAATAAACAGTTATCAAAGTGAACTCAGTTCTGCGTTTTCAGTATTCCGCTAAAATAGAACAAATGCTTGTTAAATTTAAATCAAATTAAAGGAAATCATTCTTTTATTAAACATTGAACTAAATATAAAATGAAGTACTAAAATAATGCTGGTCAAATGTGCTGGCCACAACAGACTGGTAGAACATGTCCAACATTCTGCTGCACACATTGAAGGATCTCAGCTTCCTCAGGAAATAAAGTCTGCTCATCTCCTTGTGAACAGCAGTGCAGTTGATCCACTTGTTCATTCTGTTGTCGATGTTGACACCTAGGTATCTGTACTCCTTGACCATGTCCACATCTTCTCCCAGGATGCAAAGGGGATGCGTAGCCGTCCCTTCCTCCTAAAGTCCATCACCATCTCTCTGGTCTTATCCACGTTCAGCAGCAGATGATTCTTACCAGACCACTCCACAAAGTCATCCACTGCAGAGTCATCAAACTTCTGTAGGTGACATGACTCTGAGTTGTACTGGAAGTCTGTGGTGTATAAGGTGAACAGAAAAGAAGACCACACAGTCCCCTGTGGAGCCCCCGTATCACTCACCACCACATTAGACAGAACACGGTCCAGACGGACAAACTGTGGTCTGCCCGTCAGGAAGTCATTGATCCAGGAGACTGTGGACGGCAGGACGTCTTCCACAACAGCGTCGCCCTCTGCAAGCTCAGGTTGAAGAGATACTGGAGAATAACAGACAGCTGCCTGGCACAAGTCTTCAGGACCCTGGGACTGATGCCATCCTGGCAAGCAGCCTTGCGGTGGTGAAGCTTCTCCAGCTGTCTCCTCACCTGGTCAGGTGTGAATAAAAAGCAGGGAGGGGTGCTTGAAGTGTCTGTGGGGGGAGAGAAAATGTGCTGTAGTGGTGGGGGGAGTGGGCAGACTACAGGGGAGTGAGGGGTGAGGTGTGAAATCAAAAGAGGGGGCTGAGGAGGGTTGGTAGAGGAGGCTGGGGATTAGCAGGTGACTAGCACACTGAGTAGCAAACTCAGATTTATATTTATATTTTTAAAAATCCCACTTGAAATGTACAATAAAAAAAATTGTTGCATCGATAATTGGTTTAAAACCGAATCGTTGGCCTCTGAATCAAAATGGAATCGTGAGAGACCCAGAGATTCCCACCCCTACACAAAACCTGTGAGTACATAAATCTGCACCGAGCCACTGTAAACTATATATTTTTCAGCCTTAGCAGCACATGTGTCAACCCAGGCGACTGTGACGTTTTTCTTCAGGCAATCCCCTACTCCAGAGCTAAATTTAGCAACAGACTCGTTTCCACAGCTGCAGCTGCATACAGCTAAAGGGGCTAAAGCTTAACCTGTTAATCCACTATTTTACCTCAAACCCACTGCCTACTGCATTGATGAGAGCTGCAGAAGTATCAATCCAAGTCATCACAAAAAGGCTTTATTAACACGACTATATTTGCACAAAGTATTGCTAAAGCACATAGTAAACAGGGAAACATGCACATTTACGTACATTTTTAGAGTAGGATGCAGACAATAAAACATGTTAACATTTGTTCTGAAGCAACAATTAGGTCAAGAAAATGTAACAGCAATAACAGAACTGATGGAAATCAGCAACAACTTGAAAACAAGAAGTGTGTGTGTGTGTGTGTGTGTGTTTGTGTGTGTGTGCGTGTGCGCGCTCTGTGTGCTCTCCCAACAGTAATGGCATTTTATTTATCTTGGTTCTTTGGTGAAATGTAGGGCGTTTGTGTTTTGAATTTGCGGAAATATTTGATTTGGTTTGGCTGCAGTTTTGTGCATTCTGTCATGAAGTGCAGCTCTGTCTCGGCTTTGTCTTTCTTGCACAGATGGTAGAAACGTTCTTCTTTGGGGAGCCATGATTTTTTTTGTAGCGGTCTGGCTCGGTTGCCAGGTTGTGCTCATTGAGTCTGTATTTTGCTTCATGTCAGACACTGTGGTCAGGTAGTCTGGCAGACTGTACTCTCTCTTTAGCGCCAGAAATCACAGCCTTTTGCTTTGTGCTTTTGTTTGTGTGCTTGGTGATGTTTTGTTTCTGTTGCTATAATTTGGTTATCCCTTATTGAATGGTTCCCAGATTGAGTGTCAGGACCAGCCTTGCAGGGCTTTCAGCTGATAGGAGTAGGGGTCACTTTTTAAATGTAGCCAATATTTGATGCTGTTTATTTTAATTTTGATGAATAATAGGAATTTGCCCAATTCAGCTCTGCAGGCATTGTCCGTAATCTGTCTGTGCACCTGCAGTATGCTTTTACAGAACTCTAGATGCATGATTTCAACTAGGTTTTTGTCCAGATGGGTTGAATTCTGATAGAAAATCATCAGATCTTTAATGTTATTGTCTCAGGAGTGGGTATATGATGTTTAGGTATTTGGAGTGATATAGATTTAGTTTCCAGTGGTGACCCATCCAGATCTCTATCTGGCCTGGTCTGACAGCCTGTCAAAATGTTCTAGTCAGAAGTCTTGTGTGGGCACAAGAGGTCGTGATGCAAGGGATTACACAATTTATTTAGTTTTGGGCGTTGATGTATTTCAATGTAAGTATCTTATAAGTGGCAACTCAACAAGATGTCCCATTGATCACAGTTTAAGGTTGTTATTATTACATTGTTTTCAGATTCTTGAATTGGCCATGTGTATAGTTTTACCTTGAATTATGCCACAAGAAAGTTGTAACCTGAAATTGTCATCAATGACTTTGTGTTTCAAGTAAATTCTTTTAGGAATAGAAGGTCTTATTCTTTTCACGGCCGTACGCAGTCAGTCTTACACTTTTCACAGGCTTTGTTTATCCTATTCCCCAAATTTAAATAGTAAGAGCACTTTTATACCTGTATACCTGTGTGTATACTGGATGCACTGTTTTGGGACATGATCATGTTTTACACCTATGTTAACATTGCTCTTCCTCACATGTACTTTTGTGTCTGCCTGTATTAACCGTGTTTTTTTCTTTATGTCTGAAAGAATGTGTGTATGTTAGAGTGTGTGTGTCACTGGAGGCAGCAGAGAGATTCCTCTGTACTTAATGGATACCCAGTAGTGACAGGAGGTAGGATGCCCGCTCCACTGTCGTCACCCTTTTACACACTCAGGCTTTAGAATTGTGTTGTTGTCGCTTTGGATCTCATTAAAGGTTTACTTCAGCACATATTTCTGTTTTATTTGGTTAAAAGTTCTACTAGGGCCATGTATAATGCTTTCCTTGTCTTTTGGAATTTTTGGGTAATTATCCTCTGTTTATTTTCTATTTCTCCTATCATGTTTCTATAATAAATTACGTTAAGACCTTAAGCAAAAGAAAATATGATGATGGATGTAAGTATTAACATGCAGTAAACTAAAATGGTTGGGGAATACTAAGTGTTTCTTATTCACAAGGCTATCCCGGTAAAGAATGAAAGCTCACCCAAGCTTTTAGTACGCGTCTGTGGTCTTGTGGAAATCTTCCATTTCACGCTTGAACGATCTTTCAGAAATGCAGCAGGAAACTCTCTCCTTGCTTTCCCACACACTGCTCATCGCAGCTTAGTATCACCTGATGGCATATCGCTCTTTTTTTGCTCCGTTGATCATTCTGATCCTTGTGTGCGCCATATTTATAATGGTTTTATCATTAAGAATACACAAAATCGACTCTCTGGTTGGATCTCTCTTTTCTTATTGTATGAACAAACACTTTTCATTAATTTTCTGCTTTCCTGGCTCCTATTGTCCTTATCAGTTTCTTCCGGTAATGTGTGGCATTCGGTATAGTGGGATCGATTCTGCTTGATAATTCCTCTCAGATTGTTCTTTTGTCTTTTTTAAGGTGTGAGCTCATAGTATTAGTGTAGACTGAGACTTCAGGCAGGACCATGTTTGAACTGGTCTGACCTCTCAACAGCATTCTAACTACATTATTGAGCTACATTGTTTCTATATCTGTACATCTTCTTTATCTCTCTCTCTCTCTCTCTCTCTCTCTCTCTCTCTTTCTCTTTCTGTTATTCTTCCTTTCTCTCTCGCGCTATATCTGCCTAGCAACCTTCATGTGAACCTTAGGTATCACAAATGCACACAGGCAGGCGCGACGATCTTCCATAATCCATTGAACAGGTCAGATTATTCGGCTTTCTCCACACGCTTTATTTCAGATTAGTGAGCGTGCACCCTCGGACTGAAACTATAACTCAGCCTTGTGTGGTTTCATGTTACACAAGACATAATGCTGAAATCCCAAATGGATGTGAGGTCACAGCTGTTTTGTAATGGTTAACATACATATTTACTTAAACTCCCACAGTTTGTTTACTCCACTGCATACTGTATCAGACATTGTGTCGTAGATATTTATCTTGATATAGTAACCCATTAAATACACATTTGTTGTTTGTAGTAGTTAACATTTTCCCCATATTTAAATTGTGTAATCTCTCAGAACAGCAGCAGCAGTCAAAAGGCATAGTAAAGGCTACAGTATATGACATAATATCAGGGGTTCCCTTTCTGCTATTTGTGATTGTTTCAGCTCTCCTGCTCTGTTAGATGAGTAGGGACAGCTGAAACCACAATTTCTCCTGAGCCCTGCTGTCTGTGGGGAATCTGTCATGTTCACTAGAAAATTAAAAATGCTGCACTCGATGCTCACAGATGTGACCTGCATGCATTTCTCTTGACTGCGGTTTGCTCAGAATTCCCCGAAAAACAGAGATAGTAATTACCCGTTACGACTGAGCTATTTTAAACCTTCAGTGCATCTAAAGTAGAGATCTTTCAGATCAGCAATTAGAATAGTTGATATTTGACCTGTATACCAACAAAAGATTCATGCTAATATAATATACAACAATTTACTAATACATTTTTTCTTCTTCAGTTAATTACATCCTCATAAGAGTAAAGAAAGAGTCAGCCATTAGAATGTTTAAACACCGCCTCAGGATGCATTAAGCTGCTAGAAATGCATTACCACATCTGTCAATCAACAATGTCAATCTGTCTGACCTCACATCACTTTCCATTAACTCTCTTAAGCCCTTTCACCAACTCAGTCACTCACGCACACACACACAGACACACTCCTCTTCCTTGCCACCCCCATCTCAGGGAGGATATCCTTTTCACTCGGTTACTCAAATCACTGTTCAATTAAGCCCTCGGTCAGTGGATCTTAAACCTCCATTGGACAGCTAGCCAACAGTTCAAATAATTCGGCTGTTCAAATAATACAGATATATATATCTTGATATTTTCTCTAAAATAACATCTGTTGATTTAACCTTTTGATGCCTATGATCACACCAGCATGATCAGCGGCATTGGAGTTCAAGTCCCCATATGGACCAAAGTATGGTGGTGGACTGGTAGCTGGAGAGGTGCCAGTTCACTTCCTGGGCACTACCAAGGTGCTATTGAGCAAGGCACCAAACCCTCAACTGGTCGGGTTGCCTTTCCATGGGCAGCCCCCTCACTCTGACATCTCTCCATTAGTGCATGTATAGGTACTGAGCATGTGTGTGTAGTTCAGTCCTGTGTGTAATGGGTGTTTTATCAACAGAATGAAAACATTGTAATTTCCCCTTCCGGGATTAATAAAGTATACATTATTGTTATTGTTATTATTATGTCGGAATTATATATTATCATATTATCACAATATGATTTTCCATGTTAATGTGTCCATGTTCCATGTTGTTATACCGATATTATTGTAAACTAAATGTTATGGCACACCCCTACACTGTACTAACAATCACGGCTTGCCACAAACGTCATTGTCCTGGCCTGAAGCCCAGGATATGCTTTTCTTAACCATAAGAGACTGTCAGCTTTAAGATGTAATACCCCTGTTAATTGCAGATCTCAAAGGAATCATCAGACGATCTCTGCAATATTCCCTACTGAGGGCAGAAAGCCACTCGCTTTCCCTCTCTGCCAATGAGCTGCTTAGCTGCATTATGTGGGAGTAAGTCGGGAGAGGTCAGCTGTCCGAGCAAATTCTCCCATACAGCCAGGGCGGAATACTGCGAGTCAGTATGGTATGGCATCATTGATTGCCAACGCTTCTTCCCAATCAGGGCTGCAAGAATGAACAGAAGTGTGTTTCTGCAGCTTTCTTTTGTAATATTGCTAATGAGGGATGTAGGTTTCACAGCTTGTTGTCTTGGCTACATGGGGAAGTTGAATCAGAATACTGGTTGTTTGGTTTTCCTTCGCCTTCTGCACACTTATGATAAAGAGAGCTTGTCTTGGTGAATTTTACTCCGCTGTAGTCGTGATTGCAGAAACGCACATCTCCAGCTTTTCTCTCCTGTCCCTCTCCCCCGCACGTTGAATGAAGTGCAGCGCTCTGCATTCACTCACACGAATTTAGTGTCTTACAGGGGTTTTAGCAGTGCAGTAGAAATTTTGGAAAACCACAAATCAGGCACTTAATTAAAGCAAGTGACAAAGGCCTCGACTGATTGGAGGGCATTTTGATAATACATTGAGGCGGAGGAGATACATTTATTTTCTTTACATTAAGATTTCTTCAGCAGTGGTACCTAACATGCAGCTACTGAGTCCAGCACGTACAGTGGTAACTGATGGGGTTTAATTTCCAGGTATTGTTCAAATGTTTCCCTCTGCATTGATACAAAAATTACAATTTGCATTGCATTAATACAAAAATGTCCTAACAATAGTCATGCATTGGATTTAGCAATTTCTGAGTCACCCTACTGTGCTCACCCTAAGCACAATGTCACTAATTAGCAATTTAACAGCGGCACTCTAAGGCATTATGTAAAGATCAGAGATTCTTATTTTTAGTTCAGCATCCTTTATGATTTATCTTATGACTAACAATGAATGGACAGACTCTGATGAATAAACACAAAGCAGCTCTTAGTTCAGGTCAGTATTTGCTCAATTAGTATTATATAGCGTTGAGAGAAAAAAATCCTGATTACTGGGTGCATGAAAAGCCTGAATGAGATAATACATGTGTATGTGTTCTTTGACTCTGGGATCACCAGCAGGCTGGGAGGCAATGTGTCCTCTGCAGTGCAATTTAATGTCACGCAAGTGAAAACGTCAGTAGCTAAATAAACAGTGGTAGTTTATAGAGCATGAGTGTCACACAGATGAAAGACCTCCCCTTTAGCAATGTGACATGACTGCACTGCAGGAGTCTTGATAAGTGGGCCCATGTGCAACAAGGCTGCAAGTTTCTAACAAAAAAGGATATCAAATGTTTCACTAATCATCTTTTCACTTGACAGCAGTAGGTGTAGAGCTTTAACATGTCTTGTCAGGCATGTTCACAGCAATGCCTGCTAACACTGGGATTTCTTCAAGAGAACTATACAAAGTGATGAGGTGTCAGTCTTCTTATATGATCGCCTTTTCTGTTTATCTGGTCTTTTGGCTTTTTTGTTGTTTTCCAGATATAGTCAAAGCAAATGCAACGCATGCTGTCAATCTGAAGAAAGTCGGTAGTTTTTGAATTATTAAATCATTGTAAGTGTGACAGGCGTGGTTTATTGGATTGAACATATTTGTCGCTCACTCTGTTATATTTTTCTAGCAATTTATAGCTCCTGGTGTGTTTATTAATTACAAGGCATGTGGTACATGTGGTGTTGTGTAATTTTTATTTTAGATATTTCATAGGACTGTTAAAGTGAAAAAGATTATGAATACAGACGGATGCAATGTGGGTTGCATCTAGTAATGAGAGTCAATTAGCTGCACAAAAGGCCAGAAGGAGCAATATGTGAAAAAATTGTTGTTCTATTGATTCATTTACGTGGTGGATCACTAGTCCGTCAGATGATGCATGTTTCTATTGATTACTGTACCTTGCACTGCACAACAGTAAATAAATGCGTTTGTGATACAGATCAATCAAGGTGGTATATGGTTTAGGAATGACAAAAGCTGTGGCAAGGTAGTAAAAGTCTAAACAATATGCTGTAGGTTGAAGGTTGTAATGTACACAAATATATTTTATTTCAGCCTAATGCTTGAATATTGTTACACTTGCCTTAGGCTGGACGTTGGGGACATTTTCCCTTACCTAGCCAGGGCTGGGGGATTTTTTTGTCAGGCTTATGTTATGTGTATATCAGCATGGCTCACAAGACTGACCCTGTATCTGTGCAGCCTGAGCTCATGTCCCCAGCCTCTCCCACTTCCGCATAGTAGCGTCACCATGTCACAACTCCTGGGGACCCTGTGTTCCTCATTACTCTGACCCAAAGTGCAGGACATAACTCTCCAAATGTGAACAGATCCCCTTCGGCTGCTTTAGTGCAGTCACATTCAGTATGATGGTGGTTCAGGGGCTTTGTTTAAAACCCCTCACTCAGTCTTTGTTACAGGAAGGAGCATTTTGAAACACAGTCTTGAGCCTGGCTTCTCTGCTCTCTGTCCATGGTGTCAGATTGAAATCAAATTTTAGTTAAATTAAACCTTACCACTCAGGGTTCTATTTAAGTCCAGGAGACCAAAGGTCATAGCTCCAAGAATAGAGTTGTCAGTTAGCAACAGCTCTTTTGGAGTGCCGTGATGGAGGTCGCCTCCTCAACTTCTTTTATTATATACATGTCTGCTTCTGATGGCATCTCTTTTAATTATCTCCCTGGCACACCGGCTGGTCCACACAGATAAGCTTAAGTATTATATTACTGGGAGTGTGTGTCTAATCTACTGTCTCTTCAATCTGCAGCCATTGTTGCACTGAATCCAATACTGTGGTGTTAACTTTCAACCTCCAACCATTATCATATTTTTACTACTCGGCTCCTCTAAGAATGCTTTTGATGCTCATCAGTCCAGCCAACAACAAACCCGTTATGCAGTAGTATTCAGCAGCTGTATCCTGCAACCTTAATGATTTTTGTGCTTAGTTTAGATACAAACTTATAGAATTTCTTTTAATTACTTACAAGGAATACAGCAATATAGACAAAAATGTCTGTGATAGCCCTGCTTTTGACATATATTGTCACAGATAAAGTTACATAATAAAATATTTCATGGACTGTTGAGCAGTCCCACGTGAGAGCCCCCTTTTCTGGAGGCTATTGCAAAGTTCTGACCATAGAGCATTCAGTTTCCCCCATTTTCTCCTGACAGAATAAACTACATTGAAGCACACTTCAGGGCAACAGACGGACAAAGAAGAGCACATTCTTAATGCGGCTGTAAACACAAGAGATTTCAATGCCTTGTTCTCACATGCTGTTGGAGCTCTCTGAATATTCCTCCTTGTAGCTTCTCTATGTATCCCTCCCACCATATCTCGTCTCTTCGTCCCTCCCTCCCCCCTCTCTCTCTCTTTCTCTCTCTCTCTCTCTCTCTCTCTCTCTCTCTCTCTCTCTCTCTCTCTCTCTCTCGCGCTTCTCCCATCTATCTCTTGAGCTACTCCCATCTCTTGCCTGTGTGCCCTGTGCGGCTTTACGCTGAGCACAAGGCATGCAGATGTAAATTTAATCCAGGCAACAGCCAGAGCACTCAAGTGAATATGAGGCTGCCCCTTTGCTAAAATGCAGTAGTATTCAGTAGAATTTTCAGCAGATGGGGCAACTATCAAGGCGGACTCAGAAGGGGAGATGAATACCTCCTGGAACTGTGTTTATTCTCTCCATCTCTTTGTGCGGATCTATGCGTTTTCTCTCTTAAAGCTTGGAAGCAAAAGGTGTTATCTCTAGCACTAAGCTCAGCTTTAAAAGGAAATTGGAAGACTCTAAATCTGCCTGTCTGCCTCTGATTAAAGCCAAAGGAGGACGCCTGGATGAATCAAGGAAGAACTTGCAGAGGGAAATTCACACGAGCGCTGCTTTTTTTTTTGGACTGTGGTTTTTAGAAGATTTTGATTCCTCTTTTATTTATAGCATTGTACTTGACCTGCGTTTTATGTATCCGAAGTCTGCAGTGATTGCACATTTGTTTCTCACACCAGCTGAGACAGAGATGCTGTAATGTTGTGCTTGGATTTGGACTTCCTTTGAGAGGATTTTGTTTTCACCTGATCAGCAGTCCTTCACCAATTGAATACATTCTGATCTGCCTTCCCACCTTTTTGCCCTTATCTTCTGAACATTGTCAGCTGTTAGTAATTTTAGCAGTAGTGATTTCTAACGGAGGGACAGTGTGTGAGACTGGATTTGGAGTAGTTGCCTTCTACAGACTGAATTGCCTCATGCTCATTAAAAGATCCTCAGACTTCGCACCTTTGGGAGTTCTGTTTTACCTGACTTAACCAGAGGAGAGTTTAGAGTATCTGCATTTGGAACAGCTAGCCAAAAGCCAGGATGCAGGTGTCATTAGTGTGCACTGACCACCGTGGCGGGGTGAGCCGCGCCACAGAGGACCGGCTAAATCGACAGAACGCCAACAGCCCCAACACAGGCACACGCAGCAAGTTCAGAGCAGTGGCGATGGTGGCTCGCAGTCTTGGACAACTCTCTGTTCAGAGTGTGCCTTCCTCCAGCGAGCAAAGCATGAGGACTGGCATGAAGTATAGGTAGGGCTTGTCTGAACTGATAGATGTTCGCAATAACTTTGGCCCCAAAACCTTAAGACTTATTTAAAATATTGCAAAATGATCTTAAACTGCAGCATTTGTCCCCCTACTGCTAAAGTAGATTATAAATATGTCTCATTCCTCTTGGCTTAGGCTACAATACAAAAAAGACTGCCCATTTCTCCAATCTTGCTATGTACTGTATGCCAGTATTGTATACATGTATTTCTTCCTTTCTCCTATCTGTCAGAACTGCCAAACCCCAAATGTTTAAAATGGACGATTGTTATTATGACAATGACTAATTAATAAACTTCCCCAAACTCCCCTCAAAATTGCAATATCTCAGAAGGAAAGATTTGCAATTTGTAGTTTTATCTGATCTTTGTGCTTTTATGAGACAACTTAATGGTTGGCCTGTAATTTAAATTTAGTTAGTTTGTTTGCCTGCACAGAACAGATCAATGGCCACTAAGTAAAGTAAGCGGCATTGTTCAGCTTTAAAGAGCAAACTGTTTAGTTATTTAGTATTAGTGTTTTTCCAGATTAATTTAAGTGAAAGAATATTATTGAATCCAAACACCATTTTTGTTTGTTTACCTTCTACTGATAATCCCTTAGTTTTGAATTTCTTATAATATGGCTTTACAGATATCATTATTACTGCAGAAATAATACCATCAGATATAAGGCCAATCATTATACATACAAAGTGTACCTTTCATGCTGTGAAAACTGACTTTTGCGCACACCCTTGTACTGTGTGTTGACAGAATGCTGCATTGCATATTTATTACATCCCAATCAGTTGAGGTTCAGCTGTCCTGACATAATGGATGGAAGATTAGTTAATTTCCAATAAGGACCTGCTCTCTGTCACTAAACTGCTCACCAAGATAATTGTTTGACAATAAATATTGATTTAAAATGACAAGGGCTCACCGGAAAAAATCCTCCATCCATATACTACATTATAGCACAACTGCAACCTTTGCAATATACATATTTCCTGTATGATTTATACTTCACTCATTATTTTTGTCCAACTAGCAACCTAATTTTGTGTGATCTATACAAAATATTGATAATATGATAACAGTCTTCCATGTTTCTAGCCTTTGTTTGACTGGCAAAGTGTTACCAAGGCCCACTGTCTTTTTGCTAAATGGTCTTGCTAGTTCTTTTGATAGAAAATGAATACAACTCAACACACTTCTTGACTGGAGAGTCATATGGTTTGTTGATTTGGTTGATTTGAGGAAATCCATCACCCGACCTCCGTACTGTTGTTGAAGGAACATCACAATGCTTTTGCATCTGATTTGGTAGCATCATTATTGAGGCTTATAATATTGAAAAAAATCATTTTCAGCTCGGGGCGCAAGTGGTTGTTTGTGTTCTGTGCTTCCGCAGTGTAGTCCAAAGTAAATAACGGGCTCTGTGTTGCAAAGTAGGCTTGCATCTGATGTAAACTGAAGGTAATGCTGGCCTGAATGCATAGTGAGGTTCAAAGATGCATGCACCGAGGCTACAACATAGTGTCATGGTTTTGAAGAGATGCAAATGAAAGGGAAGTAAAGAGAGAGTGAAAGAAAGAAAGACAGAGAGATTGCTAAGACTAACGCTGGTGTAGGCACTATGCCCAAGAGGAAGTAAAGTAGGCTGGAGTGATCTGTGCTCATGTCACTGTGTATCTTTCAAACATGCCTATCTGAGTTTAAGCTAGCAAGCCCTCACATTGCCATGCATTTATCTTTTCATCCTTGAGCACAAGGAGTTTTTTCTCTCAATTAAATTCAGTTTTCAGCTTCTCATATTGACATTTTGACAGCTGAAGGTTAGCGGTTTTGTAACCGTTCCCTAAAAGAATACAGTTAAAGCTTATCCACCCAGCAAAACTTTCCACGGTTATCCACACTACAGAATAGCCGTTTGAAATTCAAATCAGACTTATTTGCATACAGTGCTCTCTCCGTTTCCTTAAATGGCAGCCTTGAGCTTGAATCAAGCCTGTCAGTCTTCATCCATGGGATGCTGGTTAGGTTGGAAGTGACCTCCCCCACAAGGCCGAGGAAACCAAAGTGAACATCGTTTCAAGGTATACGGAGAGATTGCGGCAGCTTTATTGGGCGACCTCACCATGGACGGAATCGTTTTGTCATTCACACCGGGCCTGCATGACCTGAATGGTTAAAATGATCAAGCTTGAGTGTGAGAACCTGCGCCTCCTCCAAGGAATGATTAAATGCCTTCAGTCAGGACTGAATTAATGATGCACACAAAATGGCTTATGATTATGTAAAGTAGTCCTTCTAAGGGAATGGAATAATATCTGTCAGATTGGGAAGGCAGTGCAGGTGGGGAGACAATCCTGTAAAGCCCCTGCTTTTCACAGTCCGGTTATCAGCTCTTCTCCCAAGCAACCAAACCTTGGAAGGGTCTTGAGGGAATGAGTCATCGTTAGAGGGGCCACTTTTATTTGCTGAGGCATAGCAAATAAACTGCTGCAAAGTATTGGTGATGTGTATAAGTTTGACTTAATATATGTATAAGTCTCACTTTTTGGGGTGGCAGTTGCTCAGTCCATAGGGAGTTGGGTTGGGAACCGGAGGGTCACTGTTTCAAATCCCCGTATGGACCCAAAAAGTTGGGAGCGTGGATTGGTGGCTGGAGAGATGCCAGTTCACCTCCTGGGCACTGCCAGGTGCTCTTGAGCAAGGCACCGTACCCCCCCGAACGCTCAGGACGCTGGTTCAGCTGGCAGCCCACTCACTCTGACATCTCTCCATGTATAGTGCATGTATAGGTCCTGAGCATGTGTGTGTATTTCAGGCCTGTGTGTGAGTACTAACAAAAAGTGTGTACACAGAGTGTAGTGCAGTAATTTCCCCATTGGGGACTAATAAACAAATTATCTTATTATCTTATCTTTTTGGTTGGTCTGCCATTTTTGTGCAGACTAAATATAGGAGTGCATATAAACTCCAGTGGATAACATTTGTGCTTTTAGGAGGATTTTGTTGTTTGTTAACGCATGGTATTGTTCTATGTCACAGTTTGTATCAGCTCCACAACACTTGCAGTATTCTTTATTGATGTGGCCATGTAAATCAGAGCTGACTCACCTTCTGTCCTGGTGTAAATCTACAAGTAGCTTGCTTTAGCCCAGACTGTCAGTAGGATTCCTCACATCTCTGGAGGTCCATTTTTGGTTGTAAAGTTGACAGTGAATCACATTCACAGTAAATAGCTACTGGCAGTGTTGTGTAAGCAGATGGCATAGAAATCCCACCACTGTGTTGTGTGAAGCTGAGATGTGTTTTTATAAATCACAAAGATAACCTGTCTCACCAGTTCTGGTTTCATTTAGTGCACCTTGAAGTGACTTGACGTAACAGATGGCAGAATTTATAAAGGCAGAAATGGGATCAGCATACTTTCAAAAATGTGTAATATGTACACATCAACTATTAGTACACGGGTTTAATGCCCTTATTGTATTATTAGCTGTAATTGCAGAAGGGAAATTCAGTAGGTGGCACTTAACTATGGGAATGTGCTTGTCCTTGTTGGGGAATTTTTAAGAAAGAAGAAACTGAGCATTTTTCCAACAATAGCTTGCTACACAAATGCAAAAGCATGGATTGCGCAGGCTTTTGGTAACAAAAGCTGTGGGTGTGAGATTTGGGGCGTCATGAGTGTGGGTGCACGCTGGGACGTTTTCCTGCATTCTAAGGGCTCTTCATCAGGGAGCCAGCTTTCCACAGCCTGCCCTCCCCCTTGAAATATGAATCATAAAAAGACTGTGGTAGTTTTTGAACATAACTCGCATACAGGAGTATACTTTGGCCACTCTACTGTAAATACTAAGACTTATCCACACAGCACAGATTTTAGGCCGACAGTTGCCACTAATATGTCATCTTAAAGAACATTCGCCATCTGTTTGCTCTTGGCATATGGAGAGAAATTGCCAAACAGTGGGACGGTTCATTTACTGATGTGGGCTTGTGTTTCACTGTATGCACTGATGTTTTGTCTGTGTTGTTGTATAAGATATCGAGTAAGATTGGGGGGAAATTGTTGTGGAATATTTTGCCTATATCCGTGTTCACGTGAGGGACACACTTGTGTTATGTTGAATGAGAAAATGAAGACAGCTGTTTCTTTGTCTCACTGATAGTTTCATTAGAGATAGTGTGTGTGTGTGTGTGTTAGCACCACTCATTTCTCCCTGCATATTATTTTTTAAATGCTCTAGAAATAGCCTAGATTTAGAGATGCAAGTCCTTTGTTCAATGCTCTGTGTGAGGTTATTATAATATATATATATATATATATATATATATATATATATATATATATATATATATATATATATATATATATATATATATATATATATATATATATATATATATATATATATATATATATATATATATATATATATATATCTATATATATATATCTGGCACACTAGACCAGTCATTCTGCATACATTAAGGAGATGTGATGAGATTTACAAATGAGTGCTGAATCAACAGACTTGTTTTGGTTAATGAAATGTGTGTTGTGCGTTTTCTTTCTGCATGAGAAGCACTTGAACTTCTGGTTATGTAATTTGTGATTGAGGAAATAATGTAGTACAGATGAAAGTGAGCCTGTACTGTAGCAGGACGCCAGAGCTATAGCTTACTGCAGAATGTTATAGAGTGCAGCCCAGCAAGGGAAAATCCCATCTGCCCCACAACATCATGCTTAGTCATGTGTATCGTGAATATTAACGTCAACATTTTTTTAATTAGACAGATGGTACCAGCCAGTTTTCTCTAAATTTATACAGTAGCCAGCACAATCTCCTGTTCATCAGCAAGATGGTCTCATTACAGCTAGTTAGCACAATTTAACCCTTTTATGTAAATACCTCTAATTAGCGTATTTGTGATTAGGACTGCAACAAACGATTATCTTTATTAACGATTAATCTGTTGATTTGTTCTCAATTAATGGATTGTTTGGTCTATACAATGCAAGAAAATAGTGAGAGATGTCCGTCACAATTCCCACTAAACTCACAATGACATCTTCAAATGTCTGGTTTACATTAATAAAAGACTAAGGCGTTATTAAAAGACTACGGTGCTATTTAACTTTAAGATCCTGAAGCCATTTTTAACTCAAAAACTGACTCAAAACAATTAATTGATTAATGGAATAAGTGCTGATTCATTGTCTGTTGGTCCACTAATCTATTAATCGATCACAGATGTAACAATATACTCAATAGGATTTACCATTTTAAGTTCATAATAGGAACTTTTTTTAACAGAATAAAATGACTCCTTTATTTATATAAACCGTTCAAAATAGCAGATGTGTCCTTATCAAAAGTGCAACTGAAATAATATTTTTGTCTTAAATAACAAAAAAGTAGATTAAAGAAAGGCATTTTTATTGCAAAGGCCATATTGTTAAATTTAAATGATTTGTTTATGCAATTGAACTAACTTAACACCACCTTTTGAGTTTTCTGTTAAATGACAAAGAGAATAGATAAGGTTGTGTGTTGCTTTTAAAAACATTATAAAATGCATTTAATCTGTTGGCATTGTCAGGGAATATGCTTTATCCATATCCTTTGGCTATGATTGTCAATTTTAAAGCATGTCAAGATATTAAAGCAGAGCTCAGTATGACAGTAAAGATCCATTAAAAGAGACGTGGAATCCCCTACAGGTTCTTGGAAGTTTCTCTCCCGTTCCTCTCCAGCGTATAGCAGAAGATTTTCCATCCCTGTAGGGACTGGCAGATTTTTCCCCAGACAAGAGCCTCTGAAAACGTGTGACTTAGAAGAAAAACAAATTTAGCCCCAGGGAAGCCCTCTGAGGTGAAAATCTGTTTATGTCCAAGTCAAAAACATAAATAAATAAACTGCTATCAACAACTGTCTTAAACTGCTTTAATGCCAGTGGCTCTATATTTCTTGCTGCGTGTGTTGCATACTTGAAATGAAATACATGAAATCACATTTGACGTGTTCCCAAGCTGCTGTCAAATATGGCGCTGCAAGCAAATTACACTATATACTGTGTATAAATGAGCGTGTGTTCATTTTGCTTATGATAATTATAATGATGACCGGAAGTGACTCTGAAAGGTACAAACTATTTCGCAACCATAACATTCAGATCTTTTTTTTTTTTTGTGCAAAAGCGTGCACATCCTTATTAAGAGCATCTTTAAAAGACATGATAATACATGTTTGAGTGAGATCTCAGGGTCAAATGTTGCCTATACCAAAACATTTAATGCACTACCTTCAAGAACTTCACAACGTCCCAGGACAGGTGATTTGATAGAGCCTTGAATAATTGTAATTTAAAGGATCTTCTGTGCAGGTCTAGCCACGTGTTGAGGTTAGAACTGAAAGGAATAATTCAATATATGGGAAATATTTTAATCTACTGGTAGACAGTTACACTAGCTGTTTCCTTCTGCTTCCATTCTTTATGCTGAGCAAAGATAATCGCTTCCTTCTTTATTGATTTTCTCATTAACTCTTGGCAAGAAAACCGTTTAGTATTACCCAAAATGTCAAACACTTCCTTTAAAACAACAGTTCAACTCTTTAAGAAAAAATAAGTCTTTTTCCCTTCACCTCCTGTCACAACTCACACCACGCAAATCCATCTTGGGCTTTATCTGAAACAAGAATTGAGTTGTTTCGTGTTAAGTTGTAAAAACAAAAGGTTATCCAGCTTGCAGCAAGTGAACAGAGCCTCATGGTAGAATGCTGGAGGGTTTGCACAATGAAGCGCATAACCATTCATGCTTCGTAGCAATGAGTGGAATTGATGATGATTGGATAAATAGAGTATCCAACTGTATGATTGTTGAAATTCTGCTAATACAAAGAAGCAGATATTAAATGATAGATTGATTCTTTATGGTAAGTTTCAAGTAGAGATGGTCCGATACCATTTTTTGCTTCTCCATACTCATTCTGATACCTGAAGTTGCACATCAGCCAATACCAAGTGCTGATCCAATACCAGTGTGTCATATATTTTATTATGTTTTAACAACTGTACACTACTGTCCCTGTATGGATGTGATATGATTTCTATATTTGTTGTTTGGTCTGGCTCAAGTTTTCACAACTTTTTGTGACAAACAATGAACACCACAGAACTTTCTTTTATTATGCAGTTTGACGGTCAGTCATAACGGAAAAAGAACATTAATAAATTATTTTTAATGTAGATTTCCATTCTGTTTCTTTATTACCTGGTATCATAAACTCCGGTACTTCCTGATATCGATACCAGCGTTTTAGGCCTTATCGGAGGCGATATCGATACTGGTATCAGTATCGGAACATCTCTAGTTTCAAGAAAAACTGTTGCCGCTGTCTTTGCACAGCCTTATAAATAGTGCATATGCTAACAGTTAATGAGTATAAGCAGCTTAAGAGTAAAGTGGCACGCCCTATTCCTACTGTCTAGTCAGGAAATTTCTAATCTAATATTCTCCACTGTCACTCCTTCCTTTAATGGATGTTACATAAACCTGAATGATGGAGGAAACCACCTGCAGCCAACACGAGCTAGTGGCATTCGGTCTGCATGCATTCTGAAGCTGAACCCACGAGTTAGGTAGTATTAATAGCTGCTCGGTGAACATATCTCTCAACACATTCCTTTTTACAGCTCTGTGACCTTGCTTTCAAATTCATCACCCTGCCCTGTCCGCTGACATCACATTGACTTTCAGTCTTCTTTCCCATCCAGTCCGTCGACCTCTCAGTCTATGCCATCAGTCCTTATACCTCGCTGTCACACCTTACCGAGACTTACTGTAACCAGTTCATCATTTTATGTTGTAAAGCTTTTTATTGGGATATACTTGATGGCGTCGTACGATGACATAAGGCAAAATAATGAATTTTGTGCTGAATTATTAATTCAAGACTAGCAAAAATGATGGATGTTTGAACCAGTACGTTTTTAATATGTAGGTTGTATAAGTACTTGCTGTAGCCTTCCAGGTTGCTTTATTATGATAGTTTAACAATAGGATCAAGAGACAATTAGTGTCTGTTAGCGGGTACCTTGCTTAAACACAGCTAAAATACTGAAAGCTAAATACTGAAAAACAGTATAAAAAGTATGACTTTGTTTTACTGGAAAGGATTCCAACACCAGGACGTTTGTAGATGGCGGTAATATGGTCCAGCTGCAATTTACCATTAAAAAGAAGTAAACACTACCCTGTCGAAATGTACACACTACACAAGTGAGTACATACTGTAGTGTACAAAGTGTACTATATGTACTTGTACTGACAAAAGTATTGGAATTGAGACCCACCTTTTGTTATTTAACAGGTCAGTCCATTAACAATGACATTAATGTTCACCTACTCATTTTTTTATCTGTGCATACTTTCCATTGCTGGGTTTATGTCCTGCTATTTCACATCTTTCTCTCTTCTATTTCAGATTTTTCTTCTAGATAACTAGCCAACAATTCAGTAATCAATAATTAATGAAGATAAGATAAGAAAGATATACCCTGCCTAATGTTGACATTGATGGAAAATAAGCTCCTCTGTGTTACAAAAAATGGCTTTCATCATTGGGGGCCAAAGTCATCAGCAGAGCTGAATGGTGGACTTAGACGAGCGGGACTTATTGTATCAAGCTGATGTGAAACGCAACCTGTGTGTGTAAACAAGCCCCATATATATCTCCAAGCCACCCTTAATCACATAATCAACATTAGAAAATTAAAACCCTTGCCTTGTCCACTTGAGCTTCTGGCTGATGGGATCAGAAGGCTTATGTTAACTCATGAAAAGGCTTCCTAGTATTTCAAAGTAAACAGCCAGACTAGACATGCTCACTACGTTTCTCATCCGTCTTTGTCCCCGCGGCTGCATTGATGTTGCTGTCGTGTACTGCGCCTGGCTGTCTCCTTCATTATTGAGGAGGGTGTGAGAGAGATGGCATTACTGCTGTGGTTCATGTCTGCTGAGACTCAGCGCAAACCTAACCCCTGCCTGCTTACAGGCCCTAGCAGAGGGTCATTTTAGCAACGCACAATGCAGTATTCAAGGCCAGTCTAGTAAATTATTGAACACAACAATGTGCTGACAAAGGAACATCTTTACAATGAGAACAATGACAAGGGCAGGGCTGTGTAGTCTGATATCCTGGTTATTTATTTTAAGGTTCAAGGAGGTGCTTAAATGTACTGCTACTGTATGTGCAGTGTTCATGGTTAAATCATGGTAATGCAACACTTACACAGTTAGCTTTGCTTTTAGATAAGCCCTTACACACGCTGATGAAAAGGGTGCTACTCTAGAAGAATGTGAATACAGTTTCTCCTGGTATATCTTATGAGTTTACTATGCATCTCATTTTCTGAACATGTATGTGCACCATGTCTTAACACATTAAGCAACACTAATGTCACATTTAATCACATTAGTTGTTTACATGTGGAACAGTGCGAGGCTTGAAATTGACTCACTCTACATTGTTTAGAGACTACCTACTAAAAGAGGCAGTCAAGCAGAATATTTAATTAAAATATTCATATTTTGCACTTGACTCAGTCCATCCTCTAGGAAATATGCTCCACTAACAATTTTAGTCAGTGAGCTGCTTTTAGTTTTGGTTTTTTCTCCATTCGTGCCATCAGCAGCAACCGGAGGGGGTATTGTACTCATTCAATTAAGAGGCAGTTAATTGTAGATTGGCTCCAGTGGTTTGCCAGAAGGGACTTGACACTGCGGTGCAGAGTAAGGGCACGTGGTCCCATGGATTCTCTTATCTTTCTCTCTCAAAGGGCTCCTATACGTGACGTCATCGAGTTCTCCGACTCAGACTTTAACACGATTACAGACCTCACTGACCAAAACACATCTTTTTAATGATGCTCTTTGTTGTGAATGTGTTTGACCCAAATGCTTTACTATACACAATGGATACAATTTCAATATTTTTCTAAATTCTTCGATCTCACTGAAACCTCTGATGGCTGAAAGTTGACTTTTGCTGTGATTTGCAAGACCTTAATTTAGAAAACAAAGAATATAAATGAATGGAGAGCCTCTGCTAGCATCCATGATGGTTCAGTGAAGAGTGGAAATAATGATGTTGGATGATGAAGTGAACATTAACTGGATTCACACTTCCGAAATTGAGTTTATATGGAAATACATATTATTATAAATCCATATTTATTTTAAATGGTTTAGTCAGTTTCTTTGGGACCTGCTGTACAGACAACATTGAATTAAGTGTTTTGTTATTCACCGCAGCAATTCAGCAATCATATCATGGCTTCACAAAACACCCCCACATACACACACACACACACACTCACACTGTCAGTCAGTCCCACTTACACATGCAGTCACACACGCAGTCATAAAACACACTTCTGCACACACACAGCACACCTATCCTCTGTCTCTTTCTCTACTGCTTTTCATTTCAACTGTATTTCTATATAGGCAGTCTTAAAAAAATATAGTACATATCCTCCTACACGCTCACTTTGACTACTGCACATTACATCATCTCTGATGCCACATTTCTTTTATTTCTTTTCACTGCCAGCTCATCTTTGAAAGTAGGTTGACCAGAGGTAGCACACTTCATTTTGTTTGTTTAAAACATTTCTTATATCAGTGATATCTGAGGGAACCAAACTATTAAGGTCTGAAGATACACTACAAATTCCTCCCAAAAAGAGAAATTGACAACAAATTTAACAAGATCAGTTACTTGAGTGTTGCCATTTAACTAGCAGCCATAGACGTCTAAGAGAAGTTTAAATGCTCGCACAAAAGAATGATAGCTGTAGTTGTCTGCAGAGGGGACTGTCTGCACTGTGATAGGCTCAGAGATGCCAGCTTTCAAAGCAAGTTGTTGTGAGTAGTCAAGCTTCCGCAGTGCTGTGGGGGGATTTACGTCAGATGGCGGCTGAGGCATCCCGGTGTGCTGGGAGAAATTTCAGTGGATGTCAGGGTGGGCCTGCTTAAGAACCACTTCCTCTCTCTGACTTTCCCCTGGCATTTCACTGCACGCACGCACACACGCGCACACACACACACACACAAATTCTAATTGACGGTACACGTGTTACTGTCCTTCCTTACATATCTAAAATGCATGTGTCAGTGCTGCAGTAGATGCTGGCTGCCAAATCCATACAAAACCCCTGTTCCTCCCGGCTTCAATGACTTTCACTGCAATCGCCTGCTTTACTCACATTACACATGAGTGATAGGCTTATTTATTATATCAATAATAAAAATGACAATTGAAGTCCTACTCTAATGGTCATAGCCACTGCCAAGAGAGCAAAATATCACAAATGACTGCCACCCCAGTGCTGCTTTCATCTTAATGTAATTTTCTCTGTTTTGACAGAAACCTTGGGAAGTCGGGCCTGCGGGTGTCCTGCCTTGGATTAGGTATGAGTCTTTTTGATCATAAGACACACTGAACAGTTTGATGCACAACCAAACACTTTATATAGAAGATCTGTGAGGGGAACTCATAACCCCACAGTAACTTTGTATCTTCAAAAAAAGATGAAATCGTTTTTTCACGTGGTGTGGGAAAATATAAATTCCGGCTCAAATATATTCTCCTGAATGCCCTAATGCTCTGAGCTCGATCTTGTTTTCCATTACGTGCAGTATCACTTGTGCAGAACATATAGTACAACTGTTTACTTGTTCATCTTTGTGTACGTGTGTTTATGTACTTACACTCTGACCCCACCTCCCTGTTGACCTCTGTAGGAACATGGGTGACGTTTGGTGGACAGATAACTGATGAGGTGAGAGCAGATGGATTTTGTCATCCTCCATCAGTCAGTGCTCGGGAATGGAAGCCCTCCACGTGATCTGGCACATCAAGGGTTGCACAAGAAGCCTGTTTTTACCTACAGTGAAAACATACTGTCATAGGGAAACGGCAGGCAGAGAATAAACACATTATAGGAAGGCAAAGCCACCGCAGCCTGTTTTTTGTAGGAAGATTAATCATTGAGAAGTCCTCACATCAGTGGTCTGTCACCCCACCCTTCACCTTCTCTGTTCCTTCTCCCCTGATCTCTCAACAGATGGCAGAACAGCTGATGACTCTGGCCTATGAAAATGGCATCAATCTGTTTGACACAGCGGAGGTCTACGCTGCTGGGAAGTGAGTATATCCCGTGCCACAGGTCACAGAGCAGTAACGCCAACTATTACCACAACCATAAGGGCACTAGGTAGAGATTATATAGTTCCCATTAATTCCCATTACCTAGAATGTGGTGGGCTGTTAGAGTCTAATTTGACCCGCCAAATTTTGATAATAAGCCAAACATATGTTTGTACATCTCGTAATAACATAAAAGTGTGCTGTGTTTTGCGCTGTTGCCTCCACAAATCATCTCTCAGTGATTTAATTTTTTTCCCATGTTATTATGGTCAGTGATAAAAAAATTACCACCGGCCAGTACATACAATCAGCTAGTTAATCTATAGGGCCAGTGCTCAAAAACGTAAAAAATAATAATTTAATTTAAATACTTTTACAGACATTGCTTAATGAGAGTTGTGTGTGTGTGTGTGTGTGTGTGTGTGTGTGTGTGTTCAGTTGCCTTGCTTGAGTCTCAGGTGGAAGCATGATCCACAGTTTTGCACAAGGCAAATGTTCAGAGCATTAGAGAGGATCTAACTACATACATCCAGAATAGACACTGCGGGTGTGTTTTCTCTACTAGTGGTAAAACAACCCCTGATACTTAAAGTGGGGGGTCAGTTTACCCAAATCACAGCAACACACTTCTAACTGCTATAGCTGTGTAGCCATGCAAATAATTTCAGTTCGATGTGCAGAGGCTTTAGGCGCCACACAAACACAATGGAGGTTTTATTTGAGTGAGTCAAAGTTGTGAAAAATTCAACATCATCAGCCATGTGTCTTCACAGTATTTGTAGTATGTGTTACTCTACAACTCTCCAATCCACAAACATCACGATCAACAGTTTTCATTGGGACCGATGTGTTTGTAGAAAGTAGTTTTAGTAACGGACTATTGTCTGTGTCCTTGATCTTCCACCTGAGATTAGGGTTGCCACCTTGTCAAAATCAGAAATACTTGATTTATCCCTGAAGGGAAATTATGTGTTACAGTTGCAAGAAGTATATAAAAATTAGAGTAGAAATATAAATAAAAGAAATATAAGTAGTGTGGACATGTACAGTATTTACATAGTTAAAGGATTTTTTTATGATACAGTATTTACATAATGATAGTTCACATATTCATAGTCTTAATTTACAGGACAGCCAGTGTTGATATTTTTAACATCAGAAAGCACTCTTGTATGCCTTATTGCTGGATGGAGTGAAGACTTCAATTCCAGCATGGAAAAATCTGGCTTTGTAGTAATTTGTATGCTTTGAAATAATCTAAAGGGATTATCCTTCGCAAACAGTATCTCTGATTAACAGCACCAAATTCTTATTTTAATCCTCCTAAGAATAGCATAGTTTTGCCATTATGTTTTGGAAATGCATCAGTGTCTCACAAAGAAGACAAACATTCAGCAGGTCGTAGTGTTTTCCCTATCTAGTGCCTTTAGCAGTTATTGTATACATGCTATATTATTCTGGGGCTCTTTCAACCTCAATCCCTTCGCCGTGTTTTAGGATCGGAGGCCAGAAAAAGTTGATCTTTGACCAACTCTGTCATTGATCATCATCTGTCAGACACGTGCAAATGTTTTGCAACAGCATGTCTCACAGCTTAGTATGTGTTGCACAGGTGGTAATCCTAACACCTTCCACTGCAAAGCAGCGCAGAGAAGCTTATATTAGACACATACACAGGAGTAGAACCAATCCCACACTTTGCACATCAGAATTGAAAAAGCTTTCATGTGAAGTCTTTGGTTCTGGTATACTGCGATTTCTTAATCAGTCGGACTTGGAGAACGTGAAGTGGTGCTGGTGGCTGTACAGTCGGCTGCTATACTGTTAATTCTGTGTTCGAGCGTGGAAGTTTGTAAGCTGTGCTTACACTCTGCTCATGCACACCATATGTCAGTTGGGTGTTTGTTTGGCATGTTTGTTCTGGCATAGTCCTACAAAACAGAACTGCCATAAAACAAACATTCAGCACATACAGACATTTAGATATTCAGTGTGAATCCTAGCCAGCATATCCATCCCAATATGCAAGCCAGTGTTTTTCAGAAAAATATAAATAATGTGTAATTGCACAAATAAACATGTTCTGCTTATCCCGCATAGCTTCTGTTATCAGCACAAACACATACGGCATCAAAGCATAAAAAAATATGAGTAATTGGCAGAACAGAATTTTCTGCTGCATTTTCTTTTAGGCTTAGACATTTCAACCTGGATGCATATAATTGCATGCTATTGTGTGGAACCAGTGACAAATTGGAAGCATAATTACAGAGAAATCAGAAAGTGTTAACATGTTGTAAATGCATGAATAATGCAAAATTATGTCACAAAGTCATCCACTCTGGGCTGGACAAAAGACCTAATTCATGGATGGATGAAAAAGGTCAACCTGCTTGCTCAAGGCACACTGTAGCTTATGTTTGTGCTCACAGACATTTCAGAAGGGCAACACAGTGCACTGTGTGGATGTTTGCCAGAGACACACACACACACACACACACACACACACACACGCTGTAAAACTATTATGGACACAAACACACACATTACTGCTTCCAGGGGAGTAGTGAGTGCTCATTTTTTTTAAAGGTGTGGGTCCAGTTGTCAGGGCCTGAAACCGCCCTTAGTAGTTCAGCACCTTCTGTACTCGTGCTGCCTGTTGGATCAGCAGACTAACAGTATTTATATTTTATTGAATTTACCTTTTTAATAAGTGAAAAAACGAGAGAAACAAAATAAATGATAAAAACACGTGCATGAATCGAACAATATGAAAAAAGATATACAATTCCTATATGTTTGAGTTCATTGCCTTGTCGTACTTACTTACCCTTAACAAGCATCCATACATCTGTGACTGCAAAGTGTTGGCACCAACTCACATACAGTGGATACATATACTTGACTGGGCAGTATGGCTATAAGATTGTCTGTCTGGTGTCACTGTATAACATGACACAGCCAAATGTGAGTTTAAGTGAAGTGAAGTTAACCTCTATGAACTCGTCCTGTCAGGGAGAAGAAAGATACAAATATACAATGGGAAGTTAGAGGGAGATGAGGGTGTTAAATGTTACAGTAAGTAAAGATTTGCTTACTTTAACACGTAACTGGCACCTTTCAAAACAAAAGGTACAAATTGTTTCACAATAAAAGCTTTCTCCAGAAAATCTCAAACAGCAAGAAAAGGGAGACGGAGGTTAATTGTTACGTGCACTGAGGTCACATTACAGTTAATTTTAGCCACATCAGAAGAAGATTAGCCCCGTCTAAGGAACATTTCTGTTTCTTCTTTCAAACTAGGCATTTACCGGTTTAGAGTTCCACCTTGGTTTTAAAAAGTCACGGTTTTAAAACCACTGAAATTTTCCATCATACCGTTCTTAAGGTATGAGCTGTTTTTTAATAGTCTTCAAGAACCGAAAGTGCACTTTAGAAATCCCACTCCCTGCCAGTGTGCAGTGTGTATAAAATAGCATGCATTGTGTTCAATGTTTTTTTTACCCAGACATTTAAAAAATAATACATTTTAAAGCTGTAATCGCAGTATCACAATACTGTGAAACTAATATTTTTGCTGACAGGTATCATAACATCAGAATCGTAAACTGGCCCATTTTAAACTTGGTTGTTATTATTATAATTGGTCATTGTAGAATTTCAGAAAACTTTCCAGATTAACAAATTTAACATCATTTCAAATATGTGTTTCAGCCCACCTAAATGTAAAGCAGCTGAGCGGAACCGTTTGGGGATCAACTTACGTTTAATTTCATTATCAATCATTTTTTCTAGATTTACTGACTAGTCTTTAAAATGTCAGATAATGGTTTAAAATGACCATCACAATTTCCCAGAGTCCAACGTGACCATCTTGAAATGTCAAATGTCAACATTCCCAAACCCATAGATATTCACTTTACTATCACAAACGACAAAAAAAGCAGAAAAAAGGTTACACTAGTAATTCTTACAGTAACTAATTCTTACACAAGAATTTGAAAATAGCAAATGTTTGCCAGCTTTGCTTAAAGAATTTTTTTAACTAGTTGATTTTTAAAATAGATGCTGGAATTTTCCTTCAACTCTGTTTCATCTTGCAATCCCAGTAAGTGACAGTTGTACAGGCATGCTAGTCTTTCAGTCTGGTATAAGCCATCTGTATTTCTAGTTTAGTTGACACATGATATATCCCCATCTGATTAGCACAAGTCACACTGTCTTGCCACAGACACGCAGCCACTGGCAGGAGCACTAATGCGCTGTCGTAGCTAAGATGAATTATGACGCTTGTAGTTTACAACAACACTTCTCACACTTGGAAAACTACCTTGATTGCTGGCTTTATTCATCAGTGCACCCAAAATGAATTTAAAACAAATCTTAGTAGTTATTATTATTATTAGTACTAGTTTTTTTTTTACCTCTAAGGAGTGTCCAATTACATTTGATCTGAAACTGTGTTTCCATTATTTGTCAGAGTGAGAGCACTGGAGAGATATCCTACTGACAGGTCTCTGGCCATCCCTAACAAGCCCCATGTTGATCATAATGTCACTCATTAGCAGCCATAGTGTTGGCACAGCTGGTCCCAGGCTCTTGTGACTCTAACACACACACACACACACACTGAATTGATTCCTCAGACGGATATTAACACTGTTATCATTTCAAAATCTTTATTTAATCTTCTCACTGTTTGCTTCGCAGGGCAGAGGTGGTGCTCGGAAACATCATAAAGAAGAAAGGATGGAGGTACGAGGCACACCTAAATTAAGTTTGGTGTCTATTTTTTTTATTTCCGTTCCAGCCAGCCTTCCTAATCTTGTATCCTTCATTGCGCATACAGTATTTGGAGGATGTGTGTTGTGAACTGGAGCAGTAAGGTATGAAGATGAAAGATTAATGCCGGCATCCGCGCCATGGCCACATTTCTGTGTAAATCCTCAAAGATGCTGAATAATGGATGTACTTCTAGTCCCTTGTCCCCTACTTTGTCACACCTGGATCGGCATTTGTATAGCTCTGTCCGGTTTTACGTTCATTCATTGACGCTAGTCAAGTTGTGGCACAGTCCCACTTATTGTGGGATGTGGGTGTGTGTGTGACACTGAAAGAATAATGTGGAAATGCATGATTGCCTAAAGCAGGAGTCCAATCTTCATCCTAGCTGTTAACATAATATAAGGTTTGTGTAGACCAAGGATATCTCCAGCTTCCATACATGAGGCCTTTTTGTTGTTGCTATAATTCTGTGTTTGGCAGATGTAACAGATGTGCTTTCATTTCCCATTTTCAGACGTTCAAGCCTGGTGATAACAACAAAGATCTTCTGGGGTGGAAAGTAAGTTTCACCTGGCTGCTTCTTTGACTCAAGTGAGAAACCATCCTTCTTTATAATTTTTCAGTTTGATGCTCCTGGTAATGGGATCATGTGTCATCCAAACCAATCTGTTTTCAGGTACTTTTAATAAAACACAGTATTATATCATATTTCACAAAGAATGGATGCTACATCACAGCCGAGGGGGCAGGTCCAGTCATATTTCAAGTAATTGATAACGTCAAGTGTATTTTTGTTGCTTTTCTTTGTAGAGCGGAGACTGAAAGAGGTTTGTCCCGAAAACACATTATAGAAGGTAAGTAGCAGCACGGCAGGTTATTGGATAAATTACTGACACTGCATCCACACAATACTTCCTAATTGGAAGCTTTGGCTTAAGGAATCAGTGCTGCTTTTCTTTTTTTAAATTGAGGCCCTCAAGACTTTTGAAAAACTTTTGGGGACACTAAATAGTTTAAGATAATAGTCTGCTTTATTTACTTGGCGGTATAGCGGTTTGGCAGTATATAGTTTGAGGTTTGTATGAAAATAATCATGTTTGTTCACTGTTACTGGACTAACTGTGGTTCATTTTTCTAGGTTTAAAAGCCTCTCTAGAAAGACTGCAGTTAGACTATGTGGATGTGGTTTTTGCAAACAGACCAGACCCTAATACACCTATGGAAGGTAATTATTCTATTGTCTCCCTCCTTTATCGCTTTTGAAATATCACCTATTGTTTTTTTCATTCCCTCTCCTTTACTAAACCATGTTTTTCTGTTATTTTGTCATATAGCACTTAAAAAGACCCTCTTTTTTGTCTCTATGACTACTGTAACTCAAAGATATAGATATACAAACGTCTTGTAACGGAATTATCTATTTTTAAAAGCTGCATGTTGTCCTGGTGCTTGCAGCTCCACACTCAGAATGAGGATAGATAGTGATGCTGTAGACCTTTTAAATGGCAGAGCACTAACTGTGTGTGTGGGCTCAGCTGGTCACACAGTATGCATCTGCTCCCTAGGAGCTCCATTTTGGGTTACAGAGTTCGGTCAGAGGTCATCTTCCTGCCCTCAGTGTAATGCTTCACTGGCTTAGACGCTTTCACAATAATTTAGTGTCTTGTTAGTCAGAAGTAGCTGGTGTTTTTAATGCAAACGTCGAGGCAATTTTTTGCTCATCTGCCCTTTAAAGATTGCACACAGTTCACAGGGACAGCTTTGAGTCCATGCCTTCAAAATTGCAGTAGTTGGACCATCTGGTGTGTTTTATTCTGGCAGTAGCTAAAGGGCAGTGTGCAGGGTGAAGAGGTGGAAGCTGCTGTTGTCTCACTTTACAGAGAAACCCTCTTAAGCCAAGCGCCCACTAGATGATAGGACTGATTAGGTTTTCAGAAACAGAGAATAGATGGATTGAGGATTATTATGTTGACAAAATACCATTAGATTAATATGTGTAACATTTAGTCAGCACATTAATGGAAAAACCAAATCTCAGACTTAATTTTTTATAGAACTAAACATTTTTTTAATCCTCCTTGCTTTAAATACATGAGCTGTAGTCCAGCCTGTCAACCTAGTGAAACGCTTTGTCTGTGATTAAATATTTGAATGTGTGCCTGTCATCTCTTGTTTATTTTACTGGGCTCTGCCTATGTTCCCCTGTAGCACAATTTATTGTGGATTTTTACATCACTGTCATCCAAGTGTGCCTTGTAATGAATCGACGTCACCGTTCTGATTAACCTAATCAGCTTTCCCACTTCTCTCCTGAATGACCCAGTCCATTTTAAATGCAAATGATACCAGTTAAATCTCTTATAATCATACAGAACCGCTCAGATCCATTCAGCACATTGCTGTGTTTTATAGAGAATAAAAAACAGCAGAGAAAACGCTAGTCCATAAACACTCAAACTGTTTGTGACTCCAGCATTAATGGTGGTATTGATATTTTTGTGTATTTTTTACTTGCAGAAACGGTTCGCGCAATGACCCATGTGATAAACCAAGGCATGGCCATGTACTGGGGAACATCCCGCTGGAGCCCCATGGAAATAATGGTGAGACCCAGAGCATCTGTGTAGGGATACACAGGTTGCTGTATCCTTACTGTTCCTAATGTCCAGTGATGTTTTTTATAAAATATATTCAGTACTGTACTGTGTATGAGCCTAATTTTTTGTTACTTCCATGTTTTTCTTTAGGAAGCGTACTCTGTGGCTCGACAATTCAACCAGATTCCTCCCATCTGCGAGCAGGCTGAGTACCACATGTTCCAGAGAGAGAAGGTGGAGGTGCAGCTTCCTGAGCTCTTCCATAAGATAGGTAAGTCGTGATGGAGTTAGGTGACTGCAATAATATTGGACACAAATTCTGGAAAAACCAATCCTAGTTTTACATGCATATTAGAACAAAGGTTTTCAGATTTCCAAAATTTTAAACTTTTGCAGCAAGGACCTAGTGTTTAGTCCTCCAAAGACAAATTAAGCACTTCAACTCTGAGGAAGTGATGGTGTTATGATGATCACATCTTTTGCTCCCAGGTGTAGGGGCCATGACGTGGTCACCACTGGCATGTGGGATCATCTCAGGGAAATATGACGGCAGGGTTCCTCCGTACTCCCGGGCCTCTCTGAAGGTAGACAAACTGCGCTCGCTGTTTTCTATCTTTATCCCGCTCTGGTCAGCTGTGCTAGTGTCACCGTTCCTTGTCTCCTTACTGGTTGCTAGTTTGTTTGTTTGTTTGTTTATTGGGTGTATCGTGTCTTACAAGTTCTTTAATTCTGTGCACACCTCACATATCTGTGTTTTCACTGCCATGGTTGATGCCATGCACCGTGCATCTCTTCCTGAGTGGTTCTGTTTGCCAGCTGGTGTCAGCTTAACGCATTTTAATGCACACAAAACAATCAATACATGCATACACACATATTTAATATCTGCTATGTATACCAACACTTATTAAACTAAATAATTATGAATCATAATGTTTCAGGAAACTTTTGTTTGGCAAAACCTTTGTTTTCCTCTAAGCATAAGGGATCAAAATAGTCACAATTGAACATTTTAAGGAGGAGAACTAGTTTTAATAACATACACTCACAAACCCAGTGGAATATTTCACTTTACTGTGACATATTAACTTTTTATAATACAAAATATTAAAACACAAATTGGATTGTGAAATGTTGAATCTGAAAAAAATTAGTATTGAGTCAGAGACGACTGCCTCTGCTTTTAGACAAAAGCTAATGCCTGACTTAAGCAACAGAGTGTCTTTGTAGTGGAGTGGCATGTTGTGTGTCTGTGGTTCGTGTGTCAGTGACCGTTGATCAAAAAGTAGCTTTCCATTTCGGTGTTGTGCAGTACTTGTGGTGACTTGTGTGGAATGTGCTGCTTGCTGTCTGGTTCAGTGTTGTCTGTGGATGTTTGTGGTATTTTGGCTCTTTGATTATTCTCACAGGTTTCTAATCTGTTACTAATAGCATTATGGTATAACTCCTGATGCTTGATACTATATAAAGATTAGTGTTTTGACTTGACTTGATATGTCAGTAAAAGCAACAATAGTCAATATAAATATGGAATTGTCTGTCTCTGTTTGTAACTTTATAATATTAATAATAATGAACAAACAATTCAGCATTTCAGTATGGGTAGCTGTAGCTATGTTCCCTGGCTGAGATGTAGGCCGCAGGAGACAGAGTCACATGTTTAAAAACAGGCCCTGGTGACACAGGAGCTGCGGTGCAGCGGTGTGTGAGCAGGGCTGTGTTTTCGAGCAGGTGTGCTGTGTTTTCGACAGGGTTACCAGTGGTTGAAGGACAAGATCTTGAGCGAGGAGGGCCGGCGTCAGCAGGCGAAGTTGAAAGAGCTGCAGGCAATCGCGGAGCGGCTGGGCTGCACACTGCCCCAACTCGCCATCGGTACGCAGATACACTCTGCCGCTCTCTCTCTTTCTGTCTGTCTGTCCGTCCCTCTGCCTCGGACGGGCCGAGGTCAACACGGCTCCGGCAGCTGTCTGGTTTGACTGTTGTGTTGTGTTGTCACGTCTTTGTGTGTGCTGTAACTACTGTCATTTTTTTTTTTTAAAGAGGTTAATGAGGAAAAGAGAGTAGACCATAGAGGGAATCCAGGTAAATAGGGACATTAACTCATATATAACAGGTCTCTCAGGGACCAATAAGCTTTAGCATTAATAGAATATACAATAGGAGCCTTCCAAAGAAGGATCTGGCACATTTCCTTGGATACATTAAGACTGTAATGTAAACATCATGAGTAATGCAAACATGTTTACAGTATATATTTGTGTATGCAGGTCTAGGGTGTTAACATTTACAGTTCCCAGTGTCTGAATTCAAATAGAATCCCAGACATAAATCCAGCTTGTGACCGATATCGATTCACTGCCGGGCAGGGAAGTGAGACTGTGCAAACCCCAGAAGACGTATGCTACTGCGAGGGCTGTTAAAGCGTCAAGATGTTAGCGTCGCAGGCGAGTAAATCTAGGACTGCCTCTCCTATCTCAGCGCCGAACATGGCAGATTTTTCACCCTCGCCGTAATGCGAGGTCATAGCTTAGGTTTAACGGCTCATTAGTGGACACCTTCATCTCTCCCATTACTGTAAATCCTTCCAGCACTCCTGAAGGCAGCACAGGAGATTTATGTCCATCATGTAGTCCTCTACATCACTGTGGCACTTCAGTATTGAATACAAACTGTATAACACTGATGGACGGAGGCATGCTGCTGCTGCTGGAGCCGGTGGTAAATTCAGGTGGTGGTTGTGAGAATAGTTAATATATGATGTGGGTATCTCAGTGGCACGAGGGAAGGTCTACACTTGCAACACTCCAGACGTTCAACTTTATTTTCAAGTTGGTCGATGATTTGTAGAAGTATTATCCCCCTATTCTTTCGTTTTTTTTGTATGATTTATTTATGGGGTTTTAAACAAAACAGATACATATTACATCTTATCATAGAATAAAACTAATACAAAGAGTCAATCTGTGACACAAGGTTATCCCCCTATTATTACACCTAAATTTGTCATCCCTTTATGCAGTAATGTGCAGTGTATTTTCCTCAATTCTGTGCAGTGTTATTGCATAATACAGCTCACAGTTTTAATAGCATATTATTAGCAGAGTGCAGTATCGGAATTTAGGCATTTATTCAAGTATTACACTGAAGGGCAATTTTGAGGTACTTGTACTTCCATTTTATTTTTTCTTTGTACTTCTACGCCACTACATGTCGGAGAGAAATATTGTGTTTTTGTTCCTCTACATTTATTTCACACAGCTATGCTGCACTGATAAGTCAGATTAATATCGCTGCAGATACTGAGTTTATTAAAAATGACCAGGATTACATTTATCTTTTCATTTTCAAATTCAGTCTTGCTGCTGTCCGTTATTTTTATTCAATCATGGCAGGCTGCTGAC
>NC_048410.1:17532345-17544845 GCF_013103735.1 Etheostoma cragini
TCAAAAAAAAAAAAAAAAAAAAAAAAGTCCATTTAAAATGACTTAATCTTGTTAGTATTTTAGTATTTTTAATTTGATGTTATTTGAGTTAAATTTCAAAGAGAGGATTTTTTAAATGCAATGGAGTTTTGTCCTTATTGCTATCTTAATACTTCTTAAAGAAAAAAAAAAAAAACTCAAATTGTTAGTGTTAAGTTAATAAGTTAATTTTAAAACGACCCACAAGATTTATATACAAAACAATTAAATAAGCCGCAGATAAGCTGTAGAACTGTCTGAATAATTTCCCAAGTTATTTGGTTGCTGTGTTACAGTTGCAGACTGGACGGCACAACGTTGGTGCCACCTAGAAAAAAAACCTCAACCTTCAGCGCCATCTAGAGGCTTTGATGTGCAACTGCCAACAATTTCTGATTATTTTGTATTTTAAACAGTGACCAAAACCACAAGCCGTAGATGTAAGTGATAGAGTTGGGCGGTAATACGGTGGGTCTTAAAAATACCAACAGTATCAGTTTCAATACTGTCATTAAAAAAAAAAGGAAATGCACTTATATAGGAGACACGGATTAAATATAATTTATGTAATGTCTAAAAATGCTTAATTGTGGTTGTCATCATGTGACAGTGTGGAAGGGGGGGGGGGGGGTAACAACTTCATTTCGGGTTCTGACCTAATGAGTAGGGAGAGGCGTTTCATTATTAGTGTTTGGTATTCCGTTTTGAACGGTGTAGGCACAAGCCAACAGATTGGTGACGCCGCCTGAGTCTTACGTCATCATTTTTAATTAGTCACGGTAATACTGTATACCGTGGTAAAATAGAGAGGAGGTTTGGTATCAAAATTTGGATACCGCCCAACTCTAGTAAGTGAGGAGAACATATTCAACATGTGTGTCTCTCTCCTGTTCCAGGTTCTTCCAAAGTTGTCATCATCCATCACACACGAGGTGGATAGCATCCTGGGAAACAAGCCGTACAGTAAAAAGGACTACCGCTCCTAACGCCAGCACGGCCCTGCCCGGCAGGGCTGCAGCCGCAGAGCCCCACCTTTGCCTGATCCTCTGTTTGCTTGAGCTTTTACTGAGTGAGACCCTGGCGCATGAGTCTGGCCACACCAAGGCCACCCAGGGCACCTCATTTAGAGTTACAGGGATAAGATAAGGGAAGGGGGGGGAATACAGTCACCTCCACAGGAAAGGAAGGGAAGAAAGACAAAAGTGGAAGAGAGGTTAGGGATATGCGCTCATACTTAAATTAGTTATACATTCAATTCAGATGAACGTATTTGAAAAACATAGAAAAAAATACCTTTAAAAAAATAAGCACACGCTTGCTTGGCAGCCAGATTTCTCTTTTTTTCTTTTTTTTTTTCTAAAGTGAATGCAACTAAAAGGAAGATTAACTTCATACTGTACGGATATATGGGAACTACTCTGTTGCACATGTACCATAGCCATGCATTTGGTCCTTGGATGTTCTGTTTACAAACACCTGTGTACTGTACAAGTCCTTCAAGGTTTCTCTAAGAAAACCTTTTGTTTGTGTTGTCGACATTGTCTGTGTACGAGCCTTCTCATGGGTTTTTAACAATCAGCACTTTAGTATTGTCAGTACAGGTGTTGGAGGGTAGTTCTAAGGAGGGAAGAGGATGGCATTACAATAGTCCCATCTCACAGCCATTGCACTATAGAATCATATCTCCTCCTGATAATTCCCTCTCCTCCTCATCCTTCCTTTGTGTCTTCAGTGGCAGTACGTTTGACCAGCCTGATGCTTCGACCCTGCTGCTGTCTTAGTGTGGCAGTTGCTGCCAAGATGAGGGGGAATGAGGCTCCTCCTCCATCCTGACCAGTGAACCGTCTGTTACAACGAGTCAGAAGCGTAGGCCGATGTCTCAGGGCAACTCGTCTGCCACTGAAGAGCTTAGCTACTCATTCATCCTTAAGGGTCAGAACTGCAGCTGTGTTAAATCTAATGCAGTGTCGTACTTCACTGTGTCCCCCAGCCTCTGCTGGTCTGTTTTCAGGCTGAGGATTTACTGTGCAGGAAGTTGTCATATCAGGGCTGGCTCCACATCTCATGGAAACTTCTCCTTGATCAAATATTGTTCAAGTATTTTGCCTTATTTACAGTTGGATCAGACTGTGCTGTGGGCTTTGGAGTAGACGAGCAGTTTGACAGCTGTCCCTTTGGCCGACTGGTCTCATGTCCCCAGTAAATACTGGAACGCTGACTGGTGCATGTCTCATTAGCTGCAAGGAGAAGGCGCTGTGTCCAACTAATCCGTGGGTGGCAGCAGCTCAGGGAACAGAGCAGGTGGTTTTAGTCGTGTGTGCGTGTGCACACGTTCAGGAGGTTGTAGTTACACGTCCGTCTTTCTTCCATGTGTGGGAGGGCAGGACCAGTTGCATTTTAGCGTGGCTTGAGCCAAAGATCTTCTCCCTCTTCATCTCTCTTTGACTACGCATCCAAATGTTTCACTTTCTCTTCCTGCAAGATCATAGAACTCATCTTGGCGCATGTGTTGTCCAGCTTGGTATCTATCTAGGGTATGGACTTTACTCCATGTACCGGTATATATCTTTACTTGACCACGCTGTTATTCTAGTTAACAAATATGTCCTTCATATACAGAATGCGTAAGTACAGCTACTTGCTTTAGGATCGGTAAGGTTTGTTTCAGGCAACAATACAACCTGAAAAATTACTGCAGCCCTATATCATTCTTTCTCCTTTGGGTGCTCTCTGACTGTGATTAAAGCACAAGTGGATAGCATGTGATACATCCTCAAAGCATGGAGCCTCTCACCCAGCCTACAGTACCTATACGGGACAAGCCAGGCAATGCTACTCAGCTTACTAACATGTTTAGGTAACAAATCTTTACTAATGGCTAATACCATATTGATTCTTAGCAGATAAATAGACAAGTACGTATTAAGAAAACTGTCATATTAGTGTGAATGATAATCAAAGGAAACAAACGACTGTACGGGATTTGTGCGGATGAGGCCCGCTTTGTTGCTCCTCTTACGTGATATTTAACAGAAGCAAAGGGAGTTTTGGTCTCTGCTGTTGTGGTTTTTGTGTGTGCGTGTATGGGGAGGCAACTAAACTAATCCCTTGCTTTAGACTATTGTATTAGTTGATCCCTGTATACGTTTGATTTGCTGTGTCTTAGTGTTTTCTCTGAAGAAGAGAAGAAAAAAGCAAAACAAAGAACAGTTAGTTTATTTAGTCTGTGGAGTTCCTGTGTCTTAATATTGTCATCTGCAGGGAGTAGGGAAGAAGTTTGAGACTTAACGTACTGAGAGTTGAAATAAAAAAGGCTGACTGCTTGATGTGAAGCAACGTGATTGCCGGCAGCAGGTAACCTTAGCTCAGCATACTGGAAAAAAAGAAAAAAGGGAAACAAAATAGCCTGACTTGATCTGCCTACAGCTCCTCTAAAGCTAACTAATGAACATGTTACATTGGTTTCATTCATCCAAAAAACTGTTTGTATGGGGACAGACTTTAACACCAGACCTGTTAGTTAAACTGCAAATTGACGTATTTGTGCAGATTAAACACACAAGATATAAAGTCAGAGGTACTGGTCGTTGGCCTGTGTCTCTTTTGTACAGTGCCAGGCTAGCCGTTTCCCTGTCCCCAGTCTTTATGCTTCGCTAAGTTAGCCAGCTGCTGGCAGTAGCTTCAGAATTAGCATGCAGAAAAGGGATATATTATTATAATCGCATTTTCCAAAATTTGAAACTTGCCCTTTAAATGCATTTTGTTTTAACCATCAGTGTTATTTCACATCGTGCTGACCTGCCCAACAAAGATCTTGTGGTTTCTGCACATTGTAGGAATAAACTGTGGTTTAAGACTGTAGTGTAGTTACCTGCTGCCCTCGCCTGTTAGGGAGAAATCATGCTTTAAGAGGTCCTAGTTTCTTCATATTTGCTTGTAACATTGTTACATTGTAATGACTAGTTCAGAAATGAAACCAGACCCACAGTTGGATAGAGCTTATTTTAAAGAAGGTTTTAGGTGATATAGAGAATATATTTTTATGTTTTAGCCTTTAATGAATTAGAAAGAATCAAAATACCTTTTATTTTTTTCATTATGCTGCATTTTTCCTATCAGTATTGTATCAATTTTGAGAGACAAAAAGAAGCAATTACTTTGTGTTGTGTACTGTATGCATTTTTTGAGCAATGCTCTGAAGATGATGTAGAGAGAGCCTGGTATCTCCTGTAAATAGTTTGACCTTTGTATATATTTCTGGTTGTGATCACCTCTGCCTTTTCTCTTTTCCTTTATTCATTTTCTTTGCAAGCGTTGCTATCTGCACTGTGCTTGAATCTGAATTTAGACAGGATGTACAGCTTAGATCTTCAATGAAAATGAAATAATGATAAATAAGAATGGTAAACAAACCTTTGTGTCTGTCTTTATTGGCATTCCTGTGCGACATATCATTTTGGGTTGTTTATTGGACTGTAGATTTGGCAGAGCCGAAAAGTCTTGTTTATCCAGTGAAACACAAAGAATGCATTTTAAATTTGCGGTATATTCAATTGTATAAAACTGAGAAATATAAATATGAAGCAATTTATACACAATTCAAAAGAAATTTATACACAAAACATTTTATATAGCCTATATTCTTAACCTTAAAGAAGGTGCAAATGAATGTGTACTCTTTAGTGACTTATATTGAACTGTACACTTTCAGCTTTCCATTAAGGCATATTTAGTCAACCGGAATGTGCTTTGTTGTGATATGTGAGCGATAATGTAGAATGAGCCGGTCATTATTGCGAAATAGAACCCCAACAAGGTGATGCAGGACTCAGAAGGGTCTTCTCCCACTTATTGCACCACGTATTACAGTGATACTCATCCATAGGTTACCCACTAACAACGCCTTCGTCCTGGTCCGGACAGTTAAGTCAACCGCTGGTGAGCATGAGGCTAACTCTTCTTGCACTGTTGCTATTAGCACAGTTAGCAATCACCATGTCCTCCACCTTCTCGCCCCCTTTACAATAGAACACCATTGGACTGAGGTTAGAACTTCATATTGTATAGATTGAAAAACAAACTTATAGTACTGGCAGATTATGAAATGTGATTTCAAAAACTGAGCGGCAGAGATTCCATTCTATCCAGCAAAATTAAAGATTATTTTATACACCGTACCTGCAAAAGCTATTTCAACCTAAATATTAACAAAATATTAACCACAAAATTCCAAAAGTGCAGTAAACGCAACCACAATCTCTTCCGGGAGCGTTTTTAATCCTAAAGTCTAAATGTTTGTCGTTCCACTTTGACCGCAAGAAAATCCCAAAGTACCACTGAGGCAGGTCCGGCTGACGGTTCAAAGGACACTTTGGCACACACAAAAAAGTATCATCCAGCTCAGGTCCGAACATGAAACTGCAGTTCTCATTGGAGAGTCTAGTCCCATGAAGGTCTTCCAGGTGCCTAACTTCCTGTCACAAGCTTTCACTCACTTGAGTCACTTCAATAAAACGTGGCCGATCCGTCTCAGTTGCGTCTCCCAGTTTGATGGCGGTGCTATAATGAGTTATTGCGCTGCGAGTCTCCTCTGCTGCTGCTGCTGCTGTAGGTGAGTTGCGGAGGTCCACCTGAGGAAACACAATAAGAGCTGTGAGTCCACCTCAGCACAAACACACACACAAACGTCATATTTGATTAGAACCAAGATGACACCAAAGAGAGAGTGCAGTCACTGCAGGAACCGAACGCTGTCAGCACTTTAACTAGTTATTTTCTCTTATTTCACAAAGTCAGCAGAAATGTCACTTCTGGTGTTACTCTAGAATCCGCAAAACCTGTCACCTGCCGGCCAGCTGAATGGAAGAATGAATTGAGATAACTGTTTACACAGCAGGTATGTGTGTTTGTTTGTCGTCACTGTACCTTCTTGACAGGAGAGTCCGATCCAGCTGTGCAGACAGGCACAGCGGCCGTTGCGTCGGTCGCACTGAGACCCGTTGTCACACTCACAGGTCTCTGCACAGTCTGGCCCGTAACGATTCACTCTGCACTCTGACACAATTACACAGAGATCAATGTACTTTAAAAACAATAGTGTTTTGTGAAATATGCATATTTGCTTCCTTGCAGCGAGATGAGATTAATGGCACTGTGACAGGGGAGAGGTATTGATCTTCTCATCTAGCTCTGATAAAAAGTGGATTTCCCAAAGGATAGATGATTCATCTCACCAAACGTTTTTGGCTAAATTGCCTTCATCAGTGTCGTGTCAGAGGTTGTTTGCTTCATTTATGTCCATTGATTAGTCATGTGACCAACACACTAAATTCACAAAAACATTTTTTTATTGTTTTTACTCAATAAAATATGAACTAGTGGATACAGAAATGTGTAAGAGGTATATCAATAACCACTAGCAACACATACATGCAACTTTTCTAAATATTGTACTTTCGCAAAAACAATCTTTCATCCTAACCCAAAGCAGCAAATTCGGATCTCTTGGAAGCTGTTTTTCCAAACTTATTTTAATGGATAACTGATTCATTTCAAAGTCAACCTGAGGTTTACCTTAACACTTCTATCGTTTAACAAAAATGTCCTTTTTGTCCTCAACTATAATGTAATAGACTTTACAAAAATGGCTTAAAGTTTAATTCCTCCTTCAACCCCCTGGGCACAAACTGCCCAATTTAGAAAATCAAGAAGCCTCACTCTTAACGAGCAACTCTTAAATAAACGTGCTGGACACGCTGGTCTGCATATCACTGGATGTACATTTTTAAAGTCAGAAAAAAAACTAAAAGATTACCAGTGTCACATCTATGTCCGGTCTTCCCTGAGGAGCAGAGACATCTTCCTGTCCCAGGATCACACGGAGTGTCGTCCTCACAGTCACACAGCTTGGCACAGCCATGCCCGTAGGATCCCTGTTTACACACTGAGAGGGGAAAACCATTAGGGCAAGAAATGCCAGTAATCCTGTTATTATGTTGTGCTAATCAGCGGTGATTTGGCCGACCTCTGTGACAGCGAGCTCCGTGGTAACCCGGAGGGCAGATGCACTGGCCTGACGCTGGGTGACAGGAAGCTCCATTCATGCAGTCACACTGCAGCTGGCACAGCGGGCCGTGCAGACCAGGAGGACAGGCTGAGGACGAGAGTTGTCAAGAGACTTAAAGACAACCTTTATGATGATAATGTGATCACTTGATGGATAAATGAATATAAACCCCAGGGTTTAACTATTTGTTCTTTTACAATGGCTGAGTATCTACTATACTTTTACTTTACCTGACTATTTCTATTTTATGTTACTGTATACTTCTACTCCACTATATTCCAAATTGAATAACATTTTTAAATATGTTCATATTGGTTTAGGTGCCAAGATGAACCCTATGACAGTCACACTGGGAGATTATTACTGTTTTTGGCCTTCTTGTGTATTTTTGTATCACAATGACATTTAATAGTTTAAAGGACAAGACTGGGGGTATTCTATAGTTTTACTATTGTCAACAAATCCCATGAAAAGATCAAAACAAACCATGTGTTTCTAAATATGTTTTGTCCTTTTCCCCCAAGCCTATTTCTTCCCACTGACAATGTAACGTGCAAATCACAAATGTATATTTTCATTAAAAGGAAACCACTTTGGTTTTTCAAAACCACTGGGCACTGTAGTTTTTAAATGCTACTCAAACAGAAGTACAAGGGCAAAATTTTGTAGAATCAGTTCATGTTTTTTTTTCTTTGTCTTAAATGGCTTTTATCTTTTAGGATACTCTGTGTTTATCTGTTCAGTTCTCACCGTGTTCACACAGATGTCCGTAGTAGCCTGGAACACACTCACACGCCCCTGTCACTCTGTCACAAGTGCCGTTATTTTGACAGTTACATTTCAGCTGACAGTCGGCGCCAAATCTGCCCACAGGACATTCTGGGAGACAGACGGATAAACCAGGAAGAAAGTCAAAAAGAAGAAGCAAAATCAACCTCATGACTTACTCTAACACTATGTTTACATTTTGCATTCTACAGCGGATCATGTATGATATGAAGCAGGTTACAATAATCAGTGTGACTGAATTAACAAACCAGATGTATAAAAGTGTGTGTCACCTTTATTGCAGTGTGATCCAGTCCAGCCCAGACCGCATGTACAATTGCCGGTCGCTGAGTCACACACTCCACCATTACTGCAGTTACAGCGTTGGACACAGTCCACCCCAAACCAGCCTGGCGGGCAGCCTGAGGAAGAAAACACACTCTCACATTAAACTGCAGAAAACAATAAGCTTAAAATTTAAAGAAAAAAGAAAGACAAAGAAGTTGGGTTTTTTCTTCATTAAAATACTCCTTGCTGTTGTTTGGAAACTCTGAGTCCACTTGCAGATATCAGTGCTTGTTTTCCTCCTTTCAAAAGTAGTCATTTGCTGCCCTTCATTTCTTTACAGTAAGAAAAACAACTTATACAGACATAAAAATGTTCCGACTCACATAATCCATCACAGTAACAACAGTAAGAGTCTGGAAGGCAGAAATAGAAACCTGCACAGAGGAGCCTAGACTGAATGAGGGCCTCTTCTCAGAGATCTGAGGTTGTTCACACACATCACAAGTCAAGAGGTCACAGATAAAAACAGAGATGGCTGTCGTGTTGTAATGTGACATCTAATAACTGTGCATCGAGGACAGTTCACTATTCAGAAGCAGTGAGTGACGTTCAAAGCTCTCTTTGAAACTGGTAAAAATATATATGACTGACTGATGATGTTTGAAGCAATTTCTAAAGTTCACTGAAAGAGACAGACTTTTGTGGTGGTGGAGTTGATATTAGCTAGTACAGAAACAATGTTACACACATGCTCATTACAGCTGTCTAAATACATACTATTTAGTGTGTCTATAAGGACTTTACTGTCTTGTGCCATGAACCCTACCCTTATTATACGTAAAATTGACTAGGACAAAATTAGTGAGAGAAAAACTACACAGACAAACTTACTGGAAAGATACAATTCAGACTTAACTTGCTCTGGTCTGACTCAGCCCTGTTTCCTTTACTACAATTATTTTGCATGTTATATCCTTAGTTGATTTTTGTTCTCTATCTAAATTATTGAATAAGAAAAAACATGCACAAAAACAAAAAGAAGACTCGAACCAGTGTTCCGCTGTATGGGAGGGAAAAGCTTTCACTGCTAAGCACACACTGATGGTGGGGCAGTTGGCTTTGTGCGTAAAATAGAGTATTCAGCTGCAGGTTTTTGCAGCACTTCAAATTGTATCAACCGTTCCAGGAACTCACCGTGTCCACAGTCCTCTCCTCTTCGTCCAGGGATACACTCACAGCGACCGCTGATTGGGTCGCTCTGGGCTCCGTCTCCACACAGTGTCACCCGAGCACAGTCCACTCCGTAACGACCGGCTGGACACGCTGTCAACATTGAGACACACACACACACACCAGATACTTGTCATTTCATACTGTCATTTATTACTTATTCATTCACACTGTCACCAGCGCAGTTTCAGATGGACTCACTAATGTTGCAGCGTGCTCCGATAAATCCTGCTGGACATTCACAGGCTCCAGTGGAATGAATGCACCGCCCTCCGTTTTCACACTGGCACTCGCTTTTACAGTTTGGACCATAACGACCCTCTCCACAAACTGAACATTTAATGCAAACAACAGAGAAGGAGTACTTTTAAAAAGCTTTTACTTCAGTGGAATGTAATATATAAGAATGGAGGTATGAATGTGCCTTCTTACGTACTTTGGTCACATTTGGGCCCATGGAAACCTGGAGCGCAGTAACATGATCCAGACACCGGGTGGCAGAGCTGGTTTGTCTCTGAGCACTGGCAGACCTGGTTACAGTTCTGTCCAAATGTTCCTGGAAGACAAGCTGACAGAGGGAGAGTTTCACATCTACAGTTAGAGATGTTCTTGCTTTCTGATGCATCATTAAATGTGTCATTCAATGTGTTTTTAAAGCAAAACAAAGCATCTTCATTTTCTGAATGAACTGGAGGCAGAAGCTGGTCCTGCAGCACTCACTCTGCTCACAGCCGTTTCCCGTGAATCCAGCAGGACAGCCGCACTCTCCAGAGACGTGATGGCAGGACGTGCCCTGAGAACAGCCGCAGCGCTGCATGCAACCCTTTCCGTACATGCCCGGCAAACATGCTGAAAGAAAACAAAGTGGAAGCAATTTGGAGATCTTTAGTGCTATACCTTGGAAAGAAACTTAACTCTGCACATTTCCCTCTTATCACTATCTCTATTCCTACTTGTTGACCAGTCTGTAATTTTAACTAACAATTGTGTGTGGGGTTTTAGGATGTTTTCCTTAATGAAAAAATGTAAGCTATCCCTCACCAAAAAAGCCCAAAATTGAAAATTTCCTTCAAACGGCTTTCTGGCTTCCCAGAGTTTGTAACAAATGTATCAAGTTCATTATCAAATAACAAGACAAACTCCACAGTGTCTTTAACTGAAGGCTTGTACCTTTGTCACAGAGCTTTCCTCTCCACCCTGGTGGACACTGACAGTCTCCAGTGACGTGGTGACATGACGCCCCGTGAACACACTGACATCTCTCCTCACAGCCCGCACCATACAGGCCTGGGTCACATGCTACATGCACAGGAAAGGTGCAAATTAGAGGTTATGAATGACAAAAATACACAATATTGCCATTTCAACAGTTTCCAAAGTGCAGCAGTTCCCATGAGATCAACGTTTCCGTTGGTTCATTAGTTTTGTGGAGTAGAGAATCACTGGCTCACCTTTCTCACAGCGCTCTCCGATCCAGCCAGCGCTGCAGCTGCACTGTCCGGTTTGTCTGTCACACTGGCCGCTGTTCTCACATTCACACTGCTGCTGGCAGTCCGCTCCGAACATGCCCGCCACACACTCTGTGTAAACATACAGCAGCATGCACGAGCAGAAACACACAGATGAGACAAGAGAAAGACAAGAGACACACCAAGATGTGAACGATTTACAACAGGGAAACATGCGTTGTTATATTTCTGCTGAGGGCTGCAACATGTTGTTCTTTTTTCCTATAATTTATAGTTGGACAAAGTATGTAGTTGGCAATCAGAGGTAGTAGCCACAGAGTTTAGAGGGTAAAGCCATTCCAGGGACAGGATTAGAGGTTTCCTGAGCATGAGGAGGGGACTGGGCCTGGCACGACTCGACGGGGAAAGGTTGTAACAGGCACAGAGGGAGGATAGTGTGTGATGTGGAGCTCAGAGGGAAAACGACCAGGAATGTCATTGCCGGGTCGACAGAGACTTTTACAGAGCAGACTCGTCTCTGCCAGCAAATAACCAGACTGTAGGCAAAAATAAATGAGCAAAGGCAGCAGATGGATTTCCTGAGCCCAGTAAAACAACCACAGGCAAGTGTTTTAAATGTTTACTTCAGGGTTTGGGTAACATTATTCTTCTGCATTTCTGTCCAGACCGACCAACATCAAGATGAGCCTGAATTTAGTTCAGAAGTTTTTTAGAGCTAACCTAAAGTGTAAATCAATATGCAAGGTGAATGATTAGATTCTTCTCATAAGGAAAAATGTTCATACATCAGTGTGTGTTTCAGTTTTCTAATTTGGGCTTAATTCTGATATTTTTCCTGCTTAATTCCAGCATGATGAGTAGAAGAGGTCTGTTGGCTGATTAAACTCCTGGCTAGATCTCATTAGTTGTGGTAACTACCACAACTAATGACTAATGAGGAATAAGTTTAGGTTGGTAAAAGATGTTTGTAATTCGCTAAATTCTGTCTATAGTCCAGCCCTAAGAGCATGTCAAATTGGGAATTTAGAGAGAAATGTGTGATTGATTAAACAGTATAGTCAAAAATCAAAATTTCTGGCTCTATTTCTAAAAAACAAGTCTGACAAGGCAGTAACCACCTGCAGAAAGGCTATATAAGATTTAAACAAACGCCCAAGTTAGCCAAACCTATTTGGAAGTGACAATGTGTGTTTAAAAAATATAATAAAACTATTGGCCTTTCTGATCAACTTGTCTGATCATATGTTCCTAAACCCTAACAATGAAGGTAGTTTAGTGGGCGCACATACGGAGACTCTTACTCACATCATCTCTGAGTCTTACCCCGTTCACAGGCTGGGCCCATCCATCCACTGGCACATGTACATTTTCCGTCGGTCTTGTTACAGGTGGCTCCATTCTGACACAAGCAGCGCTGCCGACAGTCTGCTCCGTAAAACCCTGCAGGGCATTCTGGTAAAAAAAAAAATGAATGGACAAAACCATCTTGTAACCCCCTTATTTACCGGTCATAAAAATGATTACTTTCTTCTTTGTAATGTTCACTCACCTTCTGTGCAGTTGGGTCCGGTCCAGCCGGGCGTGCACACACACAGCCCACTGGCCGGGTGGCAGATGCCATCGTTACGGCAGCTACAGCTTTGGTTACATCCTTCCCCATA
>NC_048410.1:17549845-17599132 GCF_013103735.1 Etheostoma cragini
GTCAAACTCGAGTAATCAGATCCAGTTTCCTTTTAATGACGAAGAGTGGTTAATGGTTTCGGGGGGGTAAAAACTCACCAAATTTCTCTGCCAGGTTACTCTCGGCCTTCAGCTCCCCGTCATCGTCTTCATAGTCGTCATAGCGCTCCAGGGGTTGGTTGTAGTCCTGCATTAAGGTGAGCACGGGTGGACTAAGAGGCAACTCGATGGCACCTCCGCTGGACAGGGCCTCAACTGCATCTTCTAGCGCTACAGGACACACACACACACACACACACACACACACACACACACACACACACAGAGAAAAAGAGAATACCCACATTTCTTAACTGCTGTTAAAACTAATCAGCACTTTTTTTATCCTTTTGCAATTCAACTTTTAAAAGGTTACATCTATTTTTTGATTTTTATTTATCTATTTTCTAGGGTGTAGGCCAACATGTACATGCTTGTGTGCTGTTATGTATGTGTGTGTTGTCTGTAACTGCTCCTAACTAATTGCCCCTTGTGGGATTAATAAAGTTGTTGAATTGAATTGAATTAGCTTGACTTGACTTAGGTTTACTAATATCAACATAATGTTTGATAAAGAACATCTGTTTTTAAAGGTGCTCTAAGCAATGCTGGGTGACATTACTTCTTGTTGACGTTCAAAGTATTTTCAAACAAAACAAGGCTATCCTTGGTTTCCTTCTCGTTGGTTATTGGCTGGAAAGCTGGAAGACTGTGTGTATGCTTCGTGGTGCAGGTGGGCAAAGTTTGTTTTTGTTGCCCTGGGCTGTCTACTGTTCTGGGGACAGGCAGCTCACGGATAGTGAGGAGATGTTTGTTGTATGATACAACAAATGTTATAGCCTAAAATACATGTGACATCGCTTAGAGCACCTTTAAAGTGCTAAAAACTGAAATCCTGCCCCCTCGTTGGTAGGTTTTCTGTCAGATGTCAACTAAGAAAAGACAGATATTAAAGACAGGACATTTACTTACTTTTGTGAAAAATGCTCTGTCACCACGCACATTAAAGACATTTTCTCCACAAAAGGTAGTTCATCTTCACATAAACTTTATTTTCTAGTGCTCCATACCCAGCTCTAATTAAAAAGCTGTTAAAGGTATTGTCCTTTTTTTACTGACGGAACACTTGGACAGCTGCAATGCCCACCCCGTATCTAATTCTTATTTTCCATAAAATCTGCTCTTTAACACTTACAATCTACACTGAATGACTCTGTACACAGGATGTTTTTGCATTATGACAACAACAGTTTGCCAGATTTTCCGTTGGCATGTCTCTGGTGTAATTCCCACTTGGCCACTCTCTTTGATGTTGATACTCACGGATGCAGGATTGCCGGTCCTCGTCCAGATGGAAACCCCGGCGGCAGAAACACTGAAAGGAACCTGCGCTGTTCTGGCAAGTCTGATCACAACCACCATTAGCAGCCAGACACTCGTCTACATCTAAACAACACAGACGCAACACAGAGTCAAACACTTTTGCTGAGAGAAGTCAAAGTAATTTAACCAAGCAGCTCTCACTTTACTGTAAATCTTCAACTTGAACAAAGACATTGTGTATGTTTGTGTTGACGTCTTCAGTCAAGCTGGAATTCTCCCAAATTCAACAGAGGTAAATATTTAGACTCTTAAAATTATAAGTGCCATCAACATTTTGACTAAGGGTTTAACATACCATCACAGCTACATCCGTCTGAGTTGAGTCTGTACCCTGCTGAGCAGTAACATTCATAACCCCCGGGGTAGTTGGTGCAGTCCTGCTCGCAGCAGGAGCTCTGCTCTCCACACTCATCGACATCTGCCAAACCCAACAAGCAGGGAGACTAAAATTATGAACCGACTGTAGCGATGTGCTTCCCTGCTCTCGGACAAACATTTTACAGGTTTAAAAGACAATTAGGGTCGAAGTAGAGAATAATAGCACTGAGCAGCTTTTAGATTTTCCTCATTGTAGCATTGAACATTCACTTCTGTATCTAACGCCAAACCTCAAGATCTTTTTAACCTGTTTTCACAAAGAGAATGTTGGCAAATAGATTAGAGTCATACAAATCTTCCAAATTTTCAAAGAGGATTTTATTTTATTGCAGAAAATGTATTTTAAAACAAACATTTGTTCTGCTTGTCAGGAGCTGTCTAGAGCAGTGTCTGTCTTCTTTTTTTTTCATCTAGTTGTATTGAGTGATCATCTACACTAACTGAGCTATCCTCTGCAGTAATAGCAGTATCATTAGAAACCGTTGTTGGCAATATTATACAATAAATCCTTATTAAAACTAGTCATAATCACTAATTTACTAATGTACTATACATGAAACACCAATAATTCAATACGACGTTTCTGGAAAGTTACTGTCAATGAGTGAATGCATGTAGTGAACATCACTGCTTTATAAGTTGTTATAAGCATTGCTTTTTACATATAAGCAAGTATATGTAAGTGCATTACAGCTTCTTACCAGCACAGGTTTTGAGGTCGTCATCTAGTCTGTAACCATGGTTACAGGAGCAAACAGGCCCGCCGGTTGAATGTTGGCAGTGGTGCGAACATCCTCCGTTGTTGTTCTCGCAGCTGTTCACTATCTCCATCTCGATTTCTTTAACAAATTCACAGTGAGATAATGAGTGTTAATTAAAGGACTTAACTATCTTGTACCAGCTAAATATAAGGTGTCTATGCATATAATAATATTACGAGGGTTTGAACTGACTGTAACACTGTCTTCCATCAGATCCCAGCTCATAGGCAGCGTTACACACACAGGCGTAAGAGCCCAGTGTGTTGTGGCAGCCATGAGCACAGTTGGCCTGTTCTATCTCACACTCATCGATATCTGTAACAGAAATATGTAACAAAACAAAACAATAAACACTATGAATGGGGGGATTCATCTGGTTTTCACAGGTTCACTACATTACTCTCGCAAATCAAATCCGTGTTTGCACTTGACAACCATTTTACACACACTTTTAACTCAGTGTTGGTAAATACTGACGATGGAAACATTTGCTTGCAAATTTCAAAGCTTATTTTTATTAAAAGCTATACTTGTCTTAATCACAACAAGGACTGTTTAGAAGCTATGAATTGTATCACACAATCTTTGTCAGCAGACTGAGTTTTCCCAGTTGACATGACAAGTGTGGAAGTTGTGTGACTGTGTGATATGACCAAAGGCTCTAGAGAAGCTAATAAATTTGCCAAAAATGTTTTGTGAATCCTTTTCTATACGTATCTCCTCATATTTTCTACACTTGATTAACTCTGAGCTACGTTAATAATCAGTGTAATGTCACCATTAATGGTACTGATGGCTTTACCTTTACATGTTTTCCCATCTTCAGCCAGAATGTAACCGGCTTTACAGTCACAGTGAGCTTTCCCACCATCAGCATGACAACTGTGCATACAGCCTCCATTCTGATCTGCACAGGGATTCTGCACTGCAACACAGAAAGCACACAATAATTAACATAAATCTACTGATGTTAGTCATCTAGGGAACACTTCCAGTGCCGTTGTGAAGGCACCAGACTGTAAAACTGACATCTTAATACAGAGCAGGTGGGGAGCTTTAAATTACTACTGTCACCCTGCACCTCCATCACTTTTTTTTTTTCCTCTGCATAGTTGTGTGTGTTTGACCTGTGTAAGCATGTCCAGCACTAGGATGAGAACTTTCAGCTCTGCAAAAATTAGAGGAAGCTGTTCCCAGCCAACGATTACAAAGTAAAAGCATCTGAGAGACTGTAATTTAAAATACATAAGTATAATTTCCCACCCCCAGAGATTGGAGATATTAAAAGATGCAAGGACATTAAAATACTAATTTGAGAAAAAAAACAATGATAGGAAACTGCTGTGATTCACTCTAATTTAATGTCTGCAAGACAGTTAATCATGCTCCAGCACAGACATTCTGTCAGATAATTACAAACGGCACCAGATTCAGAAAATGTGTTTTTAATGTAATAATCAAATCTTGAGAATCCCACCTTCATAATCTTCCAAAGTGCTAAGTTTTTTGGCACTCTTTCCTTAGTCACTAATCAATGTATAATGTATCCTTTCTATCTTGTGGTGGCGTGTGTTGATGTGTGTTTAGTGTTGCCTTACACCAGAGTTTAGGTACTCACGTTTACAATGCTTGCCATCCTCTGCCAGCACGTAATTTGGCTTGCAGCGGCAGCGGAAATGAGCAGCAGACTGCTGCACACAGTAGTGCTCACAACCTCCGTTGCTGATGGCACACGAATAAACAGCTGAAAAGGAAAAGAAAAGAAAAACAGAGACATGACAAAAGTCCAGAGAATTTGAATGAAGAGACAAAATAGAATAAGAAGATCCACCATCTTTGCAGAAAAAAATCAACGGCCATAAATCTGTAGTTTCATGTTAGTTGTTGTGATTTGACTGCCTTGTCACATCCACAGGAATATTTCTCAGAGGAGGTCATGACCGCTGTACTGACATTCCTTCACTCGGCGAATACCACAGAGAACTGCTTTGCTCTGAGCCACATCAGATCTATCACCACAAAAGAGCCAAAAATCACAGAGAGATTTGAATGGCAGGACCTCTGTGGTAGATAGTGCTTGTCTGCTGATGAGATTGAGGGAAGAGCCAGCTCAATCATCTTCCTGGTTTGGGTTTCTCATCTTTATAGCAACAGATGAAACCCTGGTAGATGGCCTGGACTCGATCCCGTCAGAGAAAACAGGTAGAGGCCGTGTGTTCTCAAAGCCGGTGTTTTTCATACTCAAAGGCTGGAATCAAGAGTCATCCATCACAAGTGCATGTCAAACCGCAGAGAGCTATCCAGCTCGAACATTATTCAGCCACACGCTAAGTGTGTGGGATACATCTGACCTAAGCTGGCAGATCAAGAGCTGGATAAGACATGCAAAGCTGAGATTGAATTGATTTGACAACATCTGCTCTTCTTTTTCTCCCTTTGACTTTGTGCTGACTGGTATGTGTTGTCCTCTATCCAGCATGTCGGTGGTGATTCCGTGCATAGTGCAAAACTGAAAAACTTGTATTCACTAGTTATATGGAAAGCAATCTTTCAATACTTGATCTATTTGTGAACATGCACACTTTTTGCAACTTGCCTCTGCAAAAAACATTACTGTCACCAGACAGATGTGCAGCCTCTTGATAAGCTTCACCTGGGAGTCAGTCCAGATGTGCACTATGATTATTAGTGCAATCAGTCATTTCTTCATAGCTGTCCCGCAAGGGCAGGGACAGTTGGGTCCCGCTACAATGTCTACTCTATAAGACAATGAAAGAACTTCACCTTCTGAAGCCAAGAAACACATAATCATTTCCACTCTAAATGTCAGATCACTCTGTATACATTCCTGACGGCAGAAACTGGTGCCAGGTTTATACTCTTTTCTCTATCAGCCATATCTAAAACCCCCAATTCTAATGCATCTGTCATGACAGAAACAGCATACAGGCACTGCGTAAAAACACAGCAGAGGTGAGAGTGATAACATAACATGCAGATTTATATGAAGTTTATACAATTTAAATGAAGCTTATGTGAGCGGTAAAATAACACACAAGCAGAATTTAATGAAGGAAAAGGTTAGAATCATAACAAAAAACAGAGCAAAGGACACCACGGTCAACTAAAATAATAAAATCAACCCACAGTTTTCTTCATTCTTTTGTAATATATGTGGTACTTTGTTTAGTTGTAAGCACTTATACAATGTATAGGTGTTGAATATTTTATTAAATATATAAAAGGAAAGATTAAGTAGTGAAGGTAATTACGGCATCATGGAACAAGTTCAAACAAATTACCCAGGGACATGTATCTAAGATGGGACTTTGAGGGTTCACCAAAAATGTCACGTGAACATGCGCCTGGATATAGATTGAAAAGGGACAGTATAAAAAAAACAAGTATGTTGTGCCCTTAGAAGAAAACAAACAGAGACAGTAAGACAGGGGCCATCCAATCGTTCAAGCAAAAGTGCCAGACATTAACTGGTGCCAGCTTCTCAGATGTGTGAATTTGCTGCATCGTAAAGTGAATATCTTTGGGTTTTGGATTGTTGGTCAAGCTGGATAAACAATAAATGACAACACCTTGGACTTTAGCAAATTATAATGGCCATTTTTCACCATTTTCTCAAAGTCCACAGGAAAATCAATAATCAAAGTAATCTGCAGATAAATCAATAATGAAAAAAGCAGTTACAGAGAATCATCTCACAACAGGGCTTTATGTCAGAATCGAAGGGGACATCTACTGCAATACCATGGATGTGGTTTACATGATGGAGTGCCCATGTCAAAAAACATATGTGGCTAAACCTCAATAAAATAATGACCAAAATATAATACTCGCAGTAAGGCCTTTCAGACTAGTTTTTCTGAACCAGTGTTTCATTGTTTATGGAAGTTTTGAAAAAGCTGGACCACACAAAGAGATAACTTTGAAGGCCTTCATACTCTGTTTCTAACCAGAAGGATGGATGAAACCTCAAGTCAAGCTTTTGTATTGTAATATTAGTCAAAGTATTAGATACGCCAGGATACATATTATTGCGATTTTAAACGTATTGCAATATTCTGCGATATATTGCAATTTATTAGCTTTTTTCCAACTTCAAATTTTTCCCAATTTCAAATGATGTCCCCAAAAGGAAACTTTGTCAACATCTGTTTTTATCTAAAAAGAAACATTTCTCTTTGTTTTGTTTGTTTAGTTTGTTCATCTCACTTCAATTTTATTGCTGCAAAATGGGACAAACTGACCAACACACATATAATAAAATATCCATACTTGGCGCCTGTGTATCAATGCAATATTGCCACTGAAAATATCGGAATACTGTGCTGTATTGATTTTGTCCCCCACTCCTACAAAGTATGCTAATGAAGCCCTAACTCCCTGTTTGAAGTATTATTTCAGGGACTACTTACTGTTTTCCAGCTCGTACAATGTAGGCACTGCCACGTAGCTGTAATGTTCCTTACCAAGGCAGGTGCGGCCGTCCACATGCAAGCGAGAGCCTGGGTGGCATTCACAGTAGTAGGAGCCCCTGGTGTTAACACATCTGTGCTGGCAGCCTCCATTATGGACCTGGCACTCATCGATATCTGTAGGGAAGGAGAAAAAAAAAAAGAAAAAGACAGAATCAAGCAGGAGGAGAGGGGCGGGAGAGAAATTAGTGCAATTTGACTAAATCCTCTCATTATGAGAAAAAAAATTGGTCCCAGGAGTAAAGCCCAGATAAGCTGCAAAGCTAAGGGAGGAATTCAACGCAGGTTTTAGGATAAAGATGTACTCAGAGAAGAAAGGGGATGATGGATGAAAAGGGTATGTATTCTCTAAGTGCATTACAGCTCAAACAAACAAATCCCCCATGTGGTAACAACTACTGAACATTTAAAACCAAATTTAAATTCTTTTGCTTCTTGTCAAAGTCCCTTGGGTGCAGCAAACATATGGGAACGTAAAATCAGAGGATGCAAAACATGCACATTCCTCTCAACTTGAGCGTTAAAATTATAAACAAATAAAAGAAGGGGGTTCTACGTTTGGGAAAGTGCTGGTGAGCAAAACATGACTTCTTTGCTATGTGACAAGATTTCAAATGAGCCGTGCTCCTAAACATTTCTTATTTTAGGGGTCAAAGACTCAAATTGTTCCTCAGCAGACCCCCTGTGAGACCAGAGCTGATTTATGAAGCCCTGTTCTGTTTGGACTTCTGCTAATAGCCTGTACTGTTTTCACCATCGAGAAAAATAGGACATCAAATCACACCCGCCTCACTTCCAGGCCAGTGACATGTTTCTTGAATGATCACAGTGAAGTTACTGGACATGTTGCCTGCTGGAAAAAAGTTGTGTGACACTAGAGATATTGCAATACCAATACCAGTATCGGTTTTGCCTCTGATACTGGCCAAAACGTTGGTATCGGTAAGTACCGGAGATTATGTACCTATGCGATAACACATAATAAAGCCCTACAGAAAATCTATGTTACAGTAGTTAATTTATGTTCTTTTTCCGTTATAACTGACTGTCAAATTGGATAATAAAAGAAATTTTTGTGGCGTTCATTGTTTGTTTTTGTTCATGTTTCACAAAGAATTCAACCTGAGCCAGACCAACAAGAAACATAGAAACCATATCACATCCATACAAGGATAGCAGTATCAAGCTGTTAAAACATAATCAAATATGTAGCATACTAGTATCAGATCAGTACTCGGTATCGGCCGAAACATAAGTTCAGGTATCAGAATCTGCATCGGGAAGCAAAAAATTGTTCTGTCTCTCTCCAAAACATAAATAGACAGTATTGCACCATCAGTGGGAAGATTCATTTGCAAATAAATAAAAGTATACAGTTGCCTTTATATTTCGCCTCTCAGTGCAGTTTTCTCCCACAGTCCAAAGTTTAAATTGTCTAGAGACTGGAATACGAGTGTAATATATTGTTAGTCTATATGTGTCAGCCCTGCTATAGACAGTTAGGGTGAAACCTGGTTCTCACCCAATGTCAGTGGCCCAGAGTCAGCACAGCAACCCAGCAAAGACTAACTAGGTATAGATCATAAAAACATGTAAGGTAACTGTTATTTTATCGGCATCATAACCTTAGGAGTTTAAGATTTGGCAAACCTATTAAAACCGTTGAATATTAACACATTCAACAGATACAGAGCAACATTAGCACATATCTGGTATTGTGTTTCTGGCCACTTAACAAATTTAAGTCCAATGTTCTTCTTTTAGCTCTGTTTTGGTCTCTATCAACTGAGAGCAATGCACAGCAGAGTTGTGGGCCACAAAACAAAACAAAATGAATTGCTCAGACCTCCTTACAGCTGAGGCAAACTGCACGGTGGAGCTCTAATTCTCTGTGGCTTTATCACTATCAGAGAGACCCTTTCACATAACTCATTTGATCCATTGTTAACATTAAAATATGGGTTATAGCAGCTTTACTGTTGTATTTATGATGGCCAGTTGTAAAATAAATATGAATCTCAGAATCTTTGTAACATAAGGAGTGAATTTAGCCTCCATCGTGTTGTGTCACGCTGTGTGGGATGAAGGCGGCAGGACAATCTGCATCTGCGCTTCATCATGCGCATTACACACCACCACATAGCTGTCTTCATGTTCCTGCAGTTACACACAAGTAAACACAGATAGCATATGACCTATTATTTTCACATAAATCAGGTCGAGACCCAAAACACCCTAATGTTACAGAACATGATAAAGGAAGCACCGTGTCGTAAATTCTGAAATCGTGGTTGTTAATGTGATTTATGGAACACTGGTTCTACTCTTCATAATAAACACAAGGATATGATTAGGATAACAACAAAAATACAGCGTGTGGGAAGGATAAACATGCACTTGCTTAATGGTTCCAGTAAAAACTGCCCAAGACAGCTAAATTACAGGAATATCCTTATGCTGAACCCATCTTCAAATAAAGTGTTTGGGGGAGAAATGAGCTTTTAAATGTTCCTCTTCTTTGTCTCTCCTCTGCCAGACTTTAGCTCCACTTGGTCCAGGAAAGCTGGCAGGAGCCGTCCCTTCGTTTTTCCATCCATGCTGCATGCCGTCCTTTGGTTTGGTTTTGTGTGAAATGGGATCCAGCAGTGTAGAGCTGCTGTTCTTCTGTCGGCTGCAGCGCACAGTCAGTGAAGCCCCTCCAGCCTGGTTTCCACATCCCCCCACCCAAGCTCGGAGCCAAAGTCTCCGCAGCACTTGGCTTGTACAGAAAACACATTCATTCTCTGCCCGCAGCCACCTACAGCATAGTGTTGTCTTTAAGGAAAACTATTTTGGTCCGTTTCCGAAAAGGGATTTGTTTATTGTGTGCAGAAGATAAATTGTTACTGAACAGCCAAATTTATGTCCAAAAATGACATCTAAGTAATTCAGCAGATCAGAGGGATTATCAGTAATATGGTAATTCAAATGTAAAACATGTTTTATCTTGTGCATTAATCCCAGAGCCCTGCAGTCCTGCCAAACATGAAAAGTATTGTTCTAAGTATATATTCAGTCATAATATTATAAGTAATATAATATCTGTCGAGAGTGTAGCTGGTATCTAACCCTGTTTGTGTTAGCGTTACAAAGTGTTGCTCATGATTTATAGTTCATGTTTTCAATGTGCTCTATCTTGGTTGGTAAAAGCAACCATCCTCTATTCTGATCAGAGACAAAGTTATCTGGGCAGTGGCAGGCAGCGCGTTCAGCAGACACATTATCAGGGGGACCGTTAAGCCAGACTGGCTGAGCCCTGAACAAATAACACTGTAAATACCTCCCTACTTACGCATTAAGTCCTACTGTAATGTTCTGGGGAAAAAAAACAGTATGCAGTGTATATGGTAGCATTTTCAACTTTTTGAAAAGACTAAAATTACTCACGTCAATGACTAACAGTTAAATGAATGTGTTTTACAATCTTTTGCTCTCGTGATGGACCCAGAGTAGAAGCATTAATACACTCATGCATTTTGGATGTGAAATTATCCCTTACCTGCTGCCAGGTAGCCACGGTTGTAGCCATGGTATCCATGGTAACAATGTGGCCTATAGCAAATCCTTCTATAGTAACTCTGTGGATAGTTTGCAGCAGATGTCAAACATGCCATCGCTTCAATTAACACCAAAAAGAAAATCTGCTGGCCTGATGACAAAGTCATGGTCGAAAGTAAAACGTAATGCCTCACAGAGAACTTAAAAAAAAGTTCAAAAAAATGTAAACTGTAGAAAACTGTAGAAAATTTAACATTTTAAACATATTGTTTGTTAAAGCATATTAGCTATGCAAAATGAAAAGGACTGACTAGTTTTGCAGGTGCTGAATCCTGGTCTGATGTAACATGGTAACTACTTTTTATTCACTGGGCCTACTGATTTTCCTCTCCCTTGCTCCATCCCCCTCTCCATTTCACCCTCCCATCTACTAAAACTAAATGTCCATCACATTAAAGATCCTCCTCTCTCCCCTCTTTCCCCCACACTTCAATCTCAACCCTAGCCAAAAACAATCTCTTACACTAGAGACATATCCAGTGCTGCTTTAACTACAAATAAATAACTCTGCATTTTACCAGCCAATAGTGATTGATGTCTTTCCCTCAAAGACTTACAACATGTTACTAGGGGCCATTTTATTTTTCCAAAAATATTATGTGATAAAAAGCAAGATTTATAACTTATAAAGTTTTGGAGAATAAAGAATGTGAACAGACTAAAAGGATGTGCTGTCTACATACAGTATTTCTTTTGACATTAACATGCTTTTAAAAGAAAATGCCACTAAAGTAACACCAAATGTGCTAAGTGCCAGACATCATATTCAGTATTTATAATCCAAACATCTGAGAAAGGAATGAGCCTTGCACTGAAATTGTCTATTAAGAAGCTAAGCACCGTGCACTCTCATCTGTTGCCAACAAATATACACAAACATAGCAGCAGGACCATGACAGAACTTTATAGAGCTTATAAAAAGCAAAGCATGTTCATGGTCAGCATCACTTCTTTTCTCTGAACACAAATGGCCCTTAAGAGACCTCTGCAGGAAACAATAACTGTAAGCTTCACTTCTTATGACCTTTCTACTTCTTAACAATGCAAATTAAAGTTTCTGTAATGTACACCTGTACAGTCATTACATCAGGCCACATGCATCTGAGAAGTACTCCAGCTCAAACAGACCAGCAGAAGCTGATACAGATCAGGGTTTTTGTCAAACCACACTACACGCCAACACATTCACAACTCTGCACACGTTGCATATAAAATGCATATTTGTGCAGACTTCTGAATCATGCGGACAGTGATGACAGCCAGGTGAGGACAAAAGCAGCTTTCTCAAGCTTTGAAGACATGTGATAGGCTCAGAGCAATAACTGTAAGATACCTGCCAGAGTGAAAATGTTTGAATAAAATACTAGAAAAAAAAACAGGAGAGAACCTAGCAACAGTGAGATGTTTTCTTTAAACAACTTTACGGAAAATGTCCTTCTCTGTGGTCTAATAAGAGCATCTTAAACCTGTTGATTTTGGAAGACGTTACTCCCACACTACTAGAGCTCACTATTACAACAGGTGGCAAACACTCGCAGACTATTACTCCCACCTTCACGGTCGTTTTGGTCTGGGCAGTCAAGTTCATTGGGCATGACGGCTAAAATGTTGATGCTGCTGCGCTGCACTGAGCACAACAGCAGTTACTGTTGGCCTCTTCCACTTTGTTCAATTCTTTTTGTATCAATGCTGCTTATTCAAAATCTAAAATACATGACATGAATAATTCATACATCCACAAATACAATAGAATTTGACCAAGAGCTTAAATCTAGGGAACTCTCTACAAAGGAATTAAATTGTAGCTTCAGTGTTTAGTATTTCGTTTTCCTTTTGTGCACTAAACAAAAGATGCATTTGTTTGTTTTTTGTCCATGCAATCAGTATTCGCATATCAACATCCCGCAGCAGATGTCATTCATCCAAAGCATTATTGCAGTTTGCCAAGGACAGGATTCACCTAAAGTAGTAAAGTGGTTGTATGCGATCCAACTCTCCAGAACCATTTGTTTTTAACAGCTAAATGAATGGATCTTGTCTCTCATCCGGACCCAAGCAGGTTTTGTCTTTGCAACCCTTCCAGCTTTAGTCCGTCATGCAGAGGGAAGCTGATCACTTTCTGCAGACGCAGCATCACACATGCAGCACTAACTTAAATATCCCCAGCATTCTTCCATCTTCTTTTACCTCTGTTAATACCACTGCCAATTACAGACAATTAGGACATTAATGCTGCGGGTAGCTGTTTTTCTCCAATGAACACCAGTGGCAGAGGGCAGAGAGCTATGAAAGCCAGCTGTGACAACGTTCCCATCAACAATCTTAATAACCGTGACCTGGATCAGATCTCTCACTGGTTCCTCCAGCAGACAGCCATACTGCAAAGCATTCCAGCGTCTCTCCTCTAGGCTTGGCTGCTGCACAGAGGAATCATTATTCTGATTAAACCAACTACGGTACTTGCAGAGATTTCCTAATCAGAAACATCAAACTATGATGGAGCAAAATGTGAATCTCATGGGAAAATGTTTGGGAAGACTGGTAGTTGCGCTTTTGTCCACAAAAACCTAATCATTAGACATCTTTTTTTAGTTAAAATGATTGGTTTCTGTTCCTTTGAGTTAAAGTGATCTGGTTATGATGTTTACTGGTTTCAGAATCTAAATTTACACAGATAAAAAAGAAAGCAAAAATCCATTAATGTTTACATACATGTGCAAAAAGAAAACAGAACAAAGGACCAAAAACAAAAGGATGCCGAGTAAAAACACATTGAACTATATAAACCCTAATTATTTTAAGGTGATAGCCTGTAAACCCGACAAATCTGCAAGCTCATGTTTCATTTGCTCGGGCACACCTCCCATACACACAGATTTCCAGCCGGCCAGAACATGGACTGAAGCGTTATGTCTGAACGTGGTTACTGGACATAAGTGGAATACTGCGACCAGTGCAATGCAATAGGCTCACCAATTTCAGATCAAACTGTCAAACTATGTGGTGTTTATCAAATATCAATAAAATATGAACGGAACTGTATTACATATATTTCTTGCCTAAAATGTTTTTAGAAAGACATTATCATTTACTGTTTAGCTGTAATTGGAGAAAGTTTCTGACCCTGGTGGGATTTTTTTCTGCTTCAAAACAAACCAAGCACAACCCCAACTTTCATGAAACATTTTGATCTGCACCGTTTATAACGTTCCAGATTCACACGCATTGGCAAATTAATCTGGTTATAACAAGCTAGTAACGTGAACCATTAAGGTAACATTATGGACTGCTAATAAGTTCCTTAAAGTATAGCACCTTGACTCTTAGGCCTTCCGGTTGCTACTAGGGGGCGTCATGACTTTAAGTAAATATCGGCCTTTAGATGTCGTCAGGGTTGGACTGTGAATCCTTTAAAGTTTTAATCCATCGGGACAATGTACTGTACACTTTAGTTACACCCACTTCCTGTTTTGATGGTGAAATGCACAAAATGGCCGCCCCGCCACGGCCATGCTCTACGACAAGAAGTTGTTTTTTTTTAAATACTTTTTTAAGATGGCACCGACCAAATTGGCACAGATCAAACCAAAGTTGATCAAATGAAATCTCTAGGAGGAGTTTGTTAAATGATGACTTGAAATAGCCAAAATCCCACTAATTTCAGAGTTTAGGGTATGGCTTCAATGACGTTTTTTGTGCGTTTTGACATGCTTCATAGGTGTACAGAGTTACGTTAGTCTACGTTAAATGTACGGCAGGGGCTCAATTTTTTTTGATTACTTTGTAGGGGTGCTAGTGAGCCATTTTTCTGCGCCTATTTCGGAGTTTGTTAAATGATGACTTGAAATAGCCAAAATCCCACTAATTTCAGGGTTTAGGGTATGGCTTCAATGACGTTTTTTGTGCGTTTTGACATGCTTCATAGGTGTACAGAGTTACGTTAGTCTACGTTAAATGTACGGCAGGGGCTCAATTTTTTTTGATTACTTTGTAGGGGTGCTAGTGAGCCATTTTTCTGCGCCTATTTCGGAAACCCTTAAAATACGTACATTTTCACCAGACTTGATGTGACCGTCAATTTTGGTGAGTTTATGAGTATGTAAATCAAAAAGGCAATTAATTTGCACAAAGGAATAATAATTCCTTAAGTTTCATTAGGGCCTTCGCCACTGTTGTTGTCACTGCGAGCTCGGGCCCTGACAATAGTATATTCAAGGTTAGGTGTAACATTACTTGGTGTGACTTCGGTTTGAGCAAAACTGACTGTTAGTTAAGTAATATTTTAATAACATTTGTGCTTCCAAAAGATAACAAAAAAGTAATCATAGATATAAACAGATTCAATCCAGCTACATAACAAATATGTAGAGGACTCACCTTGACAGGTTTTGCCATCTTCATTCAGTTTCTGTCCAGGAGGACACCTGCAGTAGAAGCTTCCAATAGTGTTACAGCAGAGGGCCTCACAGCCTCCATTGGTCTCCTCACATTCATTAAAATCTGATGGGGAGAAACAAGGACAAAGTTAATCCTATAGTTATTAAAACCACAACCATAACCACAAATTAGAAAGAACGGTGAACAGTGAAACATGTTTAATAAGAACAGTGTTTTGGTGAAAACAGCAATGAGCTTTTTTTTTAACAGCAAAGATTAAGAAAAAATTGCGTCTTCCTTTTAATGTCAGTGTAATTAAGTTTCAAATAGTTTCCATGAATAAATTTAGATCTAGCTTGGAAAGTGGAAAGTGCTCAAGTGCCTGGAAATTCATGGGAATGACTGCAGGATACTGTGTTTGCTGTGTCCATTCTTAAACACCTCCTTAGTACAAACTTAAACAAGGACAAGGAAAAACACATTATATACAGTATATAATATACCAGAGTAATAATATAGAACAGCATCAAAATACAGCAAGTCTTAAATTGATTGGGACAAAAAGAAACATGCAGCAGCAAATGTTGTCCTCATCTCCTCTAACTTCCTCCAACATAAACCAGGACTGCCATTTATCAATCATGCAAAATACCAAATTACTCCAAAATACTTCCACAAGAAGTAACAGTTTTTCCATCTCATTTCCATCAGCTAAATTTCCAGCCAAAGCTGTCATCAACTAAACCAGATAAAATCTTCCCTCCAGTTCCCAAACTAGACATAATGACTCTGGTCAGATACAGGTGCTGACAGTTCACCATATACCATCATTTGAGCTGCATTTCATCTGAATAATGACAAGATATTGATATTGAAATTGTAAAGGGGACATGTGTTACGGGTTGTTCACTTTTACACAGCAGTTTCGGCACCGGCCAAATTGACTACTTTAATGTTACATTTTGTGCAGGTGGGGGTTTGTCAGGAGAGATTATGCTCATGGTATAGTTTTAAACTTGATGACATGGGGCTGTTTCATTTGCCATGCCAGCAGAATGAATCTTGGACTGAAAACTGACAGCCATGGAGAAAATTAGGAGGGAGCATTCACTTGGCACTAATCAGCTTGTAAACTTTCCCTTATGTCCATAAAAGAAGAGAGTTACTGTAAAGAGGAAGAGTCTGAATGCAAAGGAAATGGCTTTATAGAACATTTTCCGCCCTGAAGCAGACTCCGGTGCATTGTGATGCCAGCGTTTAACCAGCCAATTAAACAATTTCCCTCTCAGTTTACAGCATCTGGAAATGTTCACACCCAAACACTACACTCTTTCTATTGCCAATTGTTTAAATCTGTCACAAAACCTAAATGGCATAAAACATGTAATGATAAAAAGCTTTACCATCAAGAATACATTTTATAACACTATGAAACAAAATTACTGATCAATTTGTTACTCCAATCCTTTTTAGGATTAGGACTCACCGATTTTTATTTTGGCAGTTTATCACAAGAGCTTGATTTAATAAGTCTAGGCCGTGGGGTGAAAGGGAGTGTCTGTCTTTTAGTACAATTTATTTAACTTTCTAAACAAGTACCGTAATAACAGCAGATCTGCCCCAAGTCAGTGTTATGGTCATCATTCTGCCCAATAAGCCGGCAGGAATGTTGAACTGCTACAGGTCAGCATAAAAAATCCAACATTGGAAACTGAATATCTACAGCAGATCAATAAAGAAGCATGGTTTTACTAAAGATAGGATATTTGTCTTTTTCTCCAAAAGACAAATTTTCTTTCATGGTATGAAGTTTAGCCAAAGTTGTTTTTAGAGGGCAGAAGCAACTCACAGAAAAACCTTGAACATGCTTCACATGTTTTAGTATGGATACGAACCAGCCAGTAGGATGTTTTATCATATTACCGTCTTATATTTTGTTGTCTTCAATTACATTGTTGTAGTTGTAAAATGAGGACCACATTGGAAATCCACAAATAGTTTCAAAAATGTGCCGAAAAACACACAGTTTACTAAAAACCAGAGATGGAGGCGAGTGGAAAAACCAACTGCAAAATGTAGTTGTTTAAAAACTTTTTAGTAAACTCTGTGTACACAAACAATGTTCCCAATGCTGAATTCCCTGTGTTGAGCCCCGGGTGATACTTCGAGCAAAGTTTCATGTTGTGTTGAGGCTTCTTAGCATTTTAAAATAGCAATTTTGATGCTATTCATAAGACCATATGACCAAAAACGAAAATACAATAAATCTTAAACGTTCTAATTCCGATTTTAAACGAAAGTCTGACTCGGGTACATACACAAAACACCCTAGGTTGCCTTTCAGCAAGATTTATGCTTTGAAGTTGTGAAACGGTCCGTTTCTTTTTTCCTTTTTTTAACTACTTAGCTACGTTTTTTAAAAATATTGTGGTTTGGGTTAAATCTGTTCCTCTACTTTTGGTTACGCATGCAACTCGCCATTTACTTTTCCTTTCAAACAGGACATAAACTCCGGTCTCCTGAGTGAAAGTTCTGTGTTAGTTTAACCCATCCAACACTCCAACATGCCACCTTGTGCGGAATTTGGGCACTTTTACTTTGTCACAACTGTCATGGCCACCAGAGGGTGGCACTACTATAAAGATAAATATGAGTTGTAACATATGCTTGAACAAACAACCTGTGAAGGCGTTTTTTCGGGAGACGACAGTCTCACAAACAGTCAGGATCTGAGCAGCTTACCACCTTGTCTGACAATTCAATGCTGGACACCCTGGACGTGTTTCTAATATTCTGTCACCCTTGTGTATGTATAAGGGTGGAGTTCCTGTGCATTTTTATTAATTAGGAAAACAAATCTTGTGCCAATTTGCTCAGTGCCGTTATGTCTTTTGCAAGTGAAATATAAAAGAAACTAGTATAATGGGAACTTTTTAAAAACAAAAAAACTTTGATTTGAAAACTATAACTCTGATTGGGTATCTACAAGTTCAGCTGCAGCAAAGCTCTGGGTTTACATTCCTCTGCTGTATTGTGTGACTTCCTGCAATAAGGAAGACAGCCACTGATCCCAGGACGACAGGGGCTAATGTCTCAGCAGACCACGAGGGGCCAACAAAAAACCCCAGATGCCTGATATTATCTCAGGGGGGTCTTGGGCTGGAAAATTGCAGTATTCATAGAGGGATTGGGTAGGGGGGTGACGCCGAGGATAGCCTAACCGGTTTCCTTTTGAGGGCCTGATCCAAAAGCCTGCTGGTATAATAATGTGCTTTTCTAGTGTTCATTCCTGCTTGCATTCCCGGCTGTCCTCACAGCTGCTTCCATTTACCAGGTGCTGTGAAGATGGGGATTGGCTCGAGGTTTCATTTGGACGAGGAGATGAGGCGACTGACCTGCACATGTGAGAGCAGGATGGTTCGTGACAACATCTTACTTACAATCCAACTATGAACTGGAACTGACAATTTACTTCACTCTTTCACGGGAAGTTCATCCTCACCTTTGACCTCCAATATGACCAACGCTTAAAACGTTTTTAAGGGTTTTTCCAACGGTCAGTTTTAATTGTCAGTTATAAGACTATTTGCCACAGGCTTTTATCAAACATGGCAGCATTTATTCAGATTTTGCACTATACATCGTATTTTACTGTGAAATTGTATTCCTTTTTTTTAGCTTATTTTTACATTCTATTTTCATACATTATATGTATGTGCTTCTTTTATATTGGATTGTGTTCCTTTAATATATTCTCCTACTGCCTTTTATGTGTTATAACCAGCACTAAGAGTGACATAGTTGAAAGTTGCTATATAAATAAACATGCCTTGCCTTTTGCAGAGGACACATTTCCTTTATTCGCCCGAAAGGCTGCTCCACAAGGCTGCCTGGCAGAAGCTCAAGTGAAACACATGAACATGAGTTGTTTTATGGACCCCATAGCTCCTCATGGTTTTTACTTGCTATTCTTCCTGGAATCAGATATCATGAGAATCCCAAATATACTGTACATTTACAATGTTTTTATCCAACCATAACCTCTGCAGTTCAGGTCATTGTGTCTACGTTGTGTAAGTAATTTAGCTCTAAGGTTTCCTTGTAATGTGTTTCTGACAACTGTCTCTGTGCTATGTCACAATTACAGGTAGACTGCTGGCAAACAAGAGCAGAGATCAAGAAGCCTGCTAATTTTACATGCCATGTGTAATCAGATGAGGTAAACAATGACATTCTGAAGATTAGTCCTATGCTTCAGGTCTAAACAAATTTGTGAATAAATAAAATATTGTTGGTATGAAAGCATGAACCGTCTGGCATATTTTTGCAACAGTGCACACTATTTCAGGAGGCAAAGCTTTAGAGGGTTGATGATTGATAACGTCGGTTGGCGTCAGCTCAGGTTCAACATTGCCCCCTGCTGTTAACCTCCTGCTACATCAATAATAGTCCAGATGTGCATCTGGATGCTTATCAAGTTGACACTTTGTGATTCTGTTCTGCTCTCATTCATCATGTAACTAAAACACAGCTGCCACAATTTAATATTTCATAGTCAAAGAGGACCATTATTTACTTGTCAAAACGCCTCCTCTGGTAAAACGTCATACACTCTGGTTCACCACACTGATTTACACCAGAAAAACTATGTCTGCTGTATTAGGCATCCAATATTTTCCACCCCTTGTCTAATTTGATGCATTATTAGTGCCAGTTTTGGTATGAGATTCTTCCTAAAGCCCTGTAATTGTGGCCAGTGTGGCAGCTGAGTTGTGGCGCTATCATTCGGACGTAGTGTGGCTTTCACTAAACTAAGTTAGAAAATTTCCCCCTTAATGACAAAGGACTAACCACACACAGACCTCTATGATGTGTATTCACTGATGTTTAAGAGGCCTGTACCTCCTCTCATAAACCTCGAATGTTTCCATTAAGTCACTTAAGTGTTACCATTGAGCAAATGGTATTACTGTATAGGTATTGAATTGTCTTTGGCTACCTTTAAAAAAATAGAAAACTTTTAAATAGACTTTGCAACCAAGAGGCAACCACACATTTCAGTGGTGAAGCATTTTGAGCTGTTGTACTTCTTGTTACTCAAAATAAAATCAAACTGTACTGACGTTAATGTAAAGCACTCAAACTGCTCTCTTGGAATATAAAGTCATCACAAAATGTTAGGCTATTATGTAGAGCTGCAACAATTATTTGATGAATCGATAAGTCATTTAATAGAACATTTACAGAACATAATAGAACATTACAGTAAATTAAATACAACGGACTATTAGATGGATGAAACAAGGGCTCTCGGATATTGTAATGGGGATTTCGCCTGTTTTCTGGTGTTTTATGAACCATACGATTTATCAATAAATTGAGAAATTAAAAATAATTTGCTGATAATGAAAATAATCGTTGAATCATTGCTACATTAAAGAAACAATATGGTATATGTTTTGAGGTGCTTTTGTTTTGTTAACAGGTGTGGCAGCCTAATAAAGTCAGCCATGGTGGTCGTTTTCCTCCAACTGCTCGTTCTAGTGTGAAAATGCAGATGACCAGAACCTAAATTCTCTGCTTATCTATTGAAACAGTTGTATTTTGTTTTTATACACTTCTTCCCAAGGCATTTGTTGACAATAAACCACAGACAAGCTGCAGACGGTTGTGGTGAGAGAAGAGAGAGGCTGTCTGACTCTTGAGTAAAAGTATCAATCAAACAACTCTGTAATGATTATTACCCACCCCACTGAGCCTTAACTTTTATTATTTGCACATGTTTGACCACAAGTGTGTGTTATATTAAAGACACTAAAATCCAGTGTTTGAATTTGTTTAGTGAACATTCTGCTCCACTGAGTCCTAAACTCCTCTAATCCCTGTTTTGGTGATCCAATTCACTGCATCACAAGGTATTGTAAGTGTGCAAGTGTGTGTGTGTGTGTGTGTTTCATGTGCGCATATTTGAGCATAGGTGTGTTTATGTGTTATGGGATACCTTATCCTTAAGAGCCAGTTGCTTCTCACTCCTGTAAGCTTTCATTTTTCCCCCTTATCTTATCTTAGCTGACTGAAACTACAGCTACTCCTTTATTCAGACACAGGCAGCTCAAATTAACCCAATAAGAGTCTGCATGTCCCCAGCTTTATTTGGATAGGACAGCTTAGACTTGAAAGCTGAGAAAGGGGGAACGACATGCAGTAAAAGGGCGGTAGGTCGGGGTCGAACCCATAGCCGCTGCATTGAATAGTAATCTGCTAGATATGGGCTCCCGCTCTACCAGATGAGCTTCTAGAGGCGCCTTACATTACTGTTCTGATTGTAATTATTTGGGGAAGGAGCCTAAGGAATATATCTTGGGAGGGATGTGTCCCTTCAAATTACTGTGGATAGCCAAAGGTTTTTGACTCAATTTAAATGTCAGTAAAAGTTACAGACTCCAACACAGAAAAAAGTAGGTCAGCTGCATGAACCATGAATGTCTTCAGAATGACCCTTTGGGATCTTCACATACCTCTGGATCTCAGGGAATTGCCCTCTAACCCTTTGCGTGTGCTCTATCTGTTCTCCACCTGTTCAAACCTGTAGTTTCTAGCCTGTCTCCCTCTTGGCCGCATGCGTTAGATGTGCTGCTGTGGTAAGTGCAGGGCCTTAGTGCATGAAAAGTGGCTCAGAGCCTCTAACCTGCGGGGGGGGGAAAGGAGGCAGATACATGACAGACTGTCATGCTCAAGGTGTACGAGGAATAAACGCTAAGATCTTAAACATTGCTTCACGTGTACAAGTGCAACACTATATGGTTTCACAGTTGTTCAAAGTTGAAAGGAACATACTACCCACTGGCTAAATCTAATTAAGAGGTGATGGGCTCTGTTTTCATGGCAGTGCATAAAGCTGCTCAAGCAGCGCTATTAATTGGTGGTATTTTCCTGAACTTAAAATAAGTTTGTCCATGTTAGTGTTTTTATACCAAGTATGGCACAAAGGTAAGAGGACCTCACATAGAGGAGGCAGAATATATTTAGAATATATTTTGAGGGAAGTGTCCATCAGTTGATAATCAGGTGATTTGAACAGAGAGCACTCTACAAACACAGGGTGCATTAAGATCAGTGGTTGCCAACCTTCTATTCATTTAAAACAGTAAAAAAGCCAACTCACAATAGGTCGTCAAAGGTTAGCTGCGGTGTTGCTGCAAAATAGCCTCATGAAGATACTTGTTTTGGTGGAACGAGTGCATGTAAAGTTGTTTCGTGCAACAGAACACTCATATTGGACAGATAGCTAGCTGTCTGGATTCACCCAGCTGAGATCTGAGGAGCAGTTAATCAGAGAAAGCCTAATGCCGAGATCAGACTACACAAATTTAGCAGATTTTTACCTGACAGACACGTGAGAAACTTTCAAAGTCGTTCCCTATAATGAGGGTCGGAACTGACAAGCGTGTATTTCTAATGTCTGGGACGCGTCATGATCACAACGCAGAAAGTCGAGCATGTCATGACATTTTCTTGCAAAAAGATGGAGGGATGCTACAGCTGATGTCTGGGGGAAGAAAGCATAGGGACTGTTTCTCTTCACTTTGATCACTGACAAGCAAAGATACAGGCAACACCCTCCTACAACCGCCATGGCTGTACCTGATTGGACAAACACTACACGTCAGGCCCCCGAATTTCAAAACTGACCTTAATGGCGGCTTGTTTGGAAAACAATCTCTTACTTTACAAAAACAGTTCACCGAAACGTGTTTGTAAAGACATTTTAAGCAAGAAATAAGCTATGCAATTGCGGAATTTGTCAAGGGTCAGTTTAAAAGATTTTTGTGAGTTTTTGAGAGGCTGCTGCTCCTCCAAAGCATCGGCCAATGAACTTGCGTGGGATCTTCACAACAACACGCGATAATCGATCAGGTGGCTGGTCGGTGTCATACTTGTAGTGTTGCCACTTGTCTGTCCAATTTTTTGGACAGACGTCTGTCTAGTCTGACAAAGTGACTGTTGTGAAAGACAAAAAAATTTTATGTTAAAAATATTGAAATCCAAGTTTAAAGTAGTGTGTGTGTTTGTGTGTGTATGTTATGCGCACATCTCTAAAACCGTTAGTCCAATGGATTTCAAACATAATAGGTGTCTTGCGACGGGCATGAGTAAGTGGAGTGGCAAGTTTGATGTTGTTTGGATAAGAAGTGTGACTAATGCAAAAGATATTGATAAGTCTACTGCTAACTAATAACATTATTGTTGCCAAAATACCCCTGCGAATCAAACCCATCCTTCACCATTAACTATCAAGCCACTAAACCAGTATTAAAATTAACAACTCTGCAGGAATGTAAAAAATGTTAACAATCTGAGACACACACACACACGTTCTGGAGGTTGATTAATGCTGATTTGCTCTCATAACGGGCCGGGTGGGTAGCTCACTGTCACGAGTCGATGACGCTAATGTCTGATTACTCCACATCGTCATTGTGATATTTTCTGATTACATTCTGAACGTTCTCTGTCAGGTAAATCAGTAAGTTATTAGTAGGGTATACAGGGTAGTTGTTTGGGGTCCTTCTCTAAGTGGGTTTGGGGTACAAATTTGGTTTTGAGGAATTCTACAAGCAGCAATACCACAGGCCAAGCAATCGGCCCGTCCAAAACAGGCACATTTTCAAACGGGGACTGCACTAGTAGCAACAACGCCAGTGAAACAGAGACACATGACATGTGAAAGGCTGGCCATGCACTGCAAGAGAGTGCACTCTTGAGTGAACATTCCCCGAGGCTAAGCGGGTTCCATATGGAGATAATACACAACTGAAGAGATAATGTTGTAGGTGGAGGAAAAACAGAGATTAGAAGTGGAGTGTTTAGCTCAGTTGAATACACAAGGAGCTGATAAGAAGGAAAAAGGTAGCCGAGGCAGATTTAGTAAAAGATATGGAAGTTCCAGTGGATTTAATAAGTAAGGAAGATGGGGGAGAATTAAGGCACCACTGGCAGATGCAAGGATCAGTCCATGCTGATTATTCCTCTAATTGTATTTTGCAAACTCTTGTCACTGCCAATTTACACAAACTTGATGCCCTCCCCCCCGGCATGACCAGGTGCGACCTTTCATTAGGAATGCCATAAAGGACCTAATGAGACTGGGTGGGAGCCCAGACACGGCACAATTACGTGAGATTAGAGTGCAGGATGCAATGGCAGGTAGGTGGGCAAGGATCTACCCCACCCTTGAACTGCAACGTACTACTTCTAATTAGAGGTGCCTTTCCTAACTTCTCAGGAATAGAGTCTCTCTCTCTCTACTGACGTAGTAAGGACCCATCTTGTCTTCAGGAGATTGCATCAATTCCTCAGTGGGTTTTTGACAATAGTATTTGGTTAGAAATTAGCGACGGGGTTTTTTGTGTGAACAAAGTGTTACTCAGTGTTACTGACCAAAATGCATTGTGTGTGCATGTGGCCTGACCAACATGTTGAATGCATTTCAGCTCTCATAACATGTTTTGCAAAGCCATCTTTTGAATAATTAATATTAACATCTACATCAGGTTTCTCCATGTTGTAGTCTTCTTCACTGCCTTTGATGTTGCATTACTAAGTTTCTTTATCTGTTACTGTTGCAAACTGTCAATCAGTGGAATGGTGTGAAACCGGGGGTGGGACTGTGTATTACAAGTGTTCCAAACAAAACAAAACGTGGATCTATTTGCACAAGAAAAGCTCCATAGCACTTGTAATCATATTTTATTGGAATCCTTTTTTTTAGCAAAAATACTCAAAATGTACTTTTCTCTATTCTATGATATTGTGAAAAACAAATTATTTGCACTTGGGACTGTTGGTAACACCAAAAAAACATTTTACATTTTATAGAGCAAAGTATATATTTTTTAACATTATCAATAAAATCATTGACAAATTAATCAATAGTGAAAATAATCATTAGTTGTGGCTCTATATATGATTTTTTACTATGTCACAGATCTCTATCGCATTTCTGTGCAGCCCTCTCACTTCCCTTTTCTTGCTTCACTCTCCCACTTCAGAGGTAACAGAAAAAGAATCAGAAGATTAGGACAAAAAGGTGGAGAATGTGTAAGAAAACAGCTGCTGGGAGCTTCTGGTTCTTCCAGCAGTGCCTACTTCTCCATGGCCACCTTCGTTTCAACTGCTCTGGAAGTCACGCTATGCTGACTACTAACACTACTCAAAGAACAGGATCAAACCTTCAAATGGTTAAAAAAAAAAAAAAAAAAAAAACATGTCAGTGACTCTGTGAATGGTCCATTGAAAGTCCAATTTATTGCTAATGGGAAAGATTGCGTTGTAACAAAAAATAAATCTAAACAGTTTCCAAAGAAAAGTTATGAAAAGCAAGATTATGTCCCCCCGACCATGTACAGTGCTCCTAAAACAGCTCTCATTAGAACATTTTTCACATTCTTTGTTTTTAAGGTTAGAACCTGGACGTTGTAATTCTTTCCAAGTAAAGTAAAACAGCAGACCTCAACCTGCTCACAGCCATTTCAGCTGTAGTCTGTTATACCCATCAGAGAGGAAAAGGGAAACCCTGAGAATGATTTAGACTGCTTTGTGATCTTTCTAGACATTTACTATCCCATTATCAACCATTTGACTTTTACAACTTTTTCTCTTGGTTAAAAAATGCTCTAAAAGTATTACAGATAGCAGATAAAAATAAATAAAAAAGATAGCTTGCCATCTCACAGCTTTACAATCTCATTGCTTTACAGTCTCCCAGTATCATATTCTGCTTTGGTAGCTGAGCACAATAACTAACGAATTATGGGTGAGTGTCTTTCAACTAGCGTTGCATCGATACATATATATACACACATATATATATATACACACACATATATATATATATATATATATATATATATATATATATATATATATATATATATATATATATATATATATACACACACATATATACATACATACACACATATATACACACACACACACACACATATACATATATATATATATATATATATATATATAAAAAGATACTGACTCAAATGGCTGAATTGGGTACCTGTGACCATGGGGCCGATATCTTCAATTAAAGTCTTTATTTTTATTATTTTAACAAAAAATAACAATCCTTTATTTTGTTTTTTTGGAAAAGCAATGTTTAAGCCAAGCCTGGTGTTGCCTTACATATAAAAGAGTGATCCTTATCACTTACACACAGTGAGGCATACAGCTTGTTATTAAACACAGGTTTAATGGTTGTTGTCAGTCAAACCATCGCTCTCTTCGCTCGCCTATAAAACCAGCACATTAAAATAATATAGTCTCTCCAGCTATTGACCTTTTAATGGCATATAACCAAAATGTCACAGTTTGTAAATTACAGTAGAAGTGCAAGGAGAAGCTACTCCCAAGCCTCACAAGGTACCTAAAAGTTAACGTTAAGTGAAGACTATAAGTTGTTTTATTCCTGCAATGGAAAAGGGCTAAACACCAAGTTCCACATTCTCTGAAGGATGACATGAACATATCCATGTTTGGATATTTTCCACATCCTCCTCTTCGTGGACAACTTACTGGTTCCCAAAACACCAACAACTATAGAAACTTTTAGGAATTTTAGGTATTTTAGGCAGGCCCAATACAATTATCAGCAACACTAGTGGCTAATCATCACAATGGTGTTGTGTACTAATTCAATGCTGAAGCAGGGAAACTGTCCTGCTACCAGCCGTCAGGACCAGGAATTGCACATGTCTTTCATTTTGGGGCACTTACTTGCTTAAGTGCTCAGCTTGTTTAGCTTGGACGTTTTTCAAAAGTTTTTCTTGATCCCAAGTTAAAACCATTCAATGGGACTCCGGGATTTATTTTTACAATGAGGAATGTCACAAGGTCGACATCCTGAAAGCACCTCTCTCATCACATTCCTCAGTGGTCCCAAACATGAAGGGAGCAGATACACTATATAATATTTAGCCAAAGAAAAATCAAAGAGAGTTTCCTCGCTCATCAACTGACCGTCAAACTTGTACGTTTGCCAGAGTGGGCAGCATGTGTGAAACGGTTTAACCATACGGTAAAGGGATGTTCTCTTTTACAACATGGCCCCATGCAGAACTGCATCGTTCAAACATGACAGATACCATCTGTGTCACTGCTGCTCCCTCCTGTCACTGTCAGTCTCTAAATGGCTTGACGAGCAGCAGTGATGATAGCAGTTTCCCCACATTTTAGATAGGGTTAGATTTTGCATAGGATTCCTGCTGTTCATCCCGAGTGAGTGCAGCCACAGGCGTTTGAAGCCAATCTAACATGGCATAGACTGCACTGGGTCCACATGCTGGCTTGACCTTTGACCTCTCTGCTCCCCTGCAATCTTCAGCGCAGTGGGAGACAGCAAAAGTCACCACCATCACGTAAATCAGTTTAACTATGCACACAGTTGAACTAATAATACTATAATAACTGGTGATCTTCCACTTTGCAAGACTGAAAAAGATGAGCAAACACTATATCATTGAATGTTCCAATTCAAATACAAAACCACTGTAAGTGACAGCAAATTCATCAATACTTCTGACCAACATGTCACCAATGTTTTAACTGGGATTTGGCATCTGGGAGACATGAACCACCCACATATTTGGTAACATTTGGCCTTAATGTGCTTTAGTGGTTACCATGACTCAGAGGGAATAAACCTTGCATGCATGACAGACATGTAAAAAGAAAAAAACATGTTTTGAGCAGGGAAAATATGCACATGTATCCAGATTGAACAAACATGGCCACCCATGGCCTACTTTAAGGGCATTTACCATGTATTTATGTTGCGTTAAATGAGAGGAGTGGTGACAAAAGGCAGGTTACAACAGGCCAGGGGAGTGTTAGTCCACTATTGAACTTTAAGTAATTGCAGTGTAGGACAGCATTTAGAGTATGAACTGCAAAGAGCAAAAGAAGCACATACTTTTCAGACAAAACAAAACTTTCTGGAAAGCTGAAGATGGGAAGTCAGGTTTGATGACCAGATTAATTAATCCGCATTTTTCCATTCTCTCTTTTACGAGGTTCTTGACTAGACAAACCTGGTTCAAGTCTGAGATCTTCAAAGGTTTTGTGCCACTCAAAAAGCGTCCTTAAACAAGACAATGAATTCTCACAAATACCTAGTTCATTTTTTCTTTCTCTCTTTTACTAGCTTCTTGACTAGACAAACCTGGGTCAAGTCTGAGTTCTTCAAAGGTTTTGTGCAACTCAACAAGTGTCCTTTAACAAGACAATGAATTCTCATAATAGCGGCAGGGTTGCTGACCTTGCCCTGCAACCTTGCCAACAAGCCTGCACCTTCACAATGCAGCTCCAAGATAGACCCAGAATAATCACAATACTAAAAGACCATCTACACCATGGACAATTTAGGACCACATTTAAGTTTGGTGTCATACTTTCAAATTGTTATCCCACTACTATGATCGGAGAGTGGTTTGTATGTTTGTGTGTCCTTGCACATCTTGAGTGCAAGGACAAGGATCACACACGAGGACACTCGTGTGTGATCTACTTCACACTTGATGGGTTTATTGCTTGGGAGCCAAGGATGTCTCCTGTCATAACAGTTTTAACATTTTTACTTTTTATAAATTTTGGAATTCAAAACAACTGTCAACAGGAAAAGAAGGCTGACCAGGTCACTGGAGCTGCCCGAGGCTACAGGTCAATACAAATGCGTTCCTACTTTCCACCTGCACATGGATTGTGTTACTGCTTATTTTCCTCTTTTTGACCTTTCTTTTAAAATGTACAAATAACCATTAACATTACATCAACATTTCGGTGAGTCACCTTCTTTTTCGGCTGAGCACCATGAGGTTAATTGGCAGCAAATGCCACGGTATGTGGTCGTTGGGGCAACCCAATTACTCATGCTATTAAACCTTACACTCTATGTATGTACAAAAATGTAAACCATGTGTATGTGAAAATTACTATGACCTTAATATACAAACATAGCACATTATTAAAGCTTCAAAACCAGAGCTGATCACTGATCTGAACGCCACGAAACAATTTTGCCCTTTGCACGGGATATTTTAAGAGATAGGGCCAGAGGGTCAAGGGGAATCAGAAAAGGTTGGGGATGAGAGTAATGGAGAAGGCTGGCCATGGAAAAAGGACACCCACAGAGCGCTTCAAAAAACTTTGGATACCACATTGTAAAAATACTATATTGACAAGTGAAAAGTATTGCATTCAGATTAGGTATTATCAGCAAAGTGTACCTAAATGATTAAAGTTAAAGTTATGCAAAACAGCCCCTTAGACATTATCTTATGATGGAATTGTAGTTTAACTATTATAAGCAGTATTTTAATGTGGTAGTTGACCAAAGTGGAGATTACTTCCACTACTGTTAATATTTAACGATTCTTTATATTTAATAAGCTGCTAAACTCTGATCTTTATCTGAAAGATATCCAGTAGTTACAGTTGCCAATCAAGGTAGTAAAAAGGTAGCCTGGCACCATCCTCCTATATACTTCTGCTCAATTTTCATTTTACTTCAGTACTACGCCTGGGTTTGCAGCATATTGTTGGATTTTCTCCGGTCAAATGTTTTACCAGTCCAATCAGCAAACAGATGGAGTGGCTAAGAGCTTCAGTGGACTGTCTATAAGACTAACTAACTACTTGGGTGTTAATCTTTCAGGATTACAGGAGAGACTCTGCTACTGGTAAGAAAAGAGGAGCAACTTCCACCTCTGCCTTCATCTATGGTAGGCTCGGGGCTATAAGAACATACATTTGTGTTATTGATGCCACAAATAACAGTAAAAAAAGGATCTGCTTTGTCTAATTTGTTCATCTGCTTTAATTTGTTGTTTTTAAAAGGAACAAAAGGAAAGATATACATCAGAAAGGTTTTAATTAAACATCCAATTTGAATTAAATATCAGTAGAACTTATTTTGCTAGATATGCTAGAGGATGGTGGAATAAATCAGACTAAAAAGCTTCATTTGACCTAATCATATTCTTAGTGGATAAATGCAAGTAACTTTGATGATTGATATACTGTACTAACATTTGGACTAAAAAGCCTCAAAGTCACCATGGCTGTGACTGAGTCTAGGAGCCTGCTTTGAGGCAAAGATTATAATGTTTATAATAAAGAAATTGATGATAATGATGATAGCCATGAGCTGTCTTGAGTGATGTCTAGAACAAGCTGGTCCTGCTGGCACTGCAATGACCCCAGACCCAGCCAAGATATAAGCTTATGGTTCAGCAATTATTTGCAAATAAAATGAGACGCAATTACTGTAACACAGAAAGAGCTCTTTCAGTAAAGCATTTCATAGTTTGGGATCAACAAGAAAAGCCTAAGAAACACATTCTAAACCTGTGTGAAAGGAAGATGTACTGTATTGTCTCACATCAGGTTACTTGTATTTCGAAAAATGTTTCTCTCTGCTATCAAGAATCACTGACTCCTTATTCCTCCTGCTTTTGTTTGTTTCAAATGACTCTTAAAAAAGTCATTACGCAATCCATCAGCTTTATGTATTTGAGTTTACTTTCATTTTACCTTTCACCTCATGACAGGACACAAGAGGTAGCTTTAAAAGATATTCCAAGATTCTTGAACAAAGAGAGTAAAGTTTCATGTTACAAAATGTTCCCGCCTGCTTTTCTGTTTGTCAGTCTGTCTGTGGCTGAGCCCAGATGTCAGCTGGTATGAAGACATCTGCCCTGCCAGAGGTCTAAAAGCCTTGGAAGCTCTTGATCCCAGAGGATACCACTTGTCTACTGATGACAGGCTGAATACTGAGTAAATCAGGCACCAAGTGACGAAATCCTACTGGATATAGACAACACCGTTTTACTTCACAGCAAAAACAGAGACAAAGCCTCATACTTAAAGGAGAATTCTGGTCGATTTCAACACGTAGCTATGTTGTTTGGAAATTTGGAGTGCTGTCAGTAGCAAGAAAAATTATAATCGGTGCTGCCTACACCGGGTTATCCTCCTGATAGAGTTAGCACCCAACAAGCTTAAACAGGGCAAGTTTTAAACGTGCTTTTAACCTCTAAACTGGATTAAAATGTCATTACAATTGCCTACCCATTTGCAGTGTTTCCTTCCGAGGGAACACTTTCTATTGATTTGCTGTGTTCACTTGGAAAGAATCACTGCACATGGGTAGGCACTTTTAATGAGGTTTCAAACACGTTGGCTTAAAAACTTGTTTAAAACTTGCCCTGTTTAAGCATGTTGGGTGCTGCAGCACTACTTTTATTTGTTTTTCTTGCTACTGCCAGCAGTCCAAATTTCAACCACAGAGCTACGTGTTGAAATCGACCGCAATTCTCCTTTAATTTTGAATTTTGTTTTTTAATCTTTATTATTAATATTTTTGTTTTTTATATTTTGCACTCTTTATAGTTACTGCAACTGCTGCACCACATTTTCCCTCGTGATAAATAAAGGTCTGTCTTCTCTTAAAATACAATGACTTATCTTCAGAAGTCTCCATTCCTCAGGTCAAATTTTTTAAATTACCTATCCTACTATCTGATAGCCCCATGGTTTGGAAAGTATGAAGCTGAGACAGGTGACCCATTCCAATAAATGGAATTTATTGTCTTTAAAAGACTAGAAGAGCCTCAAGGCGCCGGCCCTCACTTTATCATCGAGTAAAGGCACCCCCCCCCCAAAAAAAAAACAACAGCAATAATTTTCTTACACATCACTGAAATAAAATGCCTCTAAAAAGCAAAACAAATGACAGCTTCAGACAACTATTTAGAGCAGGGCGCTAATTGGCCCCTCTTGAACGACATTTGCTGTACACAAATGTGGATGAACCACATCAAAAGCGCCTCAAGGGGATATCACTACATGCGACTGCAGAGGAATGCTTACATTGCCATCTAAAGTGATTAAATGATGAGTGATTTTTTGCGGCTCCACGCAGATTCGTCCCTAGCCACATCCTCCACTGCGGCTTCAGCTTTAATGTAAACGTAATGAGAGAACTAGCAGTGATTGGCAGCTGTGCGCAGCATGTGGACCACAGCAGTAACTGATTTATAACAGCAGCTTGTATTAGCAGCGTGCTCTTGTCTAACAAGATTGTTTCTCTGGGGCTCAAGAATGTGACAGTTACAACAAACTGGTATTTGACCTGACCACCCCAGAGTGTTCTTTGTAATGACTGAACTAGGGCTGCACGATATAAGGAAAATATCTGATGATTATTTCGACCGATATTGCCATTGCGATATGATTCCTAATATTGGAAGGAATGATTATTTTTGTATCATTCTCATTTTCATTGAAAAATATTAAATTTAAAAAAAAAAATGATTACAGTGTGATTTTAGACTAAAGGATAAAATGTATAGGCTGAGACATGTTTACTGCACCACACTACTTATTTAAGAAGGGTTTGACACATATTTTGCCTTTAACAAGTATTGTGCTCCCACCTCAATTTGGATCATATTGTGATTTTGATAACATTGCGATTAATTGTGAAGCCTTAGGCTGAACTAGGCCTATGTATCAGAGCAGTCGCTCTGTGACAGAGTCATTCATTAGAAGTAATGTTATTGCTATTTTTCCATTGAGTCACTCTGTATTCTGTCTGCAGCTTATTCCCTTTGCCTTCAGGACTCTTGACACTAAAGTGACCTGTATTTGGCACATGCAGGATCTCAAAAAAAGGACAGCTGTTAATGTATTCCCGCCTGTGTCCCAAATCCCGCAATCCCAAATGTTGCCCCCGGTCAGGCAGAGTCACTGACAGCCCCACACCCTTCATCCAGCAACCCATTCTATGCCAATCACAAGGCAATATAACCGTCAGATAGTTTACGGACTGATTGCCTCCAATAGAGGGAGGATCAGGGCGTGGGGGCCTGCTGCATATCTCTCCACCATTAAGGGCCCTTAGGTGCCCATTGATGACAGCTATCATTCACACAATGCAGAAAAATGCTGGCGGTCTTCAATGTGTGGAAAGGGAAGGGGGGCAGTTGATGTCTGCACTGATATTAAACAGTGTAGCTCAAGAGTTGCCTGGACGAGAAACTGAACGGGTTGCCAACCTATGTAGCGATGGGATAAAAGATAGTTTTGTTTTAAAAATAAAATGTTAGTAAGCCTTGAACTGACTGAATGAAGACAATGAAATAAAAAATGAAAATTATGTTTTCACCAAATGTTGACTTCTTCAGACACATAACCGCAACAGGAAGTGAGGGAATATAGACAGGAGCACAGTGTGTGTGCCTCTTAATACATTTGCTCTCTACAAGTGTTGCTATAGAGATTTGATCCTTCAAGACTGTTTTTCTTCAAGCACCTTGTGCCAGAACCCCTAAGGTGCTTCTGGTGCTGGAGGCTCAACAGAATATACTTAATTGTCAAATACTTGATCACCCAGTATTTATGTTTTATTTTATATTCTAAAATAAGAACATAAATCAGGGCATTAAAATGTGGCAACAGGAGGAGCATACATGTTAGAGTGTTGACAGTGCTGTTTATTTTGTGAAGCCAAAATTGCAAAAGAGAGAGGTGTTTTCTTTTAATTAAATGTATTTCTTTTGGAATTGAATTTTGTTTCTTCAATAAATGTTTTTGACATGTAAATGTTCTGGTATCTTAGTAATGGTTTTGAAGTCAGAAACAGGAACTCACTTTTGATATCTCATCACATGGGAACACAGAAACTAAACCAATTAATTTCTTTGTCCCACACAGCGAGACAATTATTTTGACAGTTTCCTGATAAACCGAGCTTCCATAACAACAGCTTTTACATGTCCTTGTGTCTGTCTTGTGTCAGTTAACAGACACAACATTACACATGTCACACAAGTCAATTTCACAAACATATCTTTCAAGGACTATTGATGGCTGGGGGAGTTTGAATGACACATTTTTACAATAATAGAAAAATCTATTGCACCAATTGCAATAAATGTAGTGTGTTTATTCTAGTCAAGAGACCTCAGAATGATATTTTTCCACAAATAGGTTATGGTTCACTGAAAAAGTCAGGAATTTGGGGTTAGGGTTGAACCTCAGTCTTATTTTTCATGACTAAGGTTTAAGAGTGTATCAGAACCTTCATTACTTCTTCTCATTGTTTTTCATGGTGATGGGTGAAGGATGAGGGCCATAATACCCCACTGTGTGCACTGGCCCTTGCCACACCACTCTATATCATGATACAACCTTTTGTGTCTGAGTGATGTAAAGAGTCTCTAGGCAAATGTGTTCATATTTTCAATTTCCTGTAAATCTATATTGTACAGTTTGCATGAATGCGAATCCACAATCATCAGATTCAGCAGATGGCTCCAATCAGCCTGAAAGAGGGTCTTAAGCAGCACCTTAATGGGTGTGTGTTCATGGATTCACTGTCCTTTTATTCCAGCATGAAGTAATCAGAAGCAAACCAGGTCAGCATAGCTATCACATAGAGCTCTGATCACATAGAGGGACTGTCAGTGTAGCAATTCCCAAGGCTTGATTTAAAGTCCTATAATAGCCAAAACAGAGGTGAAGGTATGGCAAAATATGTTGCACCAAGAAACTCGTTCTGAGAAAAACCTGTGTGAATGAAAAAGTTAGTAAGTTACAGATGAACTTGGAGCTCCTGGCTCCAGGCACAAACCATCGGCCCTACTTTGAGGGAAAGATGGATGATTCTGGTAAAAAAAAAAGTTCATACTAAAAGGAATTTCCTGTCGTGTGGTGTTATCAGAAAAACAACAGTATCCTCCACTGTTTTACTTCAACAGCTCAAATTTAACAATGGAGTTGCTGATAACATAGTTGGGCTGCTGGTAAAGAAGCCAACTGCTGATGTGAGGAGATTTTCATTCACTTGAAGAGAAAGGCGAAACTCTGATCACAGAGTTCAGTGGGGAGGCTTGGGCAGCTGACTGAAATGGATCAGAATCAGACTCCAGCAAAAAGCTAAACAGTTGTTTTTAATCAAATGTGAGCTGTCAGTTTTAATCCGTCTTTAAAGAGTTTTTATGATTCCTAATTATACTGTAACCACACTACTGCATCCACTGATGGACATAGATAAATGCTGGGAATACCTCCATATAACTATGCAGTGTGACAATTTCGACAAATTGTGCGTGTTGCGAGTGAAAGATTAAAATAAAAGGACAAAAACAGGGAAAACCAATGAATGGAACACAAAAAGAAGAGAAGAAAAGAGATTCTGATAATGGAAAATGGTCAGTGTGTTTCTACTCACCATACTGGCAGCTGGGTCCGTTGAACCCTGCAGGACAGTTACAAAGCTGGGTGGATCCCTCCCGACACTGGCCCCCGTTGAAGCATACACCGTAGCTACACATCGCTGCACGTATGGATGTGGACAGACAGGGTCGTAGAAAAAGAGAATGACAGAAAGAAATAGTAAGTGAAGCAGAGACAGCTGGCTGTTGTTATGAGATGTCAACATCTTCAGTTTCAAACGTTGACCTCTTTCTATCAAAGCCTTATCACCGGCCTGTTCACTCATTACTCACTAAAGAGGAACCTTGATTCTTCTCCATTCGCACTAACCAATGTTAGAGGAATCCACCACTTGGCTCTCTTGGAGCAGAGGGCCAGGCTTTTGGCCAAGTAAAATACATTTCTAAACTCAATTTACACAGAATCAGAGTGTTTAACATGAGTGGCGGCAACAGCTTGTATAACTTTTAAAAGGGAAAGTGCTCTCTTTCCCGCATGGTTTGAGACTGTTACCTGATTAATTAACTGAACTGAACAAACAGTGATCATACACGTGCATGGGTGAGTCATGGGATAAAATCAGAAAATCACAGGGCAAGCGTGGCTCATCTTGCTCTTGGAGCCAGTGGCCATGTGTCTATAAATCCACGTAAGTGAAACTGCTCACAGTCGTTAAGATGGGAAATTCAAAGAATCCAGGACACATAGCTCTGAAAATGTAAATCCACCTCAAAAGTTTACCATCACATTCACTACACTAACACACACATTCATCATGACAGTCCTTCACCTAAAAATGTGTGTACGTACAGTAAATGATGTCCCTTGCCTGTATATGCTTATCTGATGTTCATCAAAGCTAATATCGCTGTGTAAGTAAGACACAGCTGTTGGCCTGTTGTTTGCACTCTCCTGAAAAGAGTACAGTGCTTAGTGATGACAGATCCAGGGGATTGATGTCTTTCATTGCTTTACCCGACTGGCAACATATGGACACAGAGTGAAAAAAACACAGTCTAGCTAATCACAAGAGAAATTTACATGCCAATCATTCCCTCAGATGATTGTAAAGAAAACCCTCTGAATCCCAGTTTATCTTTGCACCTTCTGTCATTTTTTCTGCCCATCTCATCCAACCAGAGGCAGCATGACCAATCATACAAGGCACAAGGCACTGGCAGTTCTGACGCCATTTGTCAGTCATACATGGTCATAGTGATGGTATCAAAGTGCCCAGCACAGCTCAAACTGAAACCGAGTGAACTTAATCTAATCCCTGCTCTCATTGTTGGCATTTTCTTGCCTTATTAATTAAACCCAAAATTATGTATGTACTGTGTGTGTATATTAGCAGCACCTTTAATGTTTTCTGTTGTTGTGTTTTTTTTTCTGTATTCATGTTTTTATGCTGCCTTAATGCAAAAAGAGATTTATCTTCTATGAAAGAACAGGTCTAAACTGAACAGCTGTACATCAACTGAACCAATTAGTTGATTAATCATTCGATCAACAAAACATTAAGTCACCAACATTTTTTTGCAATTGGGTTAATGATAATCGTTTAAGTAATCTATCTAGGGTAAAAACGTTTGCTGGTTGTAGCTTCTTATGTTAAGATTGGCTGCTCTCTCATTGGTCAGACAAAAAAATCTAATTGAAAATATTATCTTGATGGTGATGTCAGACATTTTATTGACTATATAGAAAAGCATTAGTTGCAACCCTAATTGTAGACAAATGTCTGAGACTTTAAACAGATGTACATTTAAAGCTACAACTGATCGGCTGAGGAAACGAAAGGATGCTTAAGGCTGTAAAAAATATAAGCTGACAAAAGTACATCTACAGTTTGGCTTCAACCGTATAATGTCAGCAGTGGTGAATAACATATTTTTGGACAAAAAGGAGGAGGACATGAATAAGTGATCTCTAATAATCACAGATCAGCCAGAGTAATTTCACAGGGCTCCTTTGAGATCAGCGCTCAGTCTAAACATCCGCCGGTCATCTGGCTCCATCCTCAGACACCTGCTCAACAGTTGGACCATCCAGGGAGTTTACAACAAATCACTCACACACACTCACACACACACACACACGTTTTGGGCCCAATATATATTAGACAAAATTATTAAGCTATTTGTGAAACCACTGAAATCCTACTCCAGCAGGAAGACCATGTCACCGCTGCTTATCTGCCCATGATGACTTCCAGTTCCTGTGGCTAAAGAAGCTATGATACACTGCAGTATTTCAACATACAGCTACATAACTATCCCCACTTCTGTGATTATCCAATGTGAGGGAATTTTGGTGTGGTGACAGCTACAGATGACAGACAAGCAGAAAAAAGCACTACTCAGTGATCATGTTTAATTGCAAAAAAAAATCCTAATTCTTCAGGCCATTTACATTACCACCAGCTCTGAGAGACCAAATTTATGAGACACTTCTAATTGTCGTAAAAAGCTTTAAATAAACGTAATTACCAGCAACAAAGTAAAAGGTCACTTCAGGGTAGCTAGGCTAAGCGACAACAAGGGAAATGTACATTCCTCCTTCTGAGAGAGACATACAGGATTGTTGGCAGCTAACCAGGGCATTTTCGGGCCGCCCCCATCCTGAGCTTCTTACGCTGCTTATTCTTCCCTGAAATAATTTCTTAATGTGGCATGCAGCGTGGCATGAACCTCACTCTCATGCGTTGCTGTGAATGCCTCCACTCTATTACAAAGACACCTTCTCTGAGAAGATTAGCAGCTCCCATAAAAAGAAGAGACAGAAGGAGCAGGGGTCAGCGACTCGTGCCGAGAAACTGAAAACCAACGAGCAGGTGTCACCCTTCCAGCTTCTGAATGGGATGACCATACCAACACAGAGGCAGTCCAGTGTTTGTTTATGCTCTGTCGATCTGTTTAACCCCTAGAGTGAGAGCCAGCGGGAGACCACATTTACTGTGATTCACAGACACAAAGCCTTGCCGTCGGGGCTCTGTTTGGTGCCATAATTGGTAAGCGTGGAGCCAAGCACTGTATTTTTGAGGCAACAAATCATGTTTTGCTCTGCAGAGGAATGTTGTCGTTTCAAAAAGTTTTTGTGAAGCTACGTCAGAGGATGTCTGAAAGGTTTCTTTGAAAGAATTTAAATAACATTTGAACTAGACAATAGGTCGGTTTGAGAAAGCAGGCACAATAATGCATAGCAAGAAGTAGTATGCAAGACTCTTGAATTAGAATGTAGGGCATTCGCTGCACCTTAAATCATACCGTACTGTATGTCTAAATTACATCATTTATTCATGTGAGAGAAATATATACTATTGTAGTTATTTCCAAATATGTGGATGAGAATATTGAAATGTAGTCACATCACAAAGATTAAGCACAATCATATGATCACATTGTCAGTATTAGACCTACCATGTTGTACAGGTCCTCTCTTTTCCTCGCTCTAATGCAACAGAGATGTGGATTAGACAGGATGATGGCATGCATGCCACTCAGTCCAAATAGGAAACATATAACCCTAATTTGAAAAACAGGCAGAATGTTCATCCTTTTGTAAAAGCTGGTTTGCACAAATAACGTCTGCACAGCAGTGTTCACCATCCGGCAATAGACCACATCTGTAACTTGACAGCAATGTCCTGTAAATGCTTTAGGTCTGTGTCCTTCTTCTTTTCTGAGAACTTTGACGGTAATGTTTGCTCGCCGAGGGTAGAGATAGGGAGAATGACGCGCCCAAGTAAGTGTGCGCCACTGCAGCCATAGACAACACTTTTTGGATGCGTCATTCTTCCTAGCTCTCATCCCCGCATCCAAAAATCATCCGGTTTTAAAAAACCAAGATGGCCATATATGCCAAACTCTGGGCTTCAATGTTAACCCACAAAACAGTGGGTGACGTCACTGCTGTGGGGCTAGCAGGACTGCTGTCATATTTGAGGATTTGAGCAAATTCAAAATATCACACACACACACACACACACACACACACACACACACACACACAGACCACCCATGAAGCAACAAAGAACCATTTCCTCTTCTCTGACTACTGGGCCTATTTGAAGCTACTTTTGCCAGCCTGCCCCCACCACAAAAGGGGCCCAGTTCCTATTCAGCAGTTAACGAGGACAACAAACTGGAGGAGCCATTGTTTCTGCTCCTCAGCCCCTGTCACAAAGGTTATTGTTGCCGTCAATCAACCTGCTCGTTTCCACTCCTGCCTAACCCCATCCAACATCACCAGGCCCGTGACTGCTTGCTGGGGTAAAATGTTTAAGTCCCTGATTGACTGATGAGTGGTCCTCCTTAAGTGGAGGAAGTCACCATCACAAAGTCAAGGGTTCTTCAACTTCAGGAGAATAAAATAGTCATCGAGCCAATTGGGATTCTTTACAAAGAACACAAAAGTCACCTCGGTTGCACTGTGGGTTTACTGAAAAATGCCTTCTGCCTCCACAAGTCACCTAGCTGACTTTTTATAGACACAAAGTCATTAGATGTATTGAAAAAAACTGACTGATGGTCAAACATAACTAGACATTTAACGATATCACCTTAGAATCTAGAAAACTGTAGGGGACATTTTCACACGTAATGAAGACATAAAATATTTAATTGATTTGACATGAAAGTAATTTGGAGAGGAAATTAAATTAACCGTTAGTTGCAGGCTTAATTTTCATTTCTGCACTACACAGTGAAAGAACTGCAACTTGCACCAGTGAAAAATACAAGCACCTTAAACCTTAAAAATACATTCAAATTCAAGGATTTCCAGCACCCGTACAAACCCTGCCAAAGGGCTTCAGTGCATTCTTTGTTTAGTAGTGCTGGAAAAAATCAGAACTTGGAAACAAAAACTTCAAATCTCAGATATTTGCAAACCGCTCAAGAACTCTGAATCAATGCTATTTTGTAAATGGAAAACCCATAAACCTTCATAATTAGATGATAGTAGCCGAAAACAAAAATATATGGAAAACTAGAGGGAGGGGGTCAAAATAGCTGAAAAAAATGTGAAAAGAACCAGACGTTTGCTGTGCTGTGTTATATTCTTTCTCTAAATATGTGACTAATTATGCTAAGCAAAGAATGCTGGCGAGCACAACAACTGAGGCCATTCACTGCAAGACGGCGACAGGATGTCAACATTGGTACAATGGGTGGATATAGAGACAGAGAAAAACACAGGTGAACTAAAAGAGGACAAACTTAACTTGCAGCCACTTCCCAGCCACTGTGTGTGCGCTGTATCTACAACATGATTAAAGCCTCACTGCTCAACCACCTCAAAATAACCATTATTCGCCTAATTAGCTTACACTGACATTTTATTAGGGAACACACACAAAAGAAAAAGGGACAACACAAGACAAAGAAAAAGCTCAGGACTGCCGGACACTAAATCACTATCTTAAACACAAAGCATTCCCGTCTTTCCAATCTTCCCTTCATTGGGGGGTTTTCAGAGGATTTGCTAAAGCTGTACATTTTGCAAAGCAGATTTTTCCTTTTGGATGTTGGAGGTGCTGTTGAAAACAGCCCCACAGATTGCATTGTGCTGACTGAGGTACAGTACAGATAGCAAAGTGTCCAGGACTGGGAGAGGGAGGATTGTGGCGTGAGCTTCCTTTTATCCTGGTTCAATGGCTCAGAGAAAAGGGTGATTAGTTTGTCCCATCGCAAAGTGCTGCCACGTCTTTGGTTACAGAGATAAAAGCCCCACCTCACGTCAAAGAGAGCAGCCATTGTCACGCGAAAAGAGAAAACAACCCCTCAGCTACTTAAGTGAAGCGAAACATTGGGCAGTTCTGAGGAATGTATCTTTAAGACATTTCTTTATAAGTGTTTTAAAACAAACCAGACTCATTGTAGAGCAGATACCCTGATGCTTCTTTGTATAATTTAATACCGTTACCTTCTCCCTGAAAGCAAAACAAAGAGCTCTTTGAAGATAGCATAGATGCCATAATAAGACACCGATGACACATCCAGGAGATCTTCCCACGTTTCACATCCCAGTCACATCCCATCACAGGACTGTTCCAGACAGTAATGGGCCTGTACTGGGGGTGTCAGCGCTGGCCATTGAGTGTACAGGTCAGTTCCAGGTAAGGCAATGAGAGCAAGGAAGTGGGAACTTTCTTGTCAGTCAACCGGACTGGGGACAAACTGTTTACAGGAAGGCTTTGCCAAGGGTTTGTCTATGGTATGCAGGCAATGCGCTCTGGATCACTGGCTGTAAAATCCCATCAAAGGAGGCTCCTTGGTCTCAGCAGTGAGAAGCTAAGCTTATCCACAAAGAGATGAGAACCTGACAGTCCCAGTGAGACCAACAGACCTTCTTTTCCATACAAGGATTGGAATTATAGAGGGGAAATTCATAGTTGTTTTGCTTTGTCCTTTTTGTGCATATCAGCAGGTGGTCTCTCCACCATGACCTAATGGGTATTGTTTTGGGGGCCATAACAGTGATTGGTTGGGGTAAACACTGGATGGGCTTGTCTGTTTTCAAATCCATATTGCAATCCTCTGACCTGCACAGCCATGTCACACCTCAGAATGAGAAGAGTGGCATGACTATATGGAATAGAGACAATATTTGAATATAGGAGCACAGCTTGATGGGGCCGTTTAAAGCTTTAATGTACACGTATCAAGCCAAGTAAAAGCAGGCTATCTATCATCCACTACAAGAGCGCTACAGAGCCATTGCCTTATCTAAATAGTAGTAGTTTTTTTGCTGAGTGTAGAACAAGATACTACAATGCAAACCTTGTTTCAGAGTGACTGTCAACACTCTCAACACTTGAGATTTTTTTTCCCCCACTGTCCACATCTAAACCTTGTGGGACAGTTGTATCAACACAAGTACTGTGGACATGGCATTGACTGATAACATTTGCTAAGGAGTCTGGATGGGCAAAGCATCTCTTGCCCCTTGACCTTTTTCAGAAAACCATTCGTTCAGAGGTCTGTGCCAAGGGTGAGGTGATGCTTGAAGTACCCTTTCAGCAAAAAAAAAAATTCCTTTTAGTAAGCAAACCTAACCTTAAAACCTGATATATGATCCTTTTTTTACTTTAAGGATAGAAAGTACTTACGATACAGACAGCCCGCTTCTCCGTTAAGTTGAGACCATCCAGGGCAGCACTTGTACACAGTCTGATAATCCTGTCTGTACACCTGTCTGTAGGCAGTGTAGTATGCTGTCCTGTTATTGTGAGAAATATTAAGTTAAAAACTAAATAAACAAATAAAGCTATACAAAAACTGACAACACACAATAGCAGTAGCATTCCATTGTTAAACAGTATGTGTGTGAGTGAAGAGTCATATAAACATAGGGATTCTTGGACAATATTTGGCACATATGATTTATAATGCGCCATGTGGTTCAATAACACTAGATTAGGAAAACAACAAACGTGTAATGTGAGCAAACAACTCCCACTCCTTAGAGTAACAGAGTAACATGCAGTAAAATTTGCAGCAAACATTTTCCCAGACTTTTAAGGCGACATTTTGAAATGTGTGACTGGCAGACTCAACTTCAGAAAGCGGTGCATTTCCCTGTACTTTGGCACCCCTCTCATTGCTCCATAGCCATTACGAATCGTGGAAACACGTTTTGTTTTTGACAAGTAATTGTGGCCTTGGTTGCCTTCAAAGCGACCTTTGATTTTGTAACACGGTAAATAACGCTGGGAAAGCGAGCGTAAGCAGCGAAGTGATAAACTCCTAAAATAGAGACAGGCTAAAATGCTATATTAGGACTCTCCTTCAAAGGAAATGCTGGCTGCAAAGACGCCAGTGAGTTAATGACTGGTAACCCGGATGAAATGGAGCTACACCTTGCAATTAACTGTATGAGAGTTTCAAAGCTGGGATTACAAAACAAGAGCAAAAGAGAATGAGAGAAAAGTGGAGGTCAGGGAGATAATCTTGTTTGATACCGTTTGGAGGTGGAGTCAAATAAAGGATCATGCACTCTCTGGTAAATTCTTTTGGTTGCATGAGTCATAAAGACATAATTTATGCTTGCTCTAGCCAGAGCATAATGAGCAATGCACTACATCCCCTACAGGTGAAGATGGGAGCATTTGTACGAGAACAGAGTCAGAGGTTTAGACTGCAATCAACAAACACGTGTTTCTCACCTCCTCTCGTATCCCATGCACCATGACTGTCCCACACAGCCTTGCTTCCACACTTTAACCATGCGTGTGAAGGCCTGCACACACGGCTGCCTCTGGGCGACCAACGTCACCTCCCTCTCCACACAAACATTGGGCCTGAAACAAAAACCGTGGTAAAAATACTTCATGTTTTTACAGATGTACATAAGATGTCAGTGGGGCAATGTATGAATGCTGTGAGAAATGTTGTAACAAAGATGAATGTTCAAGCCTTGCATAGGGCACTTTCTAGTGGACTACGACATAATGTCTGTGAGGGCATTACCTGTGCTGAGGTGCTGCTTTTGATGTCTGGTTTTGGTATTTTTAAAGACTTAAGGGGAATTCCTCATACTTCACTTTTCAGAACGCTGAGCTGCACAAGATTCTACCAGTAGCTCAATCTAAACTCAGTATTCATGTCAAATGCGTTACCTGAAAGTATTTCAGAAGGCGGCATTGGCATGAAAGTGGCAAGAATTTTCTGTTAAAAAAATTGTTTTCATATCTTCCACCCAAAATGTAGTAAAACCGACATAAACGATCATAATCAGATCAGAGGAATATGAAGATAAAAACTTTTAGATGTAAGCCAGGTTTACTGGGAAACAGAGGGATATAATGGACAATCCCTGGAAGTGGTTACCACTTCCCTGCACAATATTTTCAAAATAAATGAATAAAACTAAAACATGTCACAATTTCCCAGACAATTCACAAGATATATTCATAATGTTTTCACTGGACATGCATGTTTTTACTTGTGACTGAAAGTCAGCAGAAGCAGGAGACCGTTAACATTTTTGCCCCCAGGTAGAACATGCTAAGCCTTCTTACTTTGATGTTTTGTCCTTCTAACACAAAGTCTGTGTGGGGTTAACAGGCAGGCCTGCCACTGATGTCTTTCACACCGTTTGGTGCAGTGCACAGAGGAGTCTCGTCAACAGCGCAACCTGATCTTTGAGACGTTTACTTAGTTGGTAAATCCAAGGACAGAAAAGAAATATCAGAATCTAAAGACAACATCCAGTTAATCATCTCATAAACAATAGATCACTATCACCCTCAGCTGTATACAATTACATGTAAGACCTTATTGTTAGTGGCAGGTAACAGCAGAGAATCTTCTCTAACATAATTCAAGCTCCATATCTATTTTTTTTTTGGGGGGGGGGGTAAGTTATAATTGTCTGGCTCTTCACTTTGAAAGGCTTCAAACATACTCTGACAGAGTTAGGAATGCAGTACAGAGTATACACAAGCGCTAATATATAATCACGTAAATTACAGTGATACTGTGCATAGAAGCCAATAAAGACCATGATGAGATGGCACAACCGTTAAATTAATCCTGTCATTAAGCTGCTTTGTGATACCTTTAGCAAAACAAACCTCACAAGCCTCAATTTTCTGCCTCTGCATGGTTGAGCCTTTGACACAAGTGTTTGCATGTGCAGGTGAACCAGCAGTTTTCTCCTACTCAAACTTCGAAGGGAACGTAAGGCTGTAAAAATCTCTTAGAAAAGATAAAGACTGAACATCATCCCAATCTGTGTACTGAGAAAAAATAAACTAACATCAACAGCCCTTAAATAAGAAAAAAATAGGACAAAAGGTTACTCACATAAAGGGTTGGAGATTGTTGGGGGTGCCATAGCGCAATGAACGAGCCTCTATAATAAATATTAGTAAAAAAGAAAAAATAACACTATCCATGTTGGTGTGTCTTGGATTAAAGTTTTAAAAAGAATTAGTGAATTTTTAGCAAAATCGTTCATGGGTATAATTCAGCCGTTTAACTATCAAAAAAAATAACAACAAAACAAAAATCAGATCGCTCAACGGAGAGAATCTTTAAAGGCGCGTAAAGGATCCTCCGCGTGGAAATGATCAGGACTTTACAAAAAACAGCCAGCCATCACATGCGAGGTGTTTTCTCGCTCTCAGCCAGTGTGTGTGAGTGACTGAAAACCGCAGCTCACCTATGCTTCGTCACGGCAGATGTAGGACTAACGGGCAAAAACGTGTGGAGGCTGAGCGCTTTCAATCTTTCCTCCATTGACCTGGTAATGATGGCAGGGGGGGGGGGGGGGGGGGGGGGGGGGGGGGGGGGGGGGCATTTATTATTCGGAGCTTCAGCAGCTGAAACACACACACACACACACACACACACACACACACACACACACACACACACACACACACACACACGTATTGGGTCTAGATTTGATTTAGAAACTATATTGATGTATAATTAAGAATTGAGCTTGAGTATATTTAGCTTACAAATGACTTTTAGATGGTGATAATCAATCGTTCCACCATTAATAGCTGTAAAAACAGCTCGTAGATCTGGGACATGAGAGCACGTGCAGAGAAACATCCGCGCATGTTGAAGCCATGACTCAAAGCAGAGAAACGTCTGCAGGAGGGAAAGTGCAAACCACTCATGCTAGATATAGAAAACCGAGTGATATATCGCCTGCGGCGCAACAGAGGATGTTTGGGGTTGAGTCTGAAGCAGCTAGTGGTCCCCCAGCAGGGCAAACAGCTGATGGTGGGTCACAGGGTCAGCCGCCAGGACCGACTAGTGCTGCTCTCCAAACAAAGCTTTCATTGCGCGCATGTGTGTTCATGACCCTAAAGAGTCCAGGGTCATCGGCGCTGTCCATGCAACCTCCGAGGTACCAGCAGGGCATGTTGTTTGAGTTAGATCAGGGAATCTGTAGTCTTCGCCAGACCCTCGGGACTCTCAGATCATCTGAGATATACGCTAACAAGGTGGGGACACTTATTTGAACTGCAACAACAAAATAACAAAATATTATGATAATCAAATGAATGTGTTAATGTTTATGCCATCATACAGTTTTTGAACTCGGCGCTGCTGCTGGATTAAGCAGTTTGAAAGCTCCAGGGTAAAAATCTACTGTTGGGCCCCTATATTCCCCCCACCTGCTGTGCTCTGTTGTCTCCAAGTAGGCTACTCCTCCAGTACATATAGCAGACTGCACAGTGACAAACCAGTAGTCCTATGAAAATAAGACACTGACTCAGACACAATATACCAAACAGCAACATGATTACTAGTGCATAAAATCCTTTTAACAAATATTATGAAAAAAAATTAATACAATTCTTATATAATATAAAGTCTTCATTCTAAGACAGGGTCTCAATATGTATAAACTATTCTCCGTGGTTTTTCATTAAGAAAAATAATGTATCCTATTTTTTGAAAGACTGAGGCTCTTTGATCATGTCTGATCATGATCATGTCTCTGATCTAATCATGGCTATCAATCATCAAAATTGTCATCTATATACTAATACCACACCCAGGAGTGTGTGGGATATAAAAAGTTAGTAAAAAACTTATTTTTTACTATTTATTATTATATAGAAAATCATTGTATTGGTCAGCACTGCACCAGTTGATTGGGAGTGAGGTTAAGTGGCTTTTTGGTTGTAGATTTGACCGCTCTACGATAATGTCACATCTTCTAAGTAACTTCTTGAAGTAATGGAGTGGGGACATGATGTCATCCGTTTGTGGAGGTGTAAGTGTAATTACTCCAGGAGTATAAATTGGGTGTAGACCAGTATTCTCAAACCTGATTCAGGGGTGAATTATTCTGTCCCTGTCACTTCCGTCAAACTCACTGCCCTATCAGCGTATATGTCTGATCCTAACTGGGATTAGGCTTTATTTCACCATAGTATGTTCCTGCAGACATTTCATTTCAGTGGATCTCTGGACTGCATATTGCTGTATGCACAACAAAACATACTGTATATAAAGTATATACAGTCATATTCATCCCATACAGTCTAAAGAGAAAAACCCATATTTGCTGACACCTTGTGGTTTAAAATAAGTGGTTCAAAATTTCTTGTAGTGATGCAGATGATGCAACGAAGAGACTTGAACAAATATTAACATGCCTAAAACAACAAGTGGTCACAGAAAACGAACTTTGCACTGCTTCAATTACAGCCAAGCAAAGAAGCCCAACAGCTGTTCAGTAAATTGATCAAATATTCCTTTTTTTAATTTTGTTAAATACATTTACAAGGCTACTTCCTTTTCACCACTTCAAAAAACCTTAAATCACAGGCTAGCTGCTTTTCTGTAGCATGCAGTGGGTAAAAACAGGAAACATGTGCACACTTAAAAATGTGCTCACATATTTGCCGAGATATGTGGCTCGTCGAAATATGTCGTCTCAAACTAAACGGCCTGTTACCTTACTGGGAACTATGTCATTGGGTGATCCAGCCAACGCTGAGCAGAGCCTGGAGATGGTGAAGACTTTCCTGGACAGGGGACACAGCCATGTGGACACAGCCTTCATGTATGTGGACGGGAAGTCAGAGACAGCCTTAGGGGGCATGAATCTTCCTAAAACAGGTAATGTTATATCATAGGAACCTGATGTGTGCCACTGCATGCCAAAGACATTTGTTTCAATATACTTGAAGTAAACAATCATGCTTATTTTACAGCCAAAAGTTAATCCTTATTTCAGCCATTGAAAAGAAATTTGTATATAAAAACAACAACAAATTTGGTCACCAGAGATCCCTGACCTACGGCAGTGGCCAAAGACCACAACTTCACTATTTTAACAATGTGGACAGGATGGAGTCCGTGAGTAACTCAGTCAGTCAGTCAGTCAATGCGGGACATTCACCCTTATAGGCCGGTTCCCTACACTAAAGGGTCCAGCAGGATCTAACAACCTCTAAACTGTGAAATAAGACAACCAAGTCAGTTCTTTGGTGCGTTGCCTGGATCAGAAAACTGGGAGATTGTAATTTCGTTTTCTTTTACTGTTCAACAAACACATGATTTTTCTCATACTCAAATATGGAAATTAACATATAGCCCCTTCTATTTACATTCTTCATTCTACAATCTTCTCATTGCGTCAGATTTATAAATCTGCTTTTAAAAAAAACACATACTGACTAAAATGAGTAAATAGCCTAAAACATAAAAATGTAAAAATATAGTATATAAAAACAGTTCTCTGATAACGCATTCAAAAATCTCCCAAATTGGTCTGACTATAAGTCCAACCAAAGACAATTAAAGAAATGGAACAACAAATCCCGTTGCTCTGGACAGAGACCAGTGAAGGATTTTAGAAGCACTTTTCCGGTGAGAGCTGAGCGTTACTGCGCAACCTCCAACTGAGTTTGAAGACGTAGATGTGACGTGAGAAGCCTGTCTGAAAGTTGTAAGTCTTCTGAGATATCTCTATCATTCTGAATCTTGCAGAGAATGAGAGTGTAGGTATATGTTAGAAAATAACATAGTTAACTAGTTATCATTAGTAATTAAACCTAAACAGCTGATGTAAGTCAAAACTGCCTGCGAGGTTATCCTGTACTGTTTGGTAATTCCTCTACTATGCGACAGTAAGTCGTTTGGTTATGAAGCAATTGTTGAGCATACGAATTGTAGCTCCTATGGCGCCATTTTAATGCTACCAAGCACTCACCCACCGTTAGCATTCCATTGACTGCCATTCATTTTGCCACCACTTTGACGAAAAATAACTTTACATCTGAAAAGTTTCATCATTTTAATTGTTGCTACAGCCTAAAAGTACTTACAGTCTGACCGTGGAATATAGTCTTTTTTAACATACATAACTTTACTATTGTAACAGTCATTAAGATAGCTGTTTGCCAAAAACACCCTGTAAATGACAGACTTTTAATACAGTGTTTCTGTGTGACAGTCAGCATAGCAACCAAGGCCAACCCCTGGGATGGGAAGACGCTGAAGCCAGAGAGTGTG
>NC_048410.1:17599232-17603874 GCF_013103735.1 Etheostoma cragini
GCTATGCGCTGGTTGTATCATCACTCCCAACTTCAGGTAAATATTGTGCATGGAGCACTGCAGCGGCATGAGATTGTTAATATATACACAGCACAAAGCTGAGAACTAGAACTAGTTGCAAATTGTTTTTTTAAGATGTATCATTGCAGCTCTACTGAGAACTATCTTTGTAGTATATAGAATAATAATAAATTATTAAGATTCCAGCTGTCATACCATTTAAACACCTAATTGGTTCTTTCTGGCAAAATTGGCACATTTCTTTCTAATCAACATCAATCAATCAGAATTTAAATGATATGCACATGATCAACTGTATAAAACCCACAATTTGATATTTATCAATACCAAAATCCTAGCTAATTACATCTGAGAGGGCCTGGTCGGTTGTTTATTTAAAGTCAACACTAGAGTGTGAAGGCTTTTCTGTTGCTTATAGTGGTTGAATATAGTTGTGCTTTGATAGCATCACTTTTCTCTTTGACCATTACATTGTCTGCTGTTCCAGGGTGATCTTGGTGATGGAGTGATCATTGGCATGTCAAGAATGGAGCACCTTCAGCAAAACCTGGCTGCTGCAGAGGAGGGTCCTCTGGATCAAAGAGTAGTTGCCACTTTCAATGAGGCCTGGAATCTTGTTGCCCACGTGTGTCCAAACTACATCCGTTGACCAGCCAAAATAGTTCCATGAAATTTTATACAAGTTTATAGAGAAAAGAGATCTGATAAAGCCCCTTTCCCTTAGTTTTCTAAGCTACTTGTACCTTTTCCTGAAATCAAATAGATAAGTTAATTGGTAGTAATGTGAGGAGCACTTCATTGCAAATGTACTACTGTAAAAAAATAAGATTTTTTTTTAGGGAAACATACATTTTTCTGGAGTCTGCCTTAATACAACTATTACATTAAAAAGAAAACCGATTTGAGTCACCAGTGTTCACTGAACAACAACTCAGTCCAAAGCGGAAATTTTAGGTGGAGGGAGAAAAAAGGACAAAGGAGAGAGATGAAAGACTCTAGGGGCAGCACTGGCAGTCAGGATGAATGGTTTGGATGTCCTTCTGTTGTTGAAGGCATTGTCTGTAGTAAAACAGTTAATAACTCACCAGAATACGAGTCGGCTGAGGAGTAAGCAAGTCTCCCTCCTTACAGACGGTGTGGTCCTTCAGCAGTGTCACCACTCCTGTAATAAAAGATTATACAAAATGTGACAATCATCAACCAATCAGATGTCATCCAACTGCTTTTTGATACATCCAGCATCATTATCTACTAGCCTCCATTAGGAACTATTAGGGAAGGATTGTATTAGTTACTAATTAACTTATGGTTCACTTGCAGTTAGTTCCTCATTTCCTCCTAGTTCTTCCCTGGTAACTACTCAGAGTTTGTGTAACTTTTTGTAAAGTAATAGCATATTTTTTATATGCCGATATTCATTCCCTCCATCAATATAGAGTTTATTTAGTTCCATTAAAAGGTGTATTGTTGTAAACAAAGCTCATGGAGCTGGGAAATAAGCGCACATGCAGAGCATTTTCCTTGCATATGGTGGCATGATGCAAACGGACGCAAAGTAAAAAAGCATCACCAGGAAGGGAAGTGCAAACCACTCATGGACATCTAAGAAAACTGAGAGATATACTATCACCTGTGGAGCAACAGAGGATGTTTGGGGTTGAGTCTGAAGCAGCTAGTGGTCACCCAGCAGGGCAAACAGCTGATGGTGGGTCACAGGGTCAGCCGCCAGGACCGACTACTGTTGCTCTCCAAACAAAGCTTTCATTGCACGCATGTGTGTTCATGACCCTAAAGAGTCCAGGGTCATCGGCGCTGTCCATGCAACCTCCGAGGTACCGACAGAGCATGTTGTTTGAGTTAGATCAGGGAATCTGTAGTCTTGCATTGCCAGACCCTCCGGGACTCTCAGATCAGAGATCATCTGAGATACATGCTGCCAAGGTGGGACAGAGAAAAACCAAACGCAACTGCAAAAACAAAACAGTTTTATGATCATTAAAATTAATTTTTTTGATGTTTATTTTGGAGCTGAAAAACATACCCATGCCTGGATTAAGGAGTTTGGAAGCTGCTGGGTAAACATCTACTGTTAGGGGCCTATATTCACCCCCATCTTCTGTGCACTGTGGTCTCCAAAAAGGCTACTACTCCAATACATATAGCAGACTGCACATAGCCGCCCTATTATATGCCCAGAGATGAACCAGTACTTTAAAAATTAGCTTGTAACTGACTCTGATACAATACACCAAACGACAATATGTCATTCTAGTGCATAAGATCACTTTGACAAGTAATATAAAGAAGCAAACATATCAATAAAATTCTGGAATAATATAAACTAAAGTCTTAAATGTTTTGAGAGTTTTACTTTTTATATAAGTGCATTAGTACACAAGGACTTTTACGTAAGTATAACATTCAAGTAATCTTTCCCCCTCTGCATGAATCCCCAGACCCTCATGGGCCCCCTAAGGTTATCTGTGTGGCAATTACATTGAGTTAATTTAATTATTGATGCATCTGTTTGGCAATATGCCCTACTAAAACAAAATATAAACGGAAATTGGAAGCACCTTAGGAAGGGCTAACTCCTGCATATTTACCCAATCTAATCTTGAGACCCTGTCTTGGCCGGGAGTCAGAATCACGTTTTAATTAACTTTAAAGCCCATGTTGCAAGTTAAACACCACTGTTGATTATTGGGTACAAAAAAACATTCAAAATTTTAGTTAATATTATGGTTACATGAGCTATAATCAAACTATCTTCTGGAAACATTTTTAAATGGCATTATCTATGTTAGTTTTTCAGACTGGAAACAAAACAGTTAATGGTGAGTTCCTGACATCTTGTGGTTAAAAATGCGAACTACATCTAGTATGATTTTCTACAGCTTGTGCAATGGAAGGACTTGAACAATTATTAACTTAAATGTCTAAAACGACAGGAAATGGTCACAGAAAACGAACTTTGCACTGCCTTATTGTACAGCCAAGCAAAGAAGCCAAACAGCTGGTTAGAACATTTTTTCCATTTTAAACTAGTTAAGTAACTTTACGACGCTCCCTTATAATTCCACGACCTTTGGCCTCAGTCGCAGCTAGCTGTAGCATGCGGTGGGCAATAACAGGAAGACTGTACACACATAGACATAGCATTATTAAAGACGTGCTCACACGTTTGCCAAGCTTCGTGGCTCGTCGAAATATGTCGTCGTCTCAAACTAAACGACCGGTTTCCTTACTGGGAACTATGGCGTTCGGTGGACGAGCCGACGCCGAGCTGAGCCTGGAGATGGTGAAGACTTTCCTGGACAGGGGACACATCCATGTGGACACAGCCTTGATGTATGTGGATGGGAAGTCAGAGACAATCATAGGCGGCATGAATCTTCCTAAAACAGGTATATCAAACGCACCCATATTCGTATCGACTCTGCGAGCTGAGTTTCTTAAGTGGTCTAAGTCATTGGAATTATGGGTATCAAAACTGGCACGAGCCCCCCTCTAACCGTTCTTTTAATACATCCATGCCACTTACCAACGGGCAACGGCAACCACTGATCAGTGTTTGATGACTTTTTCAAGAATTAAACTTTTAATAAATAAATAAACAAAATAAAACAGTTTACTTGATATTTTTATTTATTTTATGTGTAGGGACCGGAACAATATACATACTTTACTTTTTGAGATACACCGGAGTAAGATAGAAGCTAGTTTTGCTAGGTCAATAATAAACACACACACACACACACACACACACACACACACACGTCAACAAGGCAAAACCAATAATATTTAGATTTAATGTGGTCACAGATTTGGGTAGCCACTACAGCAGGTTTACTAGGTTTTGCCTTGATCAAACCCTGTCCTAGCTTTTATTTTAGAGGAAATCTAGCAATTTAGTATTAGTCTTAAAGTAGCAGGATTTAGAAGAGGTAGATAGAAAGATGAAGGATCAAACTCAGACCAGCTAATGTATGTTCAGTCTCTTATAGTTCAGGCTCAGTGGAAGCTATTGATCTTGGATCCCGCATTTCTCAAGAGCTAATTTCTGCACAGGAGCCTCCTTAACCGGTTAATGCGGACATGTTTGTGTCTCTTGTTTAGGTATCATGTAAAGTTGCAGCTCCTTGAGATATGAAAACATTGACATGATCTACATTCACATTCAGCAGCCTTGAGCCCAGTGCATTATCTGCCAATATAATACAACTGTTACTTTAAAGATGTGCTGTATTCAGTATTTTTGGATTGAGACATGATTGTCAAAATGATATGTAAAAGCTATTCCTTATGAAAACACTTTCTAGAGCCTGTTGGAGGCTGGACAAAGCAAGTATTAATATAAGAACAGGGCCAGAAATCAGCCCTGTGAACACGTTTATTATCAGTGGACTTGTATGATTATCATTATTTTGATTTAATCTGACTGTTAACTAGATTTAAATCCTCAATAATACCAGACCCCTATTAAAGAGTCATTAAGATAGCTGTTTGCCAAAAACACCCTGTAAATGACAGACTTTTAATTCAGTGTTTCTGTGTGACAGTCAGCATAGCAACCAAGGCCAACCCCTGGGATGGGAAGACGCTGAAGCCAGAGAGTGTG
>NC_048410.1:17603974-17605600 GCF_013103735.1 Etheostoma cragini
AGTGTTTCTGTGTGACAGTCAGCATAGCAACCAAGGCCAACCCCTGGGATGGGAAGACGCTGAAGCCAGAGAGTGTGCGCTCTCAGCTGGAAACCTCCCTTCAGAGGTTACAGACCGATAGTGTTGACCTTTTCTACCTTCATGCCCCTGACCACCAGAACCCCATCCAGGATACTCTTAGGGCCTGTAATGAACTGCACAAGGAGGTAAAGAGACCCCATAACTAATGTCCTATGAGGTATAACGGAAACCTTTCCTTTAACATGACACACCAACACAGACAGCATCTTTGTCTACAATGTATACTTTTTAAAACTGATCAATCAATGATACTGTACCTATTATGTTGAGAATATTTCATTAAACTATGCTTTCATTTTAAAATACCCCTATCAGGAAAAATTCAAGGAGTTTGGTTTATCAAACTATGCATCGTGGGAAGTGGCTGAAATTGTCAGCATCTGCAGACACAACAACTGGATTGTTCCCACTGTGTATCAGGTATTCTGACACCTTGTTTTAAAACAGCCTTTTAGGTTATCCTTCCTTCTTTGCTTACTATGCTTTTACTTAAATTTGACCTTTTCACAGGGAATGTACAATGCCATTACAAGACAGGTTGAGACAGAGTTGCTGCCATGTCTGAGATACTACGGAATGAGATTCTACGCATACAATCCCCTAGCAGGTGCTGTATGTCCTCTTTTTGTGGTTCACCTTGTAGCCTACTGTAGTTGCCCTTTTGATTGCTTCTTTCAAAAGGAGATGCTCATAGTGTATTACTTGTTGCCCAGCAGATTCAATCCGAATTCTAGCGCCATCATCAGGTCGCACACTGATTAGTCCAATAATTGGGTTTATGACAAATTATTTGAAATTATTCCCATCAGCCACAACTCAACTTTGTGTTCACTGCTTATTAGAAAATGTTAGCACGCTAACATGCTAAACTAATGGTGGACAAGGTAAGCATGTTTACCAGCATGTTAGCACACTGACACTAGCATTTAAAGTAGCTCAAAGCAACACTGTGCCTACAGACAGCCTCACAGAGCCACTACCAAGACGGCAGACTACATTTTGAAACAAAATAAGGGTCATTCTCAAAATGTAGCATGGAAAACCTTCATTTTAAGTGAGTGACAGTATTGACTGCATAAATAGTAGAACCCTAGCTTTAATGCCGACATTACTCCACAGGTGGTCTTCTAACAGGAAAGTACAAATACCAAGACAAAGATGGTCCCCAGCCTGCTGGACGATTCTTTGGTAACAACTGGGCTGCAGCATACAGGGACAGGTAAACGCAATGCAAGTGCAATTTATCGTTAAGACCAACAAGTAACTTGTTTTTAAGTTGTTGCATCATATTAGATATTTTTGCATGTCTGCAATTATCAACATCATCTACTGTTATAAGCAAACGGTCATTGCGCCGGTCCTCTTCTCTGTCAGATACTGGAAGCAGAGTCAATTCACAGCAATAGACGTGGTTCTAAAGGCCTTGGAGACCGTTTACGGCTCAGAGAAACCCACCCTGACTTCTGCTGCTATGCGCTGGTTGTATCATCACTCCCAACTTCAGGTAAATATTGTGCATGGAGCACTGCAGCGGCATGAGATTGT
>NC_048410.1:17605700-17626311 GCF_013103735.1 Etheostoma cragini
GCTATGCGCTGGTTGTATCATCACTCCCAACTTCAGGTAAATATTGTGCATGGAGCACTGCAGCGGCATGAGATTGTTTGGTCATCATTGTGGGGAGATATACAACATAAGATTATTAGAAATTTCAACTCTAGGGGGAAATAAAGGTATCTTCCTCTGCACATTTTTTTTATGTGTATGTATTTACTAAACAAAGATTGGTCCTGCCCTGGCACCCTATTCAGATTGATAAATGGTAGAATTTCAAAATGCCGTCCATTGCCAACACTGTAAATCTGCAAAGATGTGAGCTCAAAGGGGCCCTTTTCATCATGCATCATGTTTCTCAATGAATCAAATAGTTTGGTCTATACTAGAGTTGCAACGATTAATCGATTAGTTGTCTACTTTTACATTAATTGGCAACTGTTTGATAATCGATTAACTAGTTAATCGATTATCTAGTTAATCGATTATCTAGTACTAGTATTATTTTTTTTAAATAAAATAGGCTTTCTCTGATTCCAGCTTATTAAATGTAAATATTTTCTAGTTTCTTCTCTCCTCAGTTAGTTCATTTTCTGTCAACTAATTGTTTCAGTGCTACTGAGTAATAGTCAATTATTTAGATTTCATGTCATGAACATTAAAAGGCACTTTTGACCATAGTTTATCATGCCTGTATTCATATTTGAATTTTTAGGCACAATTTCTAATTAAACTTCAATCCCCCAGAAGTACATTAAGAGTGTAAATCTGTCAAGGGTATAAAGCCCTGATTTGAGTATTCCTTGTCATTTAGCTCACATTAAATAGCCAATTGTAGAATTATAGACGCTCAAGACTTGCATACTGACAATTTGTTAATACCACAATCCTAGCCCTGTTCATTTGGAAGTCCCCGGTGCGCTGTTAATAATTAACCTCCACACTACGTGTCATAAGGCTGAATTGGTGCTTACAGTAGCTAGAAAATGTTATACCATAAAACAACTTTAAATGAAACTTATTTTTTCTCTTTGACTATTAATTTGTCTGCTGTTCCAGGGTGATCTTGGTGATGGAGTGATCATTGGCATGTCAAGTATGGAGCAACTTCAGCAAAACCTGGCTGCTGCAGAGGAGGGTCCTCTGGATGACAGAGTGGTCGCCGCCTTCAACGAGGCCTGGAATCTCGTTGCCCACGAGTGTCCAAACTATTTCCGCTAAAGAGCCAAAATCTCCACAAAAGATTTGGGTAACATCTAACGCAAATTTATAGAAAAGAGAAATCTGATAAAGCCCCTTTCCCTTAGTTTTTTCCACCTTCTACCTGAAATGACAATTGAATTGTGGAGACCAGTGTGGATTAATGTGAAGAGCACTTCATTGCTAATGTACAAATGTAAAAATAAAAACATAAGACATTTTTTTCAGGGAAAAATAACTTTTTCTGGAGTCTGCCTTAAACTATCACATTAAAAAGAAAACCAATTTTCTCACATAAACAGTTTTTTTTCCGTACACATAAAATGCTTCAAATGGATTGACTGAACACATGAAAGGACATGTGCTTATCTGTTTTGGCTGAATGGCAAAATACTTACATGCAATACCTTTTCCTTATGTTGACAAAACAAGTGGCATCAACATGATTACATGTAACATGTGATCATTAAGTCTTTTGACTCTTGTCACCAGTTTTTACTCAACAGGGATTCAGTCCAAAGCTAAAATCCGAGGCGAAGGACAGAGGTTTATATTTTGGGGTGAAAAAAAAAGGACAAATGAGACATTACAGACTCCTGGGGCAGCACATGCAGTCAGGGTGATTGGTTTCAACATCTATGATCCTCTGCTGTTGGAAGCTGGCAAAAATATGACTTCAAAAAATATATACAGATGTGAAAAAGCGTCGGCTCTTGCAGATGTTTCATTCTGCATCTTCGTCATCTTCCTCTTCATTATCCTGCATAGGCTCTTCCTCACCAGCAACATTCTCAAACTCGCCTGTTTCTGAGTTCCACATACATTTGATCTGCACCTTGAATTCTGCCATCTCAATGCCAAAGAGTTTCTATTAACATAAATGAATCCAAATTGAACAGTCAGTCAAATACATCCCAGCACAATGTGTCACCATCAAATGTTCTGAAGTCAAACAGTCGAGAACTCACCAGAATACGAGCCTGCTCAGGAGTAAGCACGTCTCCCTCCTTACAGACTGTGTGGTCCTTCAGCAGTGTCACCACGCCTGTATTAACAGATTATACCAAATGTAACTATCCTGTGTCGTTTCCAACTGTGACAATGGTCATTTTTCAGAGGAGAAGTCGTGTAACCTGTTGCACACAAACATGTTTCATGTTGGTATGCTGACCCTACCGACAATTATTGACCGTGTAGCCAAAGCCAGATAAGCATATTCCTCTTTGCCATAGATTTCCATTGTTGTCCAAAACTATTAAAAAAACATCACGGAGCCACACCTTTACACTTTTAGACGTGTTCGTTCAATACGATGAACATGAATGTACACCGTCCTGCTATCTAGAGCACCAAATGTGTATTAATCCCCAATTTCAAATATTACCAAACCAATGCAATTTACTCCTGTTTGATTAAAACTTACATACAAACTACTATATATTTGTGAGCTGATTTTAAAGATTAAGGCAGAACAGTAATAACCAATGGGATAGAGGCTGAGTGCTGCAGAGAGGGTAGAGAAGTCGGAAATATTGAGAGATTGACCATAACATTGTTGGTTTTGGCCTTTGCATGGGATTTGTTGATCAAAGAAAAGCCAGCCAATGCCAGCCACGTCCAGAAATCGTACCTTTCTTGAGAGCAGTGGGAAGTCCTAATTGCCTCAACTGTGGCTCCATCGAGTGAGGAAACTGTTCAAGGGGTCCCTCATCCAGAGTTGTGTCCATCTGTGCACGGTTGCCTGACCGTGCATAATCCAGCTCTTTGAAATGATTGAAATACCTGTAAATAGAAAACATAATTTTGTCATCTAATGAAAGATTTTTGAAGATTAACTGCAATTGTAGTTTATTAAGTCGTAATTTGTACGTTTATAAATTAAAGCTGCAGTAGTTTGTCATATTTGCTGTCACTACAGCCTGGCAGTAAGTAGAATATGAGATACAGTAGCTGATTACAATCTAATTTCTCTGCCTCTCCCTAGTGCTCCTAGTGGCATTTGCAAGTTTCCACTGCGCCCAAAGGAAAACAACCAATCAAAGCAGCGTTAACGCCAGTCGTTGCTCAAGAATTTCAAACTGTAAAACTAGGCATGTCTACCAACTATAAATCGAGACAATATTACTGCATTGCCTTTTTTCTAGCTTTAAATGTTTTCAAAACAAGAAAAGGTTGTGACCTGACTGCCGTGGTGAAAACAGCCAAGCCAAAACCCACCACCAAGCACCGTCCGGAGCAAACTCTCACTTTACAGCAAACAGTACACTAAAATATATTTCTGAAAACTATCAAAGCATGAATAGGTAATGCAACAGAACCATGATTCATGCAGAGAGTTTTCTCTGATTGGTTGTTCTTTCTTATGTACCACATGGAAGCAAATTATCTGTCTCATATAGTACTGTCAGGATATAGTAACAATTTGAGCAAATATGACATTATTTTATATAAAAAGATAGCAACTGTAGCTTTAAGTGAAGCCTTACTTACTCTTGTACTTCATCCTTTGTTTTATTTGTGAATAGTACTCCCACTTCTCCTCGTAGATACTTGGTGACCTGCATACATTACCATAAGACAAAAATGTAGTCTTTGCAATAGATTATTATATTTCTGACTTATCACCATTACCTTAGATCTAACCTACCTTGTGCAAATTATCTTTGTATTCGTCAGTTTCTCCTTTACCCAAAGCAACCACCATGACTTTATTTTTGCCGAAGAAGAATCTGTGGAGGAGAAGAGAGTAAAACCTCTTGTGTAAGACACTTCAATTGCATTGCAATTCAAAACATGCTGGTTGACACACCATTACCTGCTGTGTTTCCATGCTGTCCTGATGTCTTTCAGTTTGTTATTCCTCATATTGGCCACAGAGAATATGAACAAGTTTCTGTAAGTGTCCACACATTTCCGTAACTAAAAATCAAAAAACAGAATTTAGTGTGATATGTTAGCAGCTCCAGCCAACCCTAGTTAGCATAGCATAGCTGACATTATAATTACCTCTTCGATTAGTTTCTGTTTTGACTCCAGTCCCTTCTTGGCTGTTTTCGTCAACGAAACTGGGGAGAAGATAATGTGATTAACAGTCAGTTAGCTATGAGTTTAATGAGGGGGGGGGGGGTTAGGACAATTTCAAGGGCCCATGACTGACAGGGGTAATTAGTAAAACATTATATGAAATTGTTAAACCAACACAATAGAATGTTTTTTCATGAGTAGTAACGTTAGTACGTTAACGTTGTCTGTCACCCAAATGTAGGCTATGCTAACAGCCATTACTCGCAGAGGGAGACGCTAACGTTAGCTTGCTACTCAACTTCAGTTGTCGCGGAAAGATGCTACATACAAGCAATCAGTAAATATAATTAACTGCTAAATGTTATTATATATTATACAGTTTATACCGCTATTTACTTACTTTTCTTGTCCCTCTTTGACTTCGGCATGGTTTCCTCTCACGATGGCAGAGCAGCAGACGCACACGTGAAGTGAAAGGACCCCGAAATGTTTCTGTTTGGTGAAGCTGCCCATGTGGTGCCTGACTACAAAAATAAAGCACTTTTATTTAAAATATTTATAAGTAATAGGTGTGTCAGGTAAGCCGACATATATACATACGTCGAGTTAAGAGTCATGTCGGCATTGGCGTTATTTTAAACTAATATTCATTATAAATCGGGCAAAAATGTTTTGGTAGAGCAGGCGCACATGTATGGAGGGTTAACTCCTTGACCCAGCGGCCGCGGGTTCGACTCCGACCATTCTGCCCTTTGTTGCATGGCATTTCCCTTTTCATGTCTTCATCTTCATCTGTCCTGTGGAAATAAAGGCCTAATCCCCCCCATTTAAACAAAAGATAGTAGCCTAACAGTAGGCCTAATGCATTACTTCATTTTAAGTAATTATAAAAATATAAAAAATATACAATAAAAACAACGAATTAAAAAACTAAAACCAAAGCATGAGTCATTATTTTCAAGGAGGTAGCAATAACATCAGGGTGCCCTAGTTCTGGTAACAAAGCTTTAAGAACTATGTGATAAAACCTTCTTTCCCCCTCAAATGGATAGACCAACATCAATAGGCTATTAAAGAAATGTAACATGTGTGCTTTTAATGACAAGAAAACTTACATAAGCATAGGCTACATTCAAAACATTTCCCAGTTACAGTCATTCACGCCTTATGGAAAAACTTGCCCATGACATGCGATGGACATTTTTCTTTTGAAGTATAGCCTAAGAACAAGATGTATGCTATGGACCTAGAGAATACTCTAGGTCTATATATAGCTATAGACTATGGGCTATATGAATATATAGGCCTATCCATGAGCCTAGTGGTATTGTGGTGAAAGTCATTTGTAGGCCTATACCAGGTTAAAACCCTTAATATAATGCCTGAATAATGTGTTAAAAGAAATTGATTGAAAATGCATTGGTGTTCGGCCTTTAGTCTATGTTTTCCTATTAATTAGGCGTATTCATGCCTCCTTTAGCCAGGATGTGCTTTTTCTCCTTGCTGTGCGCGAGGGAGAAAAGGGGAAGGGTGGTGGGAGGGGCCGATGGCCGTCGTGTTGCCGAGTTTAGCACTTTGCAACATGATCCGCGCACACCACGGAGAGGCCGGGCTCTGCGGTCCTTCATCCTACCTTCCCAGCGCACCACATGGAGACTGGATAGAGCCACGGTGAACGGGGAATGACAAAGAAAAGAAGGTGGACCATCTTCCTCTGGCGGCTGGCTATATGAACCCGCTCAGCATCAGCAGCGATCTGACCCAGCAGGGGCAAACACAGAGATGAGGGTGACGGGAAGTAATGCTACCAGTGCTTATTGCGGTCTGCGTCAAACCTCTCGCTGCTTCAGAAGATAATGCCCTCGGTGCCATTTAAAGGACTTTGTGGGTTTATTATTTGCTTGTTTCAGGGGTCCATGTCAGTAGCCTATCTCGTGGGCAAAAGTCCAGCAGGGACAGTGATGGTCACCCCGTCTCCAGCCTCTCAGTCACTCTCAGCCTCTGCACTGTAAGGAGAAGCTCGTCCTGCCTGGGGAAGTGGGCTTGGGAAGGAATATGCACAGATAGAAAAAACAATTGTTGGTGTTGTTGTTGTTGTTGTTGCTGCATACAAACCAGACCGAGCCTTAATTGGATTACCGGGTGTTGGTAACCAACATGAACTCCTTGTTTTTCTCCGACAATCCGCCCGGGCCGATCTGCAACGTCCCCACCGGGTCGGGCGCGGTGACCAGCGCACTGCGAAATGACCTGGGCTCCAACATCCATGTGCTGAAAACCCTCAACCTGCGGTTCCGCTGTTTCCTTGCCAAAGTCCACGAACTGGAGAGGAGAAACAAACTCCTGGAGAGCCAGCTGCAGCAAGCTCTGCTGAGAACGCAGTACCGCCACCTTTACGCCCGTGATGTTGCCGTGCAGACGGACGGCCCCGATTCCCGATTGCCGGGCACCATCTGGAGTTTCACCCACGTCCGGAGGCAAGGGGAGCGCTTGGAGACCCTGCGCGGGCCCGGGTTATCGTGGTCGCATCCGGATGGAGTTGGGGTCCAAATAGACACCATTACCCCAGAACTGAGGGCTCTTTATAACGTGTTGGCCAAAGTCAAACGGGAGAGGGACGAGTATAGGAAAAAGTGAGTAAAAACAGATGTTAAATTAGTGTGCATGCTGATTGATAGATTTTTTCCTCTGCAAAGCTGGCAATCTTTATGCATGGATACATCCTCATGTATTTGACCATGTATGAATAATTTTTTGCATGGGAGTAGCAAGAAGGTAACAAGGCCATGAAAGAATGTTGCTCTGGGCCCCCTTTTCCTTTCTGGGCCAGTATCATCACACCCAGAGCTATACACAGAAAACAGATGAAATTAAAAATGAAATTAAGTACAACATGTATCACAGACACACTTAAAGCCTCTGTGGAAATTTTACTGAAGGTTTAAGTGATTTCTGGTTAAACCTGCATCATAGTCCAAACTGCACTCACTGCCAGAAGTTCAAGGGTTGACTTATTGGATGTAGCAGTTAGAGACTATAAGCCCAGAAGTTGTTTGAATTACTTAACATTTTCACAGTAGAGCTGAAAACAGTGAAACAAGTGAATGAAAGCAAAATGTTCTCCAATGTGATTCACTGCTTTTCTCTGTTTGAGTATCTTTGGGATTTGGACTGTTGGCTGGACAAAACAAGACGTTTGAAGACGTCACCTCGGGCTGAGGGGAAACCTGATGGGCATTTTCACAGTTCTTTCACAAGCAATGATCAATTACTAAACAGTTTCAGAATTGTTCAACTCTGAAACGATATCTCAGTTGTTTGAGAGATCTGGGATGTTTCCATGTGCCCATCACTGTGTGACTTCTGACTTACTGGTGTGACTTTTTGCTGTGGGTGTGGTCCGTCAATGTCACCAGACACTCATCCGATAGAATAGTGGAAAGATGACAGACATGAACGTGATAGCGTTACACTTGAGGTGGTGTTTACCAGGAAATATAGCAGCGCCAAGCTCAGCCATTAACAAAGAGGTTTATTGTGAATTAATCTGATCCAGTGTCGTTTGAGGAAATTCCTTTGCATGGCTCAGTCTCCACCGATTGTTCTTCTTTAGACACTTTATTGTGTTTTCTTGAGAACTCACTGCTGACCTGTGTCGCTGCTGGCCTCCTTGGCTTGCTACTGGAGGGAGACAGGCCAGTCAGCCGCCTGCTTCTGTTTGCTGCCATGATTCAAGCAGAGAGGCATTTTAACAGGCCTCCGTCTGCTCGGTGAGGTTGGCTATGACGAACGCAGACTTCCCTGGGAGTCCACTGACTCAGTGACACAGAATGCATGTCCCATTCCTCTGGGAAACTGGATATCCTGTCCAGTCATTCTCTGTAACACCCTCATATTCTTTTTTGTTTGAGAAGATGGAGGTCAGTGACTGGGACACCAGCCAAATTAAAAACTACTGCAGCTGAAGTCCAACATTTTAGACATCCTTTAGCAAAAATGGGAGCTTTTGACTTTATAAGTAATTGAAAAAGCCATCTCAGTTGCTTTCTAATCAGGATTTTAGCTAGCAAAATACAGAAAGCTTTTTGCACATTCACTCACAAACCCTAATATTATGCCTCTAAATAGTAGATGTTTTATTCAATTTCTTTTTACATTGGGTGCAGCTGTTGTAGGTATTTAGTGTTCACATTTTTCTTTAATGAAACAAGTATCTAGTTGTTAAACATGTTTTTATATTACAGTATACATTTTCGATCTAGAGAGGTGAGAAACAACATTTCTAGTCTGTTTTTATTACCCAACAATCACGGTAATCAATCTCTTTCTCTGCCTTTCACGTTCCTTCTCTGCTCTGAGCTCAATAGTTGCATCACTGCTGAGGTTACCTCCCAGTTGTTTTCTCTCTGTTGTCCCATCGAAATCCTGTAGACCATAGTCACGTTTCAGCATTCATTCCCCGAGCCCCATCCTGCCATGCCTCTTCTGTTCTATAATCTTTGTGTTAATGGCCATTCCTTCGTCCTTCACTCTCCCACCCCCTCCTCTCTGTGTCATGCAGACAGCTTAGTACAGCATCCTCAATCCCGACAGAGGCCCCCCTGTACTCCCACACTGCCCTGGTGATTTATTAAAGCTTTACGAGTTTGGCCACACATGAGATAGATGGCCAGCCGGTCCCTTTCTGATTTGGTCTCTTGCATTCATACTATGAAGTTCTTTACTTTCTGTCATTTTCCAGTACGATACTCCTCTTTCTGACCAAGAGACTAGTATCTTAGCCTGAGGCAACATGGTGGGATTTAGCGCACGTTGCTGTTTAACAGTCACTCATGAGATTCAGAGGCTGCTTGAAACATATTTGTCAGGCCAATAAAGAGGTATATTATGGGCCTTGAAATATGAAGGACAGGAGGGTGGAGGACAGGATGGCAGGATCTGCACTTAAGATGAAACTCATGACATTATGAAATAAATTTTAAGTTTTTAAGTTTTTAACTTCTTAAATTCCAATTTCCCCTTAAATTACCCTTTAAATAGCTATCAAGTAAAAACAATACACTGTTCTAACTTCTAAACAACTGCAGTGCAAACAAGCATAAACATATGCAACATATAGCAACAAACGAGTGTAAAAAACTATTCTGTTTACCAATTTCTTTTTAATTCTCTCTTCAGACAAGAGAAACATTTTTCAGATGAGTTAGCTTTATTCTTAAGGGGTTACAGTATTTTGTTGTAATCTATCAATTTGTCTTACAAGTGGAAAAAGTGCAATTTTGTCATAGACAAACATTCTGTTTATTTCTATTCAGATGTTTCCTCAAGCATCTAGTTCTTACATTAGCAGTTTTTCGAAGACAAAAAGTGTATTTCCTCAAAAAACCTTAACATACCTTGATTATATTTCCAAAACAGCTACGCTCCATTATACAACACCCTTTTAAATAAGAACAGTCTTGTTCTTTCACAGCTACAGGATGCATTTGTAAATCTAGAAAAGCGTTTTAACTAATTTATCAGATTGAAAAATGAAATAAAATGAAAAAGTGTGCTTGATCTCTCTCTCACACACACACACACAGTCCTTCTCTCCCTTTGTCCAAGCATAGGCTGCATAAATCAGACAGACAGCTTTTATGAGTGTCCACTCAGTGCCACAGTGTCTGGACTGTGGGGTTACATACCTCTGACACTGACAAACGAGCGAGCAAGGGAAAATGGGAAAGGTCAATGCCAGTGCCTTCATCAACACTGTTTTTATGCCACTGTCTTGCATCACTGTGAAATGTATCACTTGGGGGTTACTGAGCCTCAACCACTAATTGCCAATAGAATGCAATAGTGCTAAAAATGTCATGAAAACAATGGCCGACATTGACGAACAAATTTAACAGTCTGAAACCAACTGTATGTTAATTAAGAATAAAAACTGTCTGCCTGTGACAGCATCCTTTATGTGGACAAGTAGGCAAAGTGCACATTTGTTTAGTATTTACATGTTATACCAATGGTATCTATCATATCTATTATGCATATTACTGTACAGATTAACAGACAGCAGTTTTACTTGTGCTAATATGCTAATACGATTTCAAAGAGCTGTATTAGGGGTGGTTATTTGCTTATTCCTAAGAACACAGATGACTAGTTTACATGCATTTCTGTGGAATAGAGGTGCTGTGGGAGGCAGCATCAATACAGAACTGAAAGAAATAGATTAGGATTGTTTATATCCTTATAGAGTTTTTAAGGTGCAATGCAGTGTTTTATACTATAGTGTTAAATGACACATCAGCTATAACCTGCGCCCCAGTTGGGACTTGAACCAGAGATCAGTGCTGTGGCCTCTCCTAATTGTTTTTTTATTCCATTATTAATTCCATTATTCCATCCAGCTAACAGAGGCCAAACAGTCTTGCTGGATGACAATGTGAGCAAACCAGAACATTTATTGCAGTCTTGGGGCCTCCTGGGCGTGTTCTTTCTGCATGAATAATTCACCTACAGCTGAATTTAGCTGTGTGTGGATCAATGCATTGAGAATTCACCGAAGACACTTTTCGGAGGCTTTGATCTTTCTTCCTGAGATTAAGAGAAGTGAAAAGCAGAGCTGAGCATCTCTTTTGAAGGTAAGATTCAGGGTTAGTCGTACTAAATAACTAATGACTAATTACAGGGTGAGGTAGACCATGATGCCAAAACTGTAGGTTTTAAATGTCATAATTCCCCACAAACAAATGTGCTGCACTGATGAGCTCTTCAGCCTCGTCTATCTGTCTGGTGCTGACCTGCCCATTGTATAATCCAAGCCGTCTATTCAGGAGAGGGATTTTCTTTAAGCCGTCACCTAGCACCGAGGCTCCAACCTCCAACCAGCCCTGCACCACATCCTGGCATGCAGCCCCCGTACTGAACTGGGGCCTCTCAGAGTGGTAGACTCCCTGCTGCTGAGATACAGAGAGCTACAGAGAGAGAGAGAGAGAGAGAGAGAGAGAGAGAGAGATCAGTTCACTAAAATCATTAAACTCCAGATTATAGCCTCTATTGTTTCTTTCTAACTCTCTCTTCCTGTTTGTATGGTGCACTTTGATTAACTTCACAACATGCTCTTAAATGACAGGTTATCTTTATTGCTTGGACAAAGTATTCATCTTGTAGATATCATCAACATTACAAACCTGGATGGATGTCAATAGAAACATTTAAAAATACATATTTTTCCTCTGTGCCATTGTTGTCCAAGAACACATCAAGGAGCCACTCTGTTGCACTGGTTCTCCGTCACGATATCTGAAGGGTCCTGAGATGATTAATAAGTTAGGATAAAAGAAAAGAAGCATTTTTCTGCAAGACAAAATGTAACATTCCTCTGGCTTTCCTCAAAGCTTTCTCTTTTTTGTGAAATAGTAGAGCATTTCATCTCTTCAATTAATGACTCAATCTAAGAAGGCAGCATCACTTTAGCTTATAGACCTATGCAGCTTGGGATGAAGGGTCATTAGTAGGCGCTGTTTGGCAATAAGGTCTGCAGGAAAAGTGGAAATGATTGAAAGACAGAATAACGCATTGTTGTTTTTTGTGTTTTTTAGAAGATTTGTTAAAAATAATAAAAATATAGAACAATGTCAGTCTCATTGTCCATGGACCCAGATCATCAATTATCAAGAAGAAACAGAAATGTTGTCTCTCTCGATGTCCGTTTTGATCTGACTGAAAAATCTAGGCGATACCATGAGAGGAGTGTGTATCCCCCTCTGCTTCGTTGTGTCTTTGTTCTCTCTGTGCTTGTGTCTGGAGCTGCTGTGCTGTGCAGCTGTGGTTGATTATTCAGAGTTATCGATACAGCTGAGAGCAGTGGCGCATTGCCATATTTAAAAGTGCAGAAATGCACCTGTTTTTAGTAAGCACCAACTGCATAGAGAGAGTGTACTGTACTTTAGGTTTTGGTTGGTGGATTGTTGCAGCAGCAATGGGTTGAGGCAAAGCAGGAGATTTACAGTTTGATAGGCCAAGTAAATCTCACTGGTAAGTCTATAATCATTAGACCAAATCCTTATTTACCCCTTGCAATTGAGTGTATTTGCCTTTTCTGTTCAGACCTGCTCAGTTTGAATAGCTTTTGCACCTTTTCTAAAGGCCTGGAGGTACTGACACAGCATCCTGACTTAATAACCACTGTATTTCAAAATCTTGTTATTCCAGAGGAAATGCTTCTTTGCCAGGCACCTTTAAAAACAAACACACTTATTTGAGCAGTATGTAATGTCAGATAGCAGGGCGGTGCGCAAGAGTCTCCACAGGGTAATAAATCTATGTCTGTGTTATAATTTGCATGTCCTAAACGTAGCCCAGATGTGTCTCTCCTCAGAGCTCCTTAGAAATCCTAATGTAGTGAGAGACAAAGCACTTTAACCTCCTGTTGCAGTATTTTGGTTACGGCTCTTGCAAAAGCAAAAATGTATCATGGTAAAGACATAATTGGTGATCCATATGCAAACAAAGTGGACTAGCCAACATGTGATGTTTTCTTAAACTGAGAGGTTTGTTAATATCACTAATATTAGAAATGTAATTTATTTAGTGAAAGATGTACAGATTGGGTCTTTAATACTATTGTGTTGATTTTTAGTGTACATTTGTGTCACACATATTGCATTGTGTTGTTTTTTTACCTCATTTAAGCAGAAGAAAATATATGAGATACTGTACATTGAGGGTCTCAAAACCAGATTTCCCCCAGACCGCTGGACAGTTTTTTTACGTTGTTATTTAAAAATGAATTGGAAACATCTTGCCGATCCCTCTCCTGACCCTTGTACATTGCATAGTCCTCCAGTACTGTCATGGCATCGTATTCCCTAGGAACAGCATCATACTTACAGCTGACAGGTAACTATACATGAAAAATATGATCAAGTGTCCACCTTAACCTTTTTTTGAGGGTTTAGAACAAGACATTTTGGTGATTTTAGTGTGAGGTGGTCAATGAAAGGGCTGTTGGGCGCAGCTAAGATGTTTGTGTTGACAAGTTGTAAGCTTGCTAAGAACTTTCTGCAACTCTCTATTTTTTTCTTGATTAAATTTGCATACATATATATATTTTTAAAATCACAATTTCCCAAAGCTTAAGGTGCCTTCTTAAGATCTTTTATCCAACAACAGTCCAAAACCCAAAGATATTCAGTTCACAATCATAAAAGCAAATTTGAATGGCTTGACGATTAAAAATAATCGACTATTGGATTAATGGACTATCTGTGGTTCAAGAGGTAGAGTGGGTCAGATTGGTTAGGTCTGTTCCCTCCTGTCCCTGAGCAAGACCCTGAACCCTAAGTGTTGTGAGTGTGGATGGATGGGTGATTGAGAGCCACATTATTAAGCACCTTGGATTAAGGGACTATATAAATACAATCTATTTACTGAAAGTCTAAATGGGTAAAAACACAATTCACTCTGACCATGTGGGGTAGTTTCAGTTCTTTATTAATTGATTAATTGAGACATAATTTTGGTCAAGAAATCAGATTTTCTCTAAATGTAGCGGGTGCAGTTTTATAGTCACTCCTGGGGTTCATCCTGCAGGTGAGTGTACCCAGAGGTACAAAAGACATTTGTTTAGTGATCACGCATAGCTCGATTATGTCTAACACACCCTGGCCGGTGAGGATGTGTGCCAGAAGTGAACCTCTTTGTCTTCTTTTCTTCTTTTATGTCACTTCCAGTGCAACTCCACCCTAACATGGCATGGGCTTGCAGACTGTTGCTCATATGTGCTCTTAGAAGGAATCTCACAAATCCCCGTCATTTGTCAACCAGAACATCCAATTTAAAGCCCCTCCATAGTGGGATTGTTAAGAAGGATCTCCTTGGAGTTTTGTGCTGATACATGTTTTTATGTATGCTACTGTATGGTAAGCCAAGGGCTCAAACTATTATGTTGTCACTAAAATGTGCTGCAAAGAATGAGATTGGTGGGAAAACAACTAAACAGCACAGTATGCTTTGTAGGATGTGGGGTCGCTTTGCAGGGAAAAGATTGAAGGAAAAACTGATTTTGTCACAATCCCTCCCCCTCCCCTTAACCTGCTGGGTACATTAATAAGCAAATGATGATCTCTTGTTCCTGCATGTTAATATCATCTATGCTTGTTGCTTTTTAGTGAGTGTTGAGAGAGATTATTTATACTTCGTACATAATGAGATAAAAACATTGTTATAAAAACTCACTTTCCATGTGCTCGTCCGTTATTTTTACTTAGTACTGTAAGAAACTCTTGTTGACATAAACTCTTTTGAATTCCTGCCACTTCTGCCAGCAAAGTCATTTAACTGTCAAGCTTTCTCAACAAACCATTAAGTTTGGGGTGGTTTCACAGTGGCAACACCTTTACATGTCCTTACAAAGATCATTTAACAGTTTGAAAAGTTGCCATTATAAACACTTACATAACTTCCCTTGAAAAGCAATTATCAATATTATTTCAGGTTGCTCTCAGGTCATACCTATTAGTTGGAACTGTGTGGTAATTACATTTAAACAGTGAATGCCTATGTGTTTTCCTCTTGACTAAAGGGTTTACAGCTAACCAGCATCCCTCAGGCCAGAGAAAAGAGGGCTAGGACTTGCTTTGGTAGTTCAGCAATTAAATAATGCATGTGCGCAGTGCAAACAAGTCAAGCTCACACCCATAGTGTTGGGGAAAAGTCAGTGTGGCAACGTTATGGGGCTGGATCAGGATGGAGGATTAGACATGTTACAACATTGGCTCCCAGTTATCTGTCAGTCCATCAAGGGAGGATCTATTGGTGTCATACCAAACCCTCTAATTAGATAGATGCTTTGATCAGTGGAAAACAGTTTGTTTTAGTCTCACCTTGTTCCAAAGAATGTCAGAAACATGATTTGTGCCACCTTGTTGTGATTCATCTACTCCATGTTGTACAGTAGTATTATTTTGCCTCAACTTGCTTTTGGGCTCATTTAATGTTGAAAGTTCTTCCAGCGAGCAAGGATCTACAGTAGATTGCAGATCAAGTTTTAGTCTGCATATGACTGATGAAGAGCCCTTGACACAAACAAAGCTTATAGAAGCTTCATCCCTGTTTGAGTGTGTAGAATCATACTGATGTTGCAAGAACTTTAACTGAGAGGCACAGTAATTGTCTGGTTTAAGACAGAGAAAATTCATCAAACTCACAGATAATATTTCCCTGTGCATACACCTCTCCTCCTCAATGTTAATTCTATTTCATCTAATCTGTTCCAAACATGTATTGCATCCCAGAATTGAAAAGTGTATACCAACTGATGATGTTCTGCTGGAAGATGTACCAGCTATATCGCTAACAACTTGCAAATCTAGCTCTGCAGACCGATTAAGAGAGAAGGGAAGGGAATGACCAGTTATTTATGATGAAGTCCTCATATTTCATAGCGAAGCTGACTTTTTTTGGTCACTGAAGTCATATTTCACAACCTGAAGGTCTGAAGTTCAGCTTCAACCAGCCCGGTTCATTGGAAGATGCATTAGACAGTAGGTCATGAGGAAGAGACTTGGTGTCATTTATCATACTTGAGTTCATTTCACCCCCCCACTCCAGCAAGTATAGGTCTAGTTATAGGGAATTTCCATGCTAATAATTTGATTGAATATTTCCCTGAGTTGAGTATATGTTATAAAAAAGTACCACTTTGTTAGTCCCTTTTCCTCTAGCTCAACCATGAGGTAGAATTTTTTGCTTTTTATCTCAATATCTCAGCAACTATTGCACGGATTGCGATGACATCTGGTACACACACTCATGGTACCCAGAGGATGGATTGTATAACTTTGATTTGCTGATCTTTATTTATTGCACCATTATCCGGTCAGTTTTGTTTGTCCAATACTTTAAACTACTTAAACTCTACATTCCATTGACTCCCATTTATTTTGGCGTCACTATGACAGTGAATAACTTCACATCTCAAGCGTTTAAGACTATATTTGTCCATTACCTTGTATCTCAAGTTCTCAGCAGCCGTTTTGTAAAAGTAGGCTAACAATAATGTCATAACCAGGCAACTTACTGTTGCACAGTAGCGATATTACCGTATAGTCAGGAGAAGCACGCAAGTGGAGGCATACAGTCAAGGGAGAAGTCCGTAGAGAGTCCATGAAAGCATCGGAACAAAATAATTCAGCAATTTTTTGATGGATACGAAATACTTTGGTATGTAGGGAGATTCAAAATGATTCAGATTTCTCTTGGCACAGCAACCAGAAGACTTACACATTTCAGACAGGTTGCTCACGTCACATCTACGTCGTCAAGCTCAGTTTGAGGCTGCGTAGTACGCTCAGCACTCACCATAAAAGTGCATCTAATTGACTATCGTCTATGATGCAGATGCTATCAAGGCTGTAGACACCTAGTCTTGTGATTGCAGAGTCATCATTTAGAAGTAAGACAGTTGGGAAAACAAGGAATTTTCTTTAACATTAGATATAGCCACACACATTTCAGGAGTGTTTAAAATGCTTTTATGCTCCATGATCTCAACAATAAATAAAAAGTTCTCCTCTTGAAAAAACAAGATTTTGATAAATCACTCGAACAATGACAAGTAGTGGCATCTATTTTAGCAATTAACACAATTTCCTCGCTCCCTAAAGGGCTAAATGGTGGCTTGGGAAAATGTCACAAAGCAACACTGCCATTCTTCCTGCTCGGCCTGGTGGTGTCTGTGTCCTGTTTGGGTTTGGAGGGCTATATTTAAGTCTGGCCATGCTTGTGGAACATAAAGCAGAGGAATCATCTGTCAGTAAGTGATGATCTTGCCCTACATCTCTGTGCACAGTTTACATAATTGGACCAGCCAGGAATTCATCTTTATGCACTTCCGATGGCACAGTTTCCATGTGCACAAGATGGCTTGAGAAGATGGGGGACCTACTGGTCATACCTCCCCCATCTCTCAGGAAAGCCTTACATTGCTCACTATTTCACATCAGATGCGTCTTCCCATCCCACTCCTCCTATCAGCCTACGATTATTTTCCGAATCTGTTCTGAAAGTAAATTATGGCTCCGGATAGTACACTGTATAATTGCACATGGGGGGGGGGGGTAATGCCGGTGGCATGGAGCAGACATTATATAAGCACCTATAGGGATCCATGGAAGCAATCATATGCGCTCTGGACTCTCAGATGTGATTTGTCAAAGCTGTCAGTGGGCTCTTTTCATACGAGCAGATGCAGATGAGCTGAGTGGGTGTTTGTCCTGCATGTAACCAGATGTATTGATTCTTCAATCGGTTATCATATAACACTTCCTGTTTTACTATTGCCTGCCCTCAAGAGAATGAATTGTAATGGCCCTATTAAAATCTTTAGAGTTTAGAGAGAGATATTTCTATTTTGCAGAGTCTCGCTTTGGAAAAGGCACAGGATGATTCGTGTCTACACAAAAAACATTATTATTGTTATTTAACACATCAGGTGAAAGTAGGCTGAGAATTATAGGGTAAGTTACACTTATGATTGTGATTTGATAATATTCTTGCATTTAGTATTGCTAACATAGACTGTATATAACTGATGCTTTGTTTCCAGTTACCTCCAGTAACCCATAAATGCTCTGATTTGGGCAAAAGATTGTCCCTTACATAACTTTAGATTATACAGATAAATCTATAAATTTAAATAATATTACTTGTAAACGTGTTAGAACATTGGAACAAAAATAAACCCTAACCTAAAATAAGTATTTATTTGTGTAAGTATGTATTTTTGCTGAGGATATAGACATGCATAAACAGATCAATATATGCACTCAGTTGCCAGTTTATTAGGTACACCTAACTAAAACTTCTAGTGGTCTAGTCCTGGAGAGAGATGTTGATTAAACATTATGGACCAGTTGGAGGTTGTAGTTAGTGCTGCTGTTGAAGTGTAATGCAATACACTGAGAGGTGTTTTTGTTATTTAGCCTACCCTCATTGAAATAACTTAGAAAAGTAACATAAGGTGAATGAGGACAAAGGACAACTTCTGCATTTTGATACCAGAAATGTGTTAACACCAAATAGTTTGAGGAATAGCAGAAACTTGAGGGTGGAAGTTGAAAAAAAAAAATTAATTAGAAGTAATAATTAGTAATAAAATCTCTAAAGATTGTTTTTTATAGGTTAATCTGCGCTAATACATAGGATCAGTCCTTAAGCTTGTAATTTGATGTCTGGTTACTGAGAAATTCCACTCAGTAAGTAACACTTTCCAATCCATAGTTAAGTTTCAACAGGGTGCTGTCTGACTCAAACTTTTATTTGCAATGAGTAACAGAGGCTTTGTTGAATGATACACAACCACACCTCAAAGCTTTCCCTGTGCTTGTTTTGCTAATTACTGCAAAATCAATGCTCCTTTGGTAGTTACCGCCTGTTGCACAACAGACATTTGGGATTTGGTCATTAAAATAATAAAGATTAATTTGACAGGCACCTCCAACATATAATATTTCCTCATTTTAATTCAGGCAGCTATAAATCAACATCCTAGATTAAATAATTATGACTGTCATTAAAAACTATCAAGCACAGGACCATTATTGCAACAGATTTGGATTTGTGCATGTGGTGTCCTCCGGCACAGCGATGGGAAAACACTGAGGCAGCTCGCGTGCAAACTTCCAGACAGTGCAGGGAGTGTTAGTTGGCAGGCACAGCAGGAATGCTATTGTTCAGCAGACAAAAATCGAATGAGAAAATTTCTATTTGATGTGAGACACTTTTTTCCAATTTTCTCCCTGTGTTGCACCGCAGTATCTTCTTAAATCACTGTTTTTCACGTATTTTTCTCAATTTTTCTTTTTGCATCCTTTGAAATGTGAATTTACCTTTTTTTTCTTCATTCATTTTATTTGCCACTTAAGTGCTACTGTAGTTAATCATGCAATAATGATATAAGTAAACAATTACCTTGTATTCATTATGTACAGGGCATGTTCTTCATGGAAATTAGATACTATCTTTATGTAAATTGTCTGTTTTTATGAAGCACTTTTCTGCTCAAAGCACTTTTACATAGTACAGGAACCATTCACCATTAACGCAGTACTGTACAAGGTGCCACCTGCTTATCAGATAAACCTTCACACACCGATGGCGCAGTATCCCGGGCAACTCGAGGTTCAGGGTACTGCCCAAGGACACACAACATAGACTGCAGTGATCGAACCACCAACCTTCCAATTGGCAGGCAACCGTTCTACCACTGAGCCACAGCCGCCCATGCGGCTCTAAAAGAATCTCCATAATTCAATTTTAGCTTTGCTAACTATCTATTTCTAGTTTATTTTTGCCTCCTAGAAATGGAAGAGAAACCACAGACTTTATTGCAGCTTTGAATTGAAACATATCTGTAACACCGCACAGTTATTTTTTGATTTATTAGAGCAAAATTACAGAGGAGGTATCTAGCAGTAGATACATGTCTATGAGTTGACACAGGCTCCAACACTCCTGCTGTCTTTGTCCTTGTAAGGAGACGCCGGGTGTGTTCGCTTGACTGAGTCACACCAAAGGTATAGGAAAACCAGAACCAGAGGCCAGATAGAATGCTTTTGCTATGTGGTTGTGTCATCTTTGTTTGGCTTAGCCATTTTTTTTATCTGGATGCATCTTTAAAACCGACAGTAGTTTTCCATTAGACTTTTATGGTTTGCTAAATTGAAGCTGCTCCAAATAATGTGGAGTGAGTTGCTGTGTCAATGATTTCATTACCTTTGATATATGACATAAATGGCCTTGACATATTGTTGACACAGGGAGGCCCTCTATCAGTAGGTCGATTTAATCATGTCCAGTTATCACCTCGGGTATTAAAGAAAAGGACGTGGTGGTGGTTTCCTCAGGAAGTGACAACACAAGTGAGTGCAGATGCTGTGACGAATGGATTTGTGTCTGCAGAGGATGTGATGCAGTTGTGAACTCCAACGACCTCCGCGAGAGTCCTGCAGCAGACAGGCGGAGTGTTGTGGACACAGTGAAGCAGCTCTGCCAGCATTTTTAGAGGCTTCAATCACAGTGTGAGCTGGCACACCCTGCCGAGGAATACTTCTCTCTAATTAGACAGTGTACATTGAGTGGGTCCTGAATGGAAACAAGGCTGCATTTTGTTGAGAAAGTGAATCTCTAGTGACATATTCTGTGATATCAAAGCAACTTTTGGCTATTCCCAATGGTAAAGGAATGCAGTAGTGGTAATCAGATGTCAGCTTTCACTCTGTAAACATAGATGGTCAGGCATGCGCTACTTATACCAGTATGCCTACACACACAGGTTCGCCCACTCTCTCTCTCACACACACACACACACACACACTCACACACACACACACACACACACACACACACACACACACACACACACACA
>NC_048410.1:17626411-17710695 GCF_013103735.1 Etheostoma cragini
GCCATTGGGGGGGGGGGGTCTGGCACTTTATTTAAACCATTCTAGCGCTATTGCTCTAGAAGTGGTCGGTTGGTTCACCACTTTGATCCAGACTAAAATATCTCAAAAACGATTAAAATGATTGCCACAACGCCCTCAGGATCACTTCTCCTTTCATTATCATCAACGTCAGCTGTACTGCTGCTACAGCATGCTAAAACACTAACGTATTATGGTGAACATAGTGAACGGTATATTTCCTTAACATCAGCCTTTTAGCATTGTCATTGTGACATGAGCATTTAGCTTAAAGCACCACTGTGCCTAAGTATAGCTTCACAGAGTCACTGCAGTACATGGCAATAGACTCTTATTCATGGGTCATCTTATATTGCTTGCAAATTGAACCAATAATATGAGCTGATGTTGTGCAACGTATCTGCCTTACTGGTGACTATGATGTCACACTGATGTGTCCTCATCTTCAGTTAATATTGGAATTATTTTACACATATACAACAGTATATGTTCAGCGCTGTCTGTGTAGGTTTTTTGAATTCAGTAGAGCTGGGCAATATATCGATAATATATCGATATTGTGATTTAAGATTATATATTGTGATTTTGGATATCGTAATATGGCATAAGTGGTGTCTTTTCCAGGTTTTAAAGGATGCATTACAGTAAAATGATGTAATTTTACCAGACTGTTCTAACCGTTCTATTATTTGCCTTTACCCACTTAGTCCTCATATCCACATTAATGATTTTTTATTTATCAAAAATCTCATTGTGTAAATATTTTGTGAATGCACCAATGGTCAACACTACAATATTGTTGTGGTATCAATATTGATGGAATTTGGTCAAAAATATTGTGATATTTGATTTTCTCCATATCGCCCAGCCCTAGTCATCATGACATGACTAGGGCTGACATCTTGACATCTTGTAACTCATTCCTGAAACAATATGAAGAAAGAAGCAGTAAGCATAAAGGAATTTAGCCTGCGGCAGAGATAATCCACCTTTTTGGGTGTGGTAAAGTTCAAAGTTTTTCTGCAGTCATTTAATGGTATAAAAACTATTCATGAGCAATGGTTGTTGTGTTTGAAGAAGGATGGAACTTCTTTCTCTCTATACCTTTTTAGAGGCAGTGGGATTGTAAAGATGGCCACACAAAGGAGGAAAGAGACAAAAGATGGAAAATAAGGAGGGAGGGAGGAATGGGTAGTGGGTGTAAACCCACATTGTCAAGGGCATTTTGTAATCAGAGATGGGAGTACTATCCCCACAAAAGTACCTTTAATCGGCAGTGGCCCTCATGGGAAGGGGCCCAGCAGTAACTGACCCACCTCTGTGCTCTGTGTTGCAGATGGGAGGAGGAGCTGTCAAAGCGAGAGCAGCTGGAGTCCACGGTGGAAACAATGCAGCAGGTTGGAAAACATCTAAAATATAATATATTCCACTAACATGCATAGCTGTTTAAAGTCTTGCCATGTGCCATTTACCACATGAAGACAATGAGCACAAATATGATCAGAGGAAAAGCTGTGTGCACACATACCTTTTCAAAAGTGATGCATATACATACATTTATATAGAGCTCAGTTCTTTGTGGATTTTTATTTTGTGCAGACGAAAAGAGCTGGGCTAAAAGCAGCAAGAGGATTTCTTTCAGATTAGAAAAACCTATTACATACCCATCAGGAGGAGTCTGTTGGCTTAGATCTAGATATAAACATCAAATATCACAAGCAGTCTACCATTATGTTTCTGTTCAGAGCAGGCAGAGGAAATAGATGTAAAGGCAAAATCAATTTAAAGTGTCACACCTTGGGGGTACATCACAAGGCATCCCAGCTAGTGTGAGTACCCCGTGGTCAGCATCCTTTCCTCTCTCTCTGCTTTGCTAAAATTGGTCAGCGACAGCATGCATGTTTGTCTTGGATTCTGGGTCAGCATAACCCCCAGACAGAGAGGTGGAGTGCCATCCCACGGGGGCTTTAACCGTTTAGAGCCCACAGGCAGGTGCCACTGTGTATGAAAGATCTGGAAATCTGTTCAGGAATAGTAAATTCAGTGCAAACAGCCATTTATTATGAAGGGCTGAGAGCCAAAGGGCTGTAACCACTTGCTGACTTAATAGAAAATAAAAGTGGCACTCCTTTAATGACAGAATAAAGTCAATAGGGTTAGTCATCCTTTTAGACTTAGTAAAATTCAGTCTTCTAATTGTCTAGCCCGGCTCTGTCAAATGGAAACAATATCCACCTATTACCAGCCTGTACTAGACTGATTTTGTTACCTTCAGACAGAGCCAGGCTAGCTGTTTCTTAGTGCTTCAAGTCTTTATGCTAAGCTAAGCTATCAGGCCAATGGCTGCAGCTTCATATTTACCGTAAAGGCATGAAAGAGGAATGGACCATCTTATCTAACTCTCTAATTTGCATATTTCCCGAAATGAACTATACAGTTTTGGCCTCTTGGACCTAAAACACCCAAATCTCTGTGTCGTACCTTCTTGTACTGTATGTTCTGTTAACACACATGCAACAATACATGGTTACCTTTCCTTACATGGCTACAGCCCCAGTTTTTAAACACCTTGTGTATCTCTAAATGCTTTCAGCAGAGGCTAACATTTGCATTATCTGTGTTATATGGTAATATGTAAAAGAAAGGAAACCATGACCTTTAGTTACGCAATCATAAAAGCTAAACGGCAACCAATATAAAAAGGTGTAACAGTATGCTTTTTTTGATTGGAAGGGCCTTATCTTAATGCAAGTGTTTTATCTACTTGATTGTAGAAATATTTTATAAAGTTTTATATTGAATTTTAATTTTAAAGTTCATTAAGGGTGAGCCTACTCCTCTAACCCTACTAGTATCTTTGTTTACGTGTTACGGGTCTTATTTCACTTTACCTCACTGTGACGTCCTCTCAGAGCGCCCAGGAGTCAACCGAGGTCCAGGACGAGCTGAGCGAGAAGGTGGACAGACTGAAGGCTGAACTTGTGGTCTTCAAGAGTCTTATGACTGATGTAAGTATTTGTTCAGTGTTAGGGTGATGTCACCACCAGTTCCCCAAGTCTGATAAAGCTTTCACACCATAGATAAAGTGCTGTGTTATCTTCCATACTCAAAGCAATCATGTTAAGCGTTCCATTTGAAGAATTGTTTTCCTGCACATTACTAAGCATCATTCTGATAAAGGCTGTCATTCATACAGGTCTATATTAAACAACTAAACACACACAGACACACCCTTATTTCCCTGCTTCCTTCCGTTCTTATTTGAAAAGAATAACGCCCCAAAGTCTCCAAGACCAGCATTCATTGAAAAAAAGCTCAAAAGGCAGCTGTGGCTTAAGAGCACTTCCTGTTCTATACAGCAGTGTTTTGTTCTCGGGCAGTTCTGCTCAACTGTGATATACCCTTGTAATATGCTGCAATGAGCAGTCACAGTCACAGTCACTGCTTGCTCAGGAATAAATAAAGTCATACACTGCTTTTGTTTTTGGTATAGCTTTGTTGTTTCTCTATCCTTTTGGCATCTGTACATTGTAGATTTCTATTTCTATCCTTTTCTGTGCTTGACTTTGTCCCTGATGTGTGAATCCAGAGACGGGTAAGCAACGTAGATGTAGTCGATTTCTTAGGTTAGACTTTAGGGGTTAGGCATCTTGTATCTTGTGCTCTAGATGTGGCTCATAACTTTAACTGTAGCAGTAAGAACCAACATATATGTGACCTATTTGCATGATCCATATCTGCCCTACCAAATGTTGCATAATTACTGAATTATTGAATTAAATTTGAAATGATGATGCAAACTAATAGCGTAGTAACAGTGTATATATATACATACATATATATATATTTAAAGAGAGAGAGACATCAAGATCAGAATTTCGGAATTAAACAAAAAGGCCATTATATAGTTAATGATCAAATTGCATCTTAGGGGGTCACGTTAAAAGACCTCTTAAAAGAGCTGTTGTATTGGTGTTGTTTTGGCGCCTCAGTGGCTCACCTGGTGGAACCTGTACCCATGTACAGAAGCTCAGTCCTCGGTGAGGCGGTTGCGGGTCCGATTCTTTGTGATCCTTTGTTGCATGTCATTTCCCTCCTCTCTCCCCTTTCATGTCTAAGCCTTCCTGTCACAAATAAAGAACCAAAATGTCAACAAAAATAATCTTTCAAAAAGAAAAAGAGCTGTCATAAATGAATATGATATGAACGGTAAACATTTAAATTCTACATGTTTAAATACTACATGTATGAAAATCTGTAACAACCATCCTTACCCATGCAGCAAATGTCTGACCTGGATAGCCAGATCCAAGAGAAAGCCAGGCGGGTGGACATGGACATCTGCAGGCGAATCGACATCACGGCCAAACTGTGCGACGTGGCTCAGCAACGCAACTCCGAGGACATGTCGAAGATGTTCAACGTCAGTCCGGCCCGGTCGCTCCCAGAGAGGGTGGGTACCCATCTTATGTTTCACTGTTTGACAGTAAAAAAAATATCAATTATTCTGTGAATGTAACAGTCAGCACTCTATAAATGTAATCAGAGCTGCCTGTGGCTTTAGTGTGTAGCGACCTCTTTTTTCTCAATGGCTGATCCTAAACTCAGTGACCCTTCTAAAGGTGCAGGAATGCATGCCTGCATGTTCGCAAACACACAAACATATAAACATACAGAATACTTATGGTAGTGACTCTTAAATATGCATGCACACACACACACGCAAAAGTGAAATGCTGATGTGGTGACTCTTCGCTGCACACAAGGATATCGCATTGCGCCGACAGTGCTTGCTAATGCCTGAGTATAAATTCACTGTGAATCAAGCTGGTGGCTTCTCTTATGTTAGCCTATGTTGCTCTGCAGTATGTCAATACTTTCAATAGAACTGCTTATATTTACAGTATTTATAAAGGAGTGTCCACATATAAAGTGTCTCAGCTGTAGACCAATTCAGAAAGTTACTATAAGGATTGGAGTGTTGATGATGATCAAACATCAGTAATTTTCTATAATAGCGCATATTTATTTGCTAAACTGTGTGCTAACTGAATAAATAAACTCTGTGCTCTTTTGTCAGGTTTGCTTTATTTTGTCAAGTCACGTGTGTTTTATTTATTTATTTTTGTATGTCTGTGTGGGTCTTGCAGGGCGCTATGGCCTGCTGTAGGAAAAAAGAGCGCAAAGCCATTTCTGATGAAGAGAGTTCAGAGATGGATGCTGAGCCCAGCCCTTCAGAGGATGACGCCCCCGGGTCGCTCAACATCACGGACGAAATGAAACGCATGCTCAACCAGCTGTAAGTGTCACACCGTTCAGTCCTCAAAAGACTCTTTGAACATGCACATTTCTGGTCGTGATGAGTCAAGCCCAGTGGCGTTATTAAGTAACCAGACGAACCGAGTGAGTCAGAGAGCTGCAGTGTGAACTGCAGCAACATCCTGAGCTCATCCTGGCCTACATGATACATGACACACATACACAACCCATAACCCATTTCAAAACAGCCATTATACATTCAATGTGTCCATGAAATTATGCAGCCGACAGTCAAAGATTCAACCGTGGCAATTTGTGCATTAGAAGGGGAGTCTCATGGGTTGTTTTTTTCTTTTCTTTCCTCAACCTTTTACAAAGACACACTCCAGCTGTTATAGCATGATTAGTGTTAACCATCATCTCCTTTGAAAAGAGATAATAGCCCCCATAGTCCTTTAACATGTTTCCCCCCTCTTTTGACTTGTGTGTGTTGGTTGTTGGGTATATTGTAGCTATGGAGCTTAGAGAGAAGAGTATGATAGGATCTGCCTTGTGCTGCTGTGTTGGAGGAAACACAGTTAGAATTCACAACGCCATGAGCAACACTACCCTATCAACACACTCACATGTGCACATACTACAAGCACAGACTCAAATACTACATGTGTGCTTACACATCCTCAATGTTAAGGCCGTATGCGCATGCATGCTCACACACACGCACATGCACACACACACACACACACACACACACACACACACACACACACAGTTTCCTGCAGTTACACCATTCCAGTCCAGTACAGATGTTAAGATAAAATTGCATTGTGCATTCCTTCATTTCGCTGTAGTGTTTATTATGGAGTAACATACAGTATGCTGATTCAGCAAAACACAGCAGACATAAGTAGCCTACTGTAGGCATTCTTTGTTAAAATCACAGTAGTATTTTTATTGACGCTGTAATCATTTTTACTCTCAAAAATATTGGCTTTTATGAAAATAAAATACCTGTTTACTGCGCACTAACCCTTAAACTATTTTCAAATAAAGTTCAGTTGCTGCCCTTGTTTTCCATAAACTCTTCCTTCCAACTGTTTGTCTTCTTTATAAGCACATCTTCCTCTTTGCTTGCAACCTTTGCTGAATCTGGTAGCTGTTATACTTGTACTTTCCTCTCTTCCCTCCCTCTCTATCCTGTTCTTTCCATTCTCGCCCTTGTCCCTACGCAGACATTGTTCAGATAACTCCTTTGTTGCCAGGCGCGAGACGTTTGAAATTGATGACGACTGCGACAGTTTGACGTGGGAGGAAAACGAGGAGACTCTGTTGCTCTGGGAGGACTTCACAAACTACAACATGCCGTGCAACATCACTGCAACGCCCAGCACAACCGCCGGCCCTGCGGATGGCAACGGTGAAGCCCCTGATCCAGTGAGTCCTGTCTGCATTTATGGTCCTTTTGCACAGTATATGGTTTTCAAATACATGCAAGGCAGCATGTAGATCATTGCTATGGGTGCTGTGTCAGACATTTACTCATGCATGATGGATGAGATCTCTGTCTGTGCTCTCTAAGGACTCCCAGGATGGAAGTCTTGGCAGCCTCATTGATGAGACGGAGTCACTATTTAAGACCAGAGAGCAGGAGTACCAGGAGACCATCGGCCAGATCGAGGTAGGCAATTTGTGTGTGGAAAAAAACAACTTGCAAGCACAAAACAAGATTAAAGCATATCAAACTACTATACTAACTGCTAAAACAGTATCATGTTTAATATGTACTAGGCCTACACATACCAAGTCCAGGAAATACTCTATCATTAGATTTTTTTCATTCTTAGGGACTGTAAATAAATGGGAGGAAGGATAGTCAAATATTATATAATCAAAGAGACAGGAAAGTGTTTTTGAAGTTTTCTCACACCAGATATATATTTATTTATTTCAACCTTTCTTGAGCTGCACAGAGCTTCATTTAGACACTGACAGCGCTAGTAACTGTTAAGTTAGTAGCTATTGGTTTGAAGTAGAGCCCGACCAATATATCAGCAGACCGATATTATCGGCCTATATAAGGCATTTCCCGATCGGTATTTAAATAGTCATGATAAATACATATTTAAAAATAAAAGAAACGGACGGTCAACCATGTTTGGGCATTGTATAGTTTGTCCACCAGAGGGCGCTCTACAACGTCCCTGTTTGCAACACTGATTATTTTGTTGTGTTTTTGTTCAAAGGACTTTAAGTTTAATATCTTAAGTTTGTATTTTAATACATTTTATTTATCAGAACTTTAATATAGTTGGATGTTCCTCTGTTCTGTTCTGACAATAAAACAAATTAGTATATTATTTTAGTGAGAACTCATTTATAACTACAAATAACTAATGTTAGGGCAATCTGTTTATGTTTCGTTACATTTAAAAAAAATATATTTTGGACAATAGATCGGAATATCAGATTTTTAAATAACAACATGTATTGGTATCGGCTTTGAAAATCCTTTATTGGTCGGGCCCTAGTTTGGCTCTAGATCTAGTTTCTAATTCTAAGTTGTTTGTTGGCAGAGGGGAGAATCGTTATGCAATAACATACCATTAACATTGTTTATGGCTAAACAACAATTCAACAATTATTTTAAGCTATTAGCTAAAATGTAATTTCAGTAATTTTGTCTTACATCCTCCATGTTTGATCCGTTTTCCTCTTAGTTGGAATTGGCCACAGCAAAGAGTGACATGAACCGACACCTGCATGAGTATATGGAGATGTGCAGCATGAAGCGAGGCCTGGACGTGCAGATGGAGACCTGTCGGAGAATGATTAAAGGCGGCAGGAACTCTCCCTCTGTCAGCTCTGTGGCCAGCAGCGACTCAGGGAACACAGACGAGATCCAGGATGAGATATCGGACAAGGACGCAGAGGCTGAAGTCCCTGTTAGTTGATGGCTGCGTAGCCAGGCGCTGTCCTCTCTCTTCCTGAACTCCCCTCGTTGTCACAGGGGTCAAATGTGTATAGAGGTCCAACCTGCTAGAAAGGTGTAGCAACCTAAATCTGGGCCTGTTTGACCTGTTAAAGTTCTGATGGTCGTGCAAACTGATGCAGGCCCAGAACTGAACTGGTGCTTTTATACAATATCTGTTGTTTAAGAAGTGGTGGGGGCCTCTTTGCTTCACAAAGAGAACAGGTGCAAATAGAGTTTGAGCTGTGCTATCTTCCTCACTGCTGCCTCGCTGGATCCTATTCCAGAGCTTAGCATCATTTTAGGGGAGAGAAAAAAATTCTCAAATATTTTAAACGGGCTGAGAAGTATTTTGTACAAATTCTTACCTTATATTGTCCCTTTATTCTAAAGGAATTGAAAATAGTACATATTGTGCTCCTCCAGATAGCTTTCACAAATTATACATCCATCTTTACAGATATTTTGTAATGTTTCAATTTAGATTAAAAAATGTCTGTGCATCTGAGTTGGAACACTATTTAGTTGTTGTTTGCAGTCCAAATTCAGCTGTTGAGGGGTTTAAGTGTCTTCTGCCAAGGAGACAAAACAAGGAGTGGAGACAAATGTTGTTAGTCCTGGTGGTTTCTGAGGGAACTCTGCAGAGTTGCCAACGTTGACAGAGGAAAGGAGCACAGCCTTTTGATGCATCAGTGCACTACTCAAGTTCTATGCAATTTAGCTGGCCTTATTTTTGGACTGGCTTTCACCCTTCATTGTTTCTCTTCAATCCAATACAATTAGCCTTTTAAGCAAAGCAGGTGTTTTCTATGTATCTCTTTTTGTGTGTGTGTGTGTTTGAACCTGAAATAATTTTAGTATAGAACATTTGTTTTTTTTCATGGACACCAACACTAAAAACTGGAACAGTGCCCCCGCAACAAGGGACTATTATCTTCATTCACGACTATAATGTCAACATCGGCCAGATGCTACTGAAACAGGCAGTGCATTGTTGTGGTTCTGGTGTACCTTAATGAGGAAACATTGTTTTTGTCTTGTGCAGTTTACTTTGTGAACACCAAGACATTTTAAATGGCGAAAATCCAATCGTTTTTTATAAAATAAATCACTTTAAAATTATCAAAGCCAAACAATGCCCTCCAATGTCTTAAGCAAAACCAAAGGACACCTTTTGAAAAGCTTCCTTTTTCACATACTCTTCATAGGTGAAATTCTTTCTTTGTTCAAGTGTAATTTCATTAAGAGCTGTCACCTGCTGCCCTGCAGGGGACTCTGTTCCAGACGGGTTGCCCATCCTGCTTTGTCTCTTGTGAATCGGGGCTTAAAGTGTCAGACTGTACATAGAGGGCTGCAGGCATGTGATCGTATACCCCAGAGGCCTTTTTATTCATATTAAGTCTCTTCGCAACAGATTGAGAGGTCTCAAAAATTTCACTTTTCAGTGCTCTTGCCGGATTATCGTAGCAACCGATTGAAGCATGGGGACAGGAGTGATCTTTTTATCATCTCTTTGTAATATATTGTAAGAACGGTTAGCTGGATCAAAGATTAAGTGCTACTTCTTTATTGAAGTTTTACATAAGCAGAATGTTAAAATGCAGGCCTTTTGTTATTGCAGCATGTTTGTGTGGAGAAAGTGAACTGAATTTCTTTTTATATAGAATCCATTTTTTTTTTTTTTTTTTACTAAAGACTGTGTCCTAATCCAAAATTAATTGTATTTGTGACAAAAAAATGTATTTTTCACTGTTTTCTAATCATTCTATGTTAAAGTGTGTTATTGTTGCCATATTCTGCTTTTAATAATTTTAACTATTAATCTTGTCCCTGACATTTTGGTCACTTATTGACCATATCAGATCACCCCTTAAAAAAAACGAATTGACTATGTAAGAAAAGAGGAAGGAACAGTCTTCCTCACAGAGATCTCTCATATGCTTTTATGTTTTATTGTTTGTGACATCAGCCTGATAAGTAACAAAGAGCCATTCTTCTATTGGTTCTATACTTTGTATCGACATCAAATGCTTTATTTATTGAGTAAATGACAGTAACATCCAGAAACAGCAGGCCAAACATCACAGTTCCCGTTTCCTTGTTTAGATTGAAGCCAACATCACACCACCATCATCACACTAACCAGCTAAGTAGAGCAGAGTGTACAGTAACATGACATTGATGTAAATCAATCTACAAATACTACCAACTCCTGAAAATCTGTTTGTCCATGTTACCACAATCACCATCACACAGGTTTTTAGTTAGCAGAAATGTACCAGATTTTTTCAAAGTGTATTATCTATATTTTGTTCGACATCCAGTTGATAAAACCGGAGCAACCCTCCTTAATGAATGTAGCTTAATTGGAGGCATCCTCTAAAGACCTTACAGGTAAAAGCTGAGCAAAACAATGTAGCCGTTTAAAATCCAGGGATATATGGTGTGCTGTTATTGGAGACCTTGGTATGTATTGCTTTACTAAACGGGTTCTTACCTGAACAACTTACAGTATGTGACTGAGATGTATGTAAATTAGGTCTGTCTGGATGTGAGCGTTTCATACTTAAAGGGTTTGATATAATTGGTTTTTATCAGTGTGGTGCTGGGATTATATGGTTGTGTTAACTGTTGTGTCAGTATACAGTTTTAGACTCACGGTCATCAACATACCTGTCTGTTGTTAAATGTCATTTTTTCTTATATTTAATTTCATGAACATGACATGGAGATAAAAGGTGCAGCAATACTGATACTGGTCTTATTCTTTCATTTGCATCCCAGGAAGCGACTTGTTGGTTTTATTTTAAGTGGTTGATTTGTCTTCTTTAATTGAACTGCTTTTCTCTCTTAGATTTGTTATTTTGTTTAAACTATTGATACAATATATTCATGTGGGTCTGGGGCAGATTGGTTCAATATTATGAATGTACTCATATTGGATATTGGGGGAAAATGAAATAAAAAGGTGAATTGGATAAAAAACCAAAATGAAGGCTAATTTGTTGTTTGTTAAAACTCATATAGGTTCGTGGTCATCAGAAGACCAATTTGTACTGCTTAGCAGCCATGAATATACAATAACATGGTATATGGTAATTGTTGGTAGCAATTTGAATTTTTTTTTCTATACACTATTTTCTGTTACATCTAAATCTGACACTTTTGCTTGGAAATCCAAGTTGTGACAGTGTATAAAAAAATGCAAGCACTTTGTTGCAGTAATATATCTAATACTTATAGTAGCAGAGGCACATATTTTGTTACATTTAGAGCAGCAACTCTTTCTTTAAAAGTGTACCAGTAGGCCTTTTCTCACAGCAGACATTTTGACTTGTCACAGTGGGAAGTTGTTTAATAACACAAACAATGGCTATTTGTGTTATATTCTATAGTATTCTAGTAACAGTGAAGCAGCTTGCAGGATACCCAAAACCTGAAATCTTAGCAACTAAATGGAATTCAGCCATCATTCGTTTCATTTTTTACACCTGTGCTTTTGCTACTATGACGGGTGAAAATGTCTCCTGTTTTCATTCATCTGCATCTCCTACAGGTCCTCTTATCACATATTTAATGCATTTAAACCATTCAAATGCAATTTGTTCATTAAAGTAGTCAAACACAATGCATATAAAACAGGAGATTTATTTCGTGATGTACAAACAGTTTTTTTTGAATGGTATAAAAACATGCAATTTCATAAAAACAAACAAAACTAATTAAAAAAAGTATTTTCTTGCTAAAGACAAAAGATTATGTTTCTGTAAAAAGATATAGAGCATAGCACAAATAATAGGCTCTACGTAATAAACCTAAAAACATTTAATAGTTAACCCAGCTAATTTCATGTTTCTTAATTTAATTCTTCAAAGTTAGTCAGGATGAGCAGCAATGAAGGAGAGAGACACAAAATGTTTGGTTTTCATGTTGAAATAATCAAATACCAGCTTACTAGCTCTAGTTAGGTAGTATAATAGATGAGTGTAGTCCGTATGTCCACATCTGCTATTCTCCTCCTTTCTATCTGTACTAACCTGTCTTTTATTTTCATCCGTCTACCTCGAGGAACACGATTCTTTTGACCACATCCTCCTCGCTGTATTTCTCTTGCAGCTGCTGTCGGACAACGGGATCAGCTGAGAGCAAAAGACTGTCGTCACAGCGATTCCAAAGTGGCCGTGAAATGGAACAGTGATTCAAAAGCTGATCCCGAGCAGCAGAGAAGTCTCCGCTGGTTTTCAACAGGGCTTTGGTCACGCTAATCAAGTCCTGGAACAAAATAGTTAGAAGAGTTTAGAAATGCCAAACAGAATGTAACCAAAATGAAGAGCATATACAGTATGGGCAGTAAGATTGGGGAGGGCATGAAAATTGGTGTGCTGCTGCTCTTTAGGATGCATCTAGTACACCACAGTGTTCACCTGGTTTGTTTGGCTCATCAGCTCTTTGATTCGCTGCTTGTCTTCTTCCAACTGGACCTGTGTCAGTGAAAATGTAGCGTATCCGTCCACTCGTGGCCATGGTTTGGATGGAGCTACCAGATTATCACCCAGAATGGACTGAGAGTCGTCCTCCTGAGATTCACTGTCGAATATGAACAGGTGGGCCTTGGAGATCGCTTCGAAAGCCTCGATGGCTGCAGGTTCAGGGCCTCCTGTCTTTGCTAGGCAGTTGCTACTGGAGGCCTGGGTCTCTTGCGTCTTCTCTTGGAGGCTGAGTCCATGTTCAGGGTTGGACTGGGTGGACGCAGTGTCTGCAGCTGTGTCTGAAGTGGAGAGTGGAGGATCTGTCGATGTCAGTTGTTTTGTTGCAGTTTCAGTTGGGTTTTGGAGATCTGGAGCTTCGTCCTCACCAGACTGAGAGAAAGGAACAAAACTGTTTAATTTAAGTGTAATTTAATGGATTGGGAAATAATACGGGATTGTCTGATTGACAATCCCGTTTTGCAGCAATAAAATTTAAGTGAACTTGTTAGTGATCTTTTTAGATAAAACAGATATTGACCGTTTCCTTTGGGTACGTAATTTGAAGTTGGAAAAAGGATAATAAATTGCAATATATTACCTACTCTTGAATGTTTAAAATCGCAAAAATATCGTATCGTGATATAAGTATTGGGATGATATCATATTGTGGGGCTTCTGTTGATTCCCATCCCTCCTATTCTGTTGTGTCTTACCTCACTTTCATCTTCAAACTCCTTCGAAGCCAACTCTAGGATCCCCAACCTTCTCTTTTCTTTCTTCTTCTCACCTTTCTGTGGCACAGAATTAGACTCTGTATCTGCAAAACAGTGACGGAGGTAAAGTGATGAGATCCTCCCACTCTCCCTGACTTAACATTTTACTCAAGTCTGTACTATAAAAGCTTGAAAAGACGTTAAGATGCCGTCTATGTATCTTGTGTCCCACTTTGGTAAATATATTACGCACCTGCTTGTGCCGTTTCAGAGACAGCATTTTGTCCGCTCCGGTCCTCTTGACTCTCTGCCACTGCTGTCACACTCTTTCCTCTGGCTCTCTTACAAGGCGGCTGCTCAACAGTTGTGTCTTTTTGAAGAGCGGACTCAACGGCTGATTTAGTTTTCTTTGAGGGCTGGGGAGATGACGACAGTTTCCCTGGAGAAGTTGATGAGGACCTGAGTTTTTTGCCATAAGGTTCAGGCGATGGCGGGTCCTCAAGCACAAGTTGCCTGCGTGTCAATCGACGCTGCGTTTTTTCCGGCTTTGGGGAGGCTTTTTGTTGGGCTTTAGGTTTTTTCTGAGAAGAGGTCTCGGGCAGGGGCTCGGGCTGCGTTGGGGGAGAGTCCTCTGGCACACTTTCTTTTTGTGCAGAGATGAGTTCATCCGTTTCTGGTTCTGCACTCTCAGCAAGAATGGGGTGAGAGTCTGTCTGTGGGTCCAAACAAGGTCGCTCAGGTTGTGGGGAGTTAGATGTTTCAGCTTCTACAGTCTCTACTTGAGTGCTTTCACCTGGTTGTTCATCTGTCTGTGGGCTCACATGTTGCACTTTTTCTTTGGGAGAAATGGATGTTTGAGCTTCTCCAATTTCTGGTTGTGTGCTTTCAGATGGTATCGACTGGTCATCTATCTGTCAATACACCACATTTGTTGTGTTCAGTTTTGCTCATTTAAAAATATATATACTAAATCACAAACAAACTTAATAGTCAAGACTTTAACTGTGGTGTTTGTTGCGGGAAGTGACTACCTGTGTTAGTTCTGTTGCTGCTGAATGTGTCTGAGGAGAAGCAGCATCTTCTGCACTGGGTGGTTTTTGAACATCTGTCTCCTCTTCCACCTAGGAGCAGACAGAGGAGAAAAATCAGGCTTCATGTCTATAAAAAGATGTGACTATGAGCAGCCAGGAGGTGTTGGTGATAAGCAGTGGATATGACACATGCCTTTGGTGTGGGAGATCTGGGTCCAAATCCCACTGCAATACATCAACCAATGTGTCCCTGGGCAAGACATTTAAGCCCTAGTTGCTCCTGAGGTATGCAACCAGGGTTTAAAATTAGCAAATCAACTACGCAAATGCTGGTAGAATATGCAAATGGGTGACAGATTTGTTTCACTCACCAGCCAAAAAAACAATGGTATTGAGTGGCTGGTAAAAATCAAACATTCACTAGCCATTTGGCTGGTGGGCGAAAAAGTTAATTTTGAAGCCTGCATGCAACCTCTGATATATAGCAATTCTAAGTAGCTTTGGATAAAACTGTCAGCTGAATGACATGTAATCGAATGTAATATTCCAAAATTGAGTTTGTACTTCAAAAAAAGTATGTGAATTAAGTCTGTTGCATTATACTGTACAGTATGTGTTTTCATAAACACCTTGTTACTTAAAAAAAATTCAACTAAATCAACAGTGTCTTTCACAATTTATTTCTTTTATTTGGCGGCACCCAGTGGTAGTATCCAAAAATACACCAACAAGGGGTTTTAGTTATTTTGAAGCTGTCAACAATTCTAAAAGAAACGTGATGCAGAGACTTATATGACAGAATACCGTACGGGTAAATTACCTTAGTTTCTCCCCCCCCTTCTGTCTTGGTGTCTTCCACTGTTGTAGCTGCCTCCACAACCTCTTCCTGTTTCTTTGCCAGTAGCACTTTATAGTGAGTTTTCATTGACTGCCAGCTGTGACCGGTCACCCGCTGCTTCTCCATCTCTTGCCAAAGCCGGTTCCCCCCAATCTCTGTCTTGTACTTGCTGACATAACTCAAAATAGCAGCGTCCTCTTCAGCAGTGTAAGCAAGCCTGCCTAATAATAAGAAAGGAATGAAGGAAATTACATACATCAGTTGATTTATGACAACAGTTACATAAAGTTCCAATTTGATAACAGTACAACTAATTTAAAACAAGTACACACTTTTTTAGTTAACATCTATTTTTTTATGACTTTCAATATGGTCCTCACAAGAAATTCTGGGTCTTTATATCGTACCTCTTATGAGTCCAGGAGAGGTCTCTTTGTTTTTGAGTCTAGCAGACTGTCTTGGGACCACTTCTAGATTTAACCTGTAATCCTCTAAATTCAGCTGTTCATCCTTCTCGACACAGTCGTGAATGTACTTCGTGGACACGTACCTTAAGAGAAAACAGAATGCAGCTTAAATTCTGTGATTTTGAAGTTAGTTATACAGCAACCACTTTTGCCTAATTAAGTTATCTAACTGATCCCACAATCACTGTGCTAAAACTTAAAATTGCTCCATCATTGGAAAGGAGGAATAAAACATAATAGCGTAAGCCATGTTTATTTACAGAACTACTATTATTATTATTATTGTTTTATGTTCCCAGTAACACTAGTGAAGCGCCTCCTTACAGAGCAAAATGCTCTTTAATTGTGTAATAAGGGTAGGAATTTTTTCCCAATGAACCTTAAAAGTCTGGTAGCAAACAAACAGCAGATAGTCGCTACTGTATATGGTGTTACAATAAGTTAGATCACAAAATGTCCTATATGTTGACATCGATACGTACTGTATCAGTACGTACCTTCTACCCAGTCTTGATGAAATTGACTTTAGCTCATCAGGTGAGAGGCTGCGATGTGACTTATTTGTTGTCATTATATGTGATAATTAAGCTGTATTTGTGAATGCTGAACAGATTAAATGTCAAAATATGAAAGATTTATTGGCTGAATAAACCAAATTATAGTCTTGAATCTTACAACCATGTAGCTTTCTTTCTATCAACTGAATAGGCTGAACAGTATTTCTCCTGATATACATACTTTCTAAAGTTCAGCACCTACCAGTGAGCAGAAGTTTCAGGAATAGAGTCTCTTTCATCTGGGTCAATCAGCGGGATTGTCCCTGGCTGCTGCACTTTGCACAACAACCCCCCTCCAGCTGTGATGAGCGGCTGGAGCTTGAGTTTAACAGGACCCGGTCGCAGGTAGAAAGACATGGGTTCACCGTCCACAGTCAAAAACAGAACTGGGGAGATGTTAGATTTGGCCATATCCAGCTGTTTGGATGGCATGGTCAAAATGTCTCACCTGGTGAAAGAGGGGGAATAACAAATAAGACAGCGCTTACTACATGTCATATATTGAATGTGAAGCTCTACTACTGTTGGAACGTAACTAACATTATATGAGCCCAAACGTTTACAAGTACCATCAGAACCTGCAAATCAAACTAAAATAACATTGCAACACCAATAGCAAAAATTGTCAGGCTGTAAGTCTAATTCTGACATGAGCTGCTATTATTTCTGTAAGCTTTAAAAAAGGACTAGTTGATTTATTGTTTGATTAAACAACTCATTTTAAATATTGCTAAAGTAATTTTTCCACATTTAAAAGGTTTCACGTGTGAAGATTATCTTTCTTTACTTGTGTTAAATTGAATATGTTGTGGTTTTTGGCTTGCTACTTTTGGCGTATTTCCCTTTTTTAAACGTTGTAAAGACAATTATTTAGAGATGAATTAAAAGGAAATACAGTTCGATGCGTCCCGTCCATTTGCTGTGTGGCTTGGTTGTGCTTAATTTAGAGCCCGCTTGAAACACTACAATGATCAAGTTCCACTGGCCAGTAACGGAAATAAATGACAGTAAATAATCTTTTTACATTGGGCATAGTTGTATCACAGATGGTTGAAGACATCTGTGATATTTCTGCCTGGTTTAATAATTCACTCTTTGACCAACAGGTGGTTTTATGTGCACATAAAGCCTTGAGAAATTAACAATTTAGTGAATAAACTTTCAAGAAACCTTCGCTACTTCATGAAGCATCGTCTCGCCATCAATAGCTATTTAACTACTATGCTTTCACATTAATAACTCTGGGAAAAGTTTCCCTTAGTTAACGTTACAGTATGTTAGCTTAGTCTGGTTAGCACGTTAGCTTGACCGTAGCCCGTAGGCATATTTTGGAGGGAGTTGCAGCGTAGTTATCTGATGTTTTGAGTACATAAAAAAATACTGCTTACAGTAGACAGTGAACTTAGAACGTACCATATAGTTTGTTTACCTATCTCCTCGGTGAGCTTTCGCGCCACCACAACAACAACAAATACACAGTTACAGAAAAACCAGACAAAAACACCTTCTTCAACTGTCAATGAAAAACATAGCATACTTCCGGGTTTTCTTCTTCGTCGGCGGATTGAACCTAGTTAGTGTCGCATGCATACTGCCCCTACTGTTTGGATATATACTGTGGGCTACTGTATAAAAAGGTTATTTACTGTCATTTATTTCAGGAAAAAACGAAAATAAACAAATAATTTAAATGGTCTGAAATATTATGTTTACACATTCAGAATTCAACGTGCGCTGTAATGTGAGAAAAAGTTCCAGTGTAGTGCAGTGTAAATGCTGCATCTACAGGGTTACAGAGTATTGGTAAAGTTAAGTTCACAGAACAGTAGACTGACAACCCAACTGAGTTGTGAGCTTCTTTCAGCAGAGAAGCATGATATCTCCAGAATCAAATACATAAACACTGACAGTCCAGTGGGACATATTACTTCTGACCTGAGGCAGGTATGTGAAAGGCATGATGGATAACGGCTGCACTGATTTCAGCACCTCAAAATATGAATAACATAACGGTCACAGAAAATTAAACCTGATGTGTTCCTCTATTAGCCGAGAATCAGCCCAAAAGAGTAGCAGAAATCGAAAAGATGCATCATATTTTTATAAGCCAGCTCTACCTGCTGTGTAGTTTGACATCACAACTGTACAGAATTCTTGGCAATTCTTATACAGTCACAGTACAATGTGTACAGTACAGTTACCCTATTATGTGTGCTACAGTACTGCAGTCTATGTTATACATTTCAGAATACGGCTATGTGCATTCCTCTGTGGGTTGAGTGTTTTGATACTTTTACAGTAGGTATACAGCACCTCCACCTGCTTCATAAGAAAAAAATACATAAAAATCTTGTTTTTTAGAATATGTGGCTTCAATACTTGTCCAATATTGATACTGCTTTGTGTTCAAGAACTGTATTCTACAGTGTTGTAAATGACAAAGATTTTTTGTCTTTTTTGGTTTATTTGTTTTTTTTTAATAGTTGATGTATCTGCTTAAAGACCTTTCTGCCTATAAACTAAAAAACAATCTAGTAATAGTTTCTTTTAGATACCTGGGTTCCAACATTGACAACAGGCGGAACTAGAAGATCAACAGCACTGTTGTTTACAAGGAGATGAGCAGACTCTATTTCCTGAGGAAGCTAGGATGCTTCAACGTGTGCAGCAGAATGTTGGAGATGTTCTACCAGTCTGTTGTGGCCAGAGCTCTGTTCTCCTCCACCAACTGCTGGGGCAGCAGCATCGGAGCCAGCGACACAAACAGACTGAACAAACTCAAGGCTGGCTTCATGATTGGCTGCAAACAGGACACATTTGAAGCTGTGGTGGAGAGGAGGTCACTGAACAAACTGTAATGTATAGTAGATAACCCTGGCCACCTTCTCCACCCCACACTGGTCCAACAGAGGAGCACCTTCTCTAAGAGGCTCCAACAGCTTCAATGTTGCACGGACCGCTACAAAAAATCATTCTTACCACAGGCAATACAACTTTTCAACACCTCATGACTGGGTGCTAGATAAGACTCTAAGACACCACAATACTGCACTGAGTGCAACCAGCACAATTGGTCTATTTACATTCTATCATACTTTTTAAGCTATTTGTTTCACATTTTTGTATTCTCAACTTGTATATATTTAAATATTTGTTCTTGTATTTTGTTCCTATTATTATTTCACGTATATTGTATGGATGTATGCATCTATCTATATCTATCTATTTGGATCTCATCCTGTGTTGATCCAATTCCCTTGTAAATGCCAAAAGCTAATTAACATTTCTCAACAACATTAGTGACTCATTACTTTGTGAAATCCAGAGTCCAGCTTTAACTTATTCTTTGATCAGTTAAACCGGGAGGCCGCGGGAAGGAATTGGACTGGCCTATTTACTGTGTCACCCCTCCGACCTTGCCTCCCTCACAGTCCTGACAGCTACAGTATTGTTATTGGCCTTTATTGTTTCTCTCTCTCTTTGGTTCAAACAGCTGAAACAATACAACATCCACAGAGGTGCTCCAACTCCTCCAAGTCAATGTATGTTTGTGGACAATCTGTAATAATTAGATTAGGCTCTGGCAGAACAAAAAACCCTTCTGTGAGTTTCAGCAGCCGTTTTCATCCTGCAGAGGGAGATGTTACACTACTTTACAGAACACCAGGCCTGTCTATCAAACAACATGTTATAATCACTTTAGTCCAAAAATAATGGATTGATATTCCTATTGTTTCCCAAATTAAGTGCATTGTAATCTGATCTGCTTACCAGTCCAGTGCATCTGTTTGCAGAATTACAATTTGGAATCAACAGTTCCAGTGAACAGAAAAAAAAATAATTTAATTTTGGATTCATTTATTTGTCATAATTCCTTATGTACTTACATACATAGGAAAATGGAAAAAAACTGTTTTCCACCAGCCACTTGCAGTGTGACAGGAAAAGACACCCTCATACAGACAAATATGTAGAAAGAGGTAGGAAACGGACATTGTTAAAAAGACATATACATGCAGAAGTTGAACGTCATGGCCATGGACTGCTGGACCATAGACGCGGCCTTGACCTCTCCTGAGACTTTGTGTTTGTCACTGGGTCACCAACTGAAGCTTCTTTTGGAGACTGATCGAGCCTCCAGTGCCATTGTGTTTTTTTTTCACTTTCTCACTGGCAGGCTGTAATCGTCCCTGTGAGTGTGCTGCTTGGGTATAACTAGGCTAGAAGGACCCGGGTCACTATGATCCAGTGTAAGGCCTCAGTTTCATAAAAGCCATATAGAGCAACATTGTTATGTTATGATAACCAGACAAACTAGCAAGAAGTACAGATGAAGCACTGTTTTTTCATACTCAAGAACTAATTTGCCTTCCTTGAATCTTTAGCCATGGCAACATAAAGTCACAGATTAACCATTCCTTGGCGAGAGTCCATTAAATTATTGCAGATTTAGTATAGTGTAGTATGTGTTGGACTAATGGCCAGCATTCTCTGCATGAGAGGGCTTAAACTCTGTTATGCGTCATAAAACAGACAATCTTGAAAGACATCTCCAGAGTGAGAGGGAAAGGGATTAATCACAGCACAAGTGGCAGGTTACTGAGTTTGTTGGAAAAAATCCACGAAACTTTAATGCACAGAGATAGTGACAATGTTGTGCAGGCAGCATTTTTCACTTTCTTGTCAAGAGTGAGATAAGAAGATTTTTCAATGCAGATATCGAGCCATTTCATTGTCTCAGCTTAGACTGGAAACAGCTAACTGAGCTGAAAGTAAACATTGGCCTAACTGTAATATGTTAGAAAGATGCACACATTATTTATGTTAGCAGGTCAAATTTGACCTGTGATTTAACTCAGCCCAAAATACTACCAAAACAAGGATTATCACTCAACATTGTTTTCACCTTATTGTTAACTTGTTGTGTATTCTTTTAAATGTAAACATTAAAAGAATGACATTTTTTTGCACCATAGACCTTTGATCTTAAAGTATACCACTCATTTTTAACTTAAAAAATGTGTAAATTCACTCATTACATTTCCAAAAATGAACACAATGGGTAATTATGTTATCTGTCTTTAATAGTCTTATATTAGAACACACCCCCAAAATTATTTTATATAGTACATGTTTTTTTTTTCCAACTATAATAATAAACCAGTGTCATCTTTGGAGTTGCAGGTCAAAATTGACCCGTATAGATTTAGGGTAGGGAAAAGGTACGTCTTTTATCAAGAATACACATCTAATGAAGAGGAGGATCCAAGTGACCCAGATGCTCAAAAAGAGAGAACAATTGACACTAAATGGTCTTCAATCTCTTATCATACCCAAGGCAAAGCATCGACTGAGAACAGCAACCCAACATGGAGGGTGTTTGCAAGATGGTAATCGACAAAACATACTTGAATGCTAACATGGGGTTGTGACTTCTTGCTGAGGTGTACAGATCCTGCAATGAAGCTACAGCTCATGAGATGCTTCTGAGTCATGCTAGAGTATACATGCTACCATGTCACTTCAGACTTGTTTGTGTCAATCTCTGTTTCAAAAGTTATCAGCTTTCGTATTCGAGAGACAAGAGTTGCTTGCCTTGTGAATGACAAACTTGCTCCTATCAGGGATATTGGGACAAATGGGTGGAACACTTGCCATACATCTAGCCTCATTGTACACCCCAGCAAAAAGGAACAGCCCCATGTAAGCATCCAGGTGTGTTTTTTTCAATCTCCATATCATAAACAACTTCCATCTTTGTTGTCAGATCTTCTCAACAGATGGCAGTATTAAACGCTCAAATGCTGTCTCGATGGCTTGGACATTTGGCACAGCACGTAGTGGGCCCAGGGTAATTCTAACATAGGTGCTCTGCTTGGGTGTTCAATGACCATTTTGATTTGTGTCTGTATGTGTGTGGGTAGTTGTGTGGGTGTGTGTGTGTGGTGTGGTTGGGGACCTTTGAACCAAATTTCATCTACACAGCAGCCCACAACCAATATTCTCTGCCAGGTCATGTTCACCCGTAACAACACATATGTTACTTTGTTTTTAGAGACATTTACAATTTACTGATACATTTTTTTTGTGTTGGAATAGCCATGTCTGAGGATTTAATGAATAAAAAATAGGAAACATAATTTTTCACATTGGAACTTGAAAACAGGTCAAATTGGACCTTAACACAAAATAAGGGTTACGTTTATACCTTTTCTTCCCTGTATCAGTCCATATGATAAGCTAAGCTAACTATCACCAGACTGCAGCTTTGTATGTTTTATATGACTAAATGTTTTTAAATGTTTTAAATGCAGTCTCTAGGCAGCGAGTGTGTCACACAGAAAAATCCTTTCACTTGTCAGGAATGATGACAGAACAGCTTAAACCAAGTTACATTGCATCATATTATACCTACATTCGACTCAAGTGCAAATTAATGGTGTTAAAGTAAGTCAATGAGTGAATCACTTGGAAAAAATCCACCTGACAAAGGTGATGTGACGTAGCATGAGCTCTGCCAGTTAAAGCCAAAAATGTTCGTGGGCGGGAAAAAACCTCGTGACATTTCAAATTACATTTCTACAATGTAAAGAACACAACGTTTGACATTTTTTCTACCTTTGTATCAAGACAACTGTTTTTATGTTGAATGAATTTGCACTGTAATCTCAATAAACAAATTACATCTAAAATCTTTAAAAGTAGCTTTGATTCTATACTTTAAGAGAAGCTGTGTAAATGATGGGAAATTGATGCACGCTGTGCACAGAGCACTTCTAACATGTTCAAATTGGAAAATTCACACTTCCTGTAGCCTTCAAATTTATGAAAGTTGTTTTAGGATTAGAGAAAGAAAAAAGACACTTTCGCTTTTTCATGCCACTGAATAATCCCCAATTGATGGTCAATTATCAGTGAAATGCTAAAAATTTGATGCATCCAAGCTACACACACTTTGGGCTTTATAGGAGATTTACATTGCAACAAATATGACTGGCCAAAATTAAACCGGAGTACATTATTTGTTCCTCTAGAAGTCTAAAAGGTTTCCTGTAGAAAGAATACAAAGTGCCATACATTCCTGAGGTGTTTTCTATATAAACACCAGATTAAACACAACTATTTCTCGAGAGCAATATTCGTCTTACAGCGGCAAGTTATCGCTTCACAAACAGGGCTTGTTCAAGGACTCACACACACACAGATATCAGGTATCACACCCTGGTGGGAGTAAAATTCCTTTCTAATACTAAAACAAAAGAGAATAAAAAAGCATAGCTGCTGTTTCTTAAGGAGCTCAAACAAAAACCAAACTTCCTTGTGTAAATCACAGTCGCTATCTTTGGACTTGGCTCTGTGCGAACGGACAACTGCAGAAAAATACTTTATGAAAATTTATTTGGCAGATTAGTTCAAGAATCCTGGCAGGGTTTGGTCAGCAGAGACTGGCCATAACAAAGTGAGGATATGCTGACTCGACATAAAGAACACATTTAATTACCATCATCATCAACCATCCGGTTCAGTTCCCTTCCCCCCCAACCTTCATCTGCCAACTCAAATGCTTATTTTAAGTGGCCAAACTTCTCCTTCATCTGCAGCATTCTCACGGCCTGGCTCTCCTCTTCTCATCTTTTCTCCTTTTTACAGCTCACACATATTCCTTTTATTCCTCATCAGATCTCATTGTTGTCATAATAGTTTGCCTTTATAACATGAGAAAAAGATCCAAGCCCGTAAAGAAAGAGAATGTTGAGGAAGGTTTGTGAATGCTGGACCCAATATGCAGAGGCGGAAACTGAAGGTAGTTTTGATGATTTAATAAACCCAGAAATGCACAAACGCCACACAGGAGACGAGTGCACACACAGGAACCCTACAATGATCTGACACCAGATAAGGGGCACACAAAGACTAAATACAGAAGGTAACAAGGTAACAAGAGGCAGTGGACACAAGGGCTGGAAAACAGGTGGGAAACATCAGGTAATCACAAGAGCGGGAAAACTAAGGCAGGAAGTAAAACTAAACAAGATGGCACAGAAAACAATAAGACAAGCCAAAACACCCACACCATAACAGAAAAAGACAAAGAGGCTACCCGGAGGCAACCAGAGGTCTTTCTCGCAGTACAGCCTCTGAGTATAATGTGTCACATGAAAGAAAAGGTTAGATAAGACATAAGTATTAGAGTATCATTTACAAAATAGAGTAAATTGAAATGTTGAAATGTGTCAATGCTCTTATTGCATCATTTACTGCAATAATCAGATATTGCAGGTTTAGCGACATATTTTATGTATATATTCTAACCTTAAAAACCTTGATTCTAAAATCATTTATTTTACACTTGTTGCTTCAAGGCAATGTTAAGCAGTTTGGCTACTTTTTAGGACAATACTATTTTCAGTGGTGGAGATGTTTTATGTCTAACTAGAACTCACTGGAAATAATAGACACAGGCGCATTTTATGGCGGAAAGGCGCAAAAGGGTGCTCATGGAGGCATTTTCCTGCTGATAGTTAGGACAGTGAGCTTAAGAGCAGTGACAAAGACAAAGACCTGATCCCACAATTAGGTGTGGGAAGCAGTTCTGTTTAGAGTCAACACTAACAACTGACCAAGCTTGGTTCATATAGAATTATGCATTTCCTAAACTAAGGAGAAGGCAAAGGCAAAGTGCACGACACGTAGAGCTTATCTCTCTTTCAGGACCAAAAGCAGCTGTTTCTGGAATTTCAACACAGAAGGAGAAACCACAAAATGAAGACCAAGATTCATAAATATTAGAAAAAAATCTGAAACTTAAAGTAACAAGAGACCATGTGTATTTTGTAATATTCGTTTTTGAGGTATATGTAGCGTTAACTTCTTCCTAATAATTGTTCAACAGATATCACATTTTTAGAACCTCACAATCTTACAAAGGTTGGAATATTTTTTCATAAGACAACAAAATAAATCTTTACAGTTCGTCATCTACATTAAAGCACACATTACCTAGGTCTTCTTAATGTGTCTTATAGGTCCATTGGCATCCAACTACTAATGTCTAATTTACACTAATCCTAACATTGACCAAGCTTGACCCTAATGATGGATTTTAGTGTAGATTCCTTATATGTATGGAAGCATGGACTGTTAGTTTGTTTAAAAGGCTTGTAACCTGTCAAAGAGCCAGACAATAAAAAGGCCCTGTGTCAGTGAACAGGCACCGTCTCTTAAGGTGACCTGATGTCTCAATGGGCTAAATTGTAACGCCCTGAGTTTGACTCTGACCTTGTTGTGGCTTGCCTCTAACCGTTTCTTTTTTAGTTCTCTGTAAATTGATCCGTCTAAAAAAAGGCACAGATGTTGGTACCCCCTTAAAAAATAGTGACATGTCCAAAAAACACTTAAAAAATTAAACCACCTCCCCGCTAGCTGATCAAATGTGCATCCACAGACTTTGGTTTTCTGGCACGGTTCAACAGAGTTCAGATGTTGCAATCATTCCTACAGGGTGTGTGTGTGTGTGTGTGTTTGGTAAGAGACACTGAGGACAGCTGATGTAATGACTGCAAAACATATTTCCAGAGTCTGGGTGACTGGAATGCTTTCAAAAAAGACATTATTAGGAAATGTTTTTTGACAGTACCTCGCAAGTCCACTCAGATAACTTTAAGCAAGAGACAGATTTCAAGTAAAAAGTTAGAAAATATTTTATTTACAAACCCCCCCCCCCCACTTGTATTAATCCAATCGCTTTGTCTGCAGATCCTCAACGCCCACCCACCCATCCCCGCTGTCCAGTAGACACTTTGCATATAGATAAAAATATAATTTCATAGCAAAAATTATAACTCAACCACTTTTAAAGAATTTAAAATCAAACAATGCTGAAAAGCGTGTTTGACAGACAATTTCATCCATAAGAAAATAATACATATAACTGTATATTATACATTATACATGTGTAATATCTCTTTTTTAAATGGCATTTATTAAAAAAAAAAAAGTCAAACAGCAAATCTTAAAGGCACAAAATGGTGTATTCAGTTTTTTTACTTATAACAAACATCCACATGATAATGTGCCTTTTGGTGACTTTGCACTTTCTCACAGGTTCTGCAGGTGGCCGAGACCAAAATATGTTACAGGCAATAATCTGATTTTCTGTCTTTAGATAAAAATGATTAAAAACAGATAGCACTTTCCTCCTGATGCCAAAACGGATTGTGTATTGTATTGGTTTTTGTGTGTGCGCCAGCATTCATTTATTTGCGTGTGTTCACAGAGGTATTGAAGCACGTAGACACTGCTGGTGCCTATGACAGTTGTAACGCAACATGTAGATAAGCTGCACATGAACAACTAAATACTCTACTGTGTGACACGTGGTGTAAAAATATTCACAGTAATTCACAGTTAGTTACAGACTCTCGTCCTGATTGGTGCAAAAGGTGGTAGTTTCGTATTTAAATTGGCAGCCCACTCGTTCACAAAATGTCCATGCTCAGCAGTGGCTACATGACATTGCTGCTGTCTAGACGAGCTCTAACACACAGATTGTGTCTTTCTTTCCTTGATTTCCCTTTTCCTGTTCTTCCTCCTCTCATTCTCAATTTCACTCAGCCTGTCTGGCTACCTCCCTTTATTTCAACACATCAGCAGCACAAAGTGCTTCAACTGTATAACTTCCCAAGTCATGATTTTAAAGATGAAATCTCTTTATTTCCTTCTTTTATTTCTCTTTCTCTACTTGTCCTTTTCTTCCTGTTCAATTCTAATACAAGTCCTTCATGATCTCCTGCAGCAGCGGGTGTAAGCAAATGTCCACCTCTGTCTTCTTCAGCAGCTGGATGAGGTGGACATGGTTGGTGACAATTTGACGCAGGTCCGTCATTTTCTGGAGAAGTTTGGCGAACAGTTGCAGAGAGACCGGGTGGTTTAGCTTCAGCTGCAGCTCGAGCGAATGGAGAACCGTTTCCTGAAGCTGCTCGATGGGCTTTACGTTCAGCAGGCCTGGGCGGTCTGGACGGGTTACAGAGACGGGGAGCATAAATCAGTGACTTTTTGGTGATATAATAAGTGTCTATTAGGTCAACATTTCTGTTGAGAAAAAAGCCCTTAATGTAGAAGTCACTTCTTTCCGGACCTAGCTGTGTTATTGCTATTTCTAAAAGCCATCTTATCTTCAAGCTACAATCTTAGTCATTTATGTTAATAATTGACTTAAGTGTCTGACGTTTCAGCCTCTTCAGATCAAGGCCAGATTTTTATCATGTGATCACACACCAACACGCAATATTATTCCACATAGTGGTTTGTGCTTGAGGTTGGTTTGCTGTTGAAAAGGCATTCATGTTTAGATTTTAAACAGTTAGTTCATAAAAAGGTTTTACGTCACTATTAATTTAGAACAGTGCAAAAACCATTATGCCTCATTCTCTAGTACTTTTCTTTTTGATATAGATCATTACAGTGGAAAAATCTGAAGAAACAAGCAAAGTTAAGTGAGTCATAGTCACTTGTGTTGCTTTTTTTTCCTAAAGAATTTGTATACATTTTGGGAAATACTTATTTGCTTTCTTGTCAGGAGAAAGTTTATCCACTCTCACATTTATCTGTTCAGTATGAAGCTGTAGCCAAGAGGTGGTTAGCTTACTATTTCACAAACACTTAAAAAGACTTAACATTAAGACTTAGCATGAAGACTCTAAAGCTAACACGTAACCTAAGCCAACTCCCTTCTGGCTGCAAGCTTCATTTGAACAACAGACACACTATTGGAATCAAACTTTTTCTTTAAGCCTAGTACGACTAGAATACTATGATCAATGACATCTACAACATATCCTGTAGAAAAAGAAGAAAAAAAAACAACCTCACCCCCACTGAGGATAATGACAGCCAGAAAAAGCGCCATGTCGCTGTCGTCTAGCTCCAGCATGTTGAACTTGACTGAGAACTCAAACTTCGGTTCCATCATTTGACAGAAAGGTTTCCTGAGACTCTTGAGGAACTCCCGCGTCATAAAGATCTGTCCGTAGGAGATCAGGGTCCCGTCTTTGTTCATTAGAGGCGCCATCATGATGATTAAGACCTCAATCACACCATACTTAAGCAAAGTAACCTGGGAAAAGGGTAAAGGTTGAATAACTGGTGATTAGACCTTCACAAATGACAGGTGGTAAGTGATGGTTTTTACGTATGGATTTAAGTGACAGGATGGATAAGCAGCGGTTATCAAGCCTGTCTTGGCATCACCTGATCATTGAGATCCAGATGGATGAATCCTGGGATACTCTTGGCGAACTCTGTCACTTCTCTCACTGCTTCGGCCGAACGTGATTGGCAACTTTGGAAGAAACGCAGTTCCAAAGCGTCTGATGGTGTCTGTCCGCTGATGCTCGTCATATCCAAAAAGCCAAACTCTGACCCCGTTTTAGCTCCTGTGATACCTTGACATTGAAAAAGATTTGCATAGAAAAGAACGTATGTCCCTGATGAAGTGGTTCATTTGCAGCATTACAAAACAAACTACAACAATGTTTAAATAGCTTGGATGCAAAGGACAGAGAGTGTTTTAAAGCCAATTGAACAAGGAAGGTAACAGAGATGACAATTTAATTATTGGGTTAGATATCATCTCTAAATTGTGACATAGAGTATATTGTATTTCTAACCTCCAAGTCCGGCTGTTAGGAGGGATGTCTGCTGCTGGTGCTCCTGGATGGGTATCTGCCTACAATTAATAAACTGCTCTCCTTCCATTAAAGACTTCATGTCATGGATGACAAAAGGCTGCAGAAGAGAGATGTGTGGGAGTCAGAAAAAGCAGGTAGAAAAGGACAGGAGAAGGCAAATAAAAAGAAAGAAAGAAAAGGAACATTGTCAGCTCCTCACAGGTCTTTTGAGGACACTTGAAATACAGATGTAATGACATGCTGTGTTTGCACGTTGGTGTCTCATTCAAAAGCAAACACCACGGATCTTATGTCTGATGGACAAAGTGTATCAATCCTAGCTTCAGGCGGAATCAGACAAAAACACAGTTTCCAGATAAATGAAGCATAACTAAGTTAAACTGGCAAAACACCGGCAAAGACATGCGCCGGCCTGAATGATGAATGGTTATTTATACACTAATAAATCTTCCTTATTCATAGCGGTGGAATGAATAATGAGACATCCTACAGGGCATTACAGCAAAACCATTCACACAAAACGTAATGAAATGATTAATCACTTCTAATGTGAGTGAATGAAATAGATGCATACACTATTTGCTGCAATTGCAGGAATCTATTAGTTTACATTACATGCAGCGTTTGTATGGAAAATCCTGGCTACCAATTTTGAATTAAGTAATTTAAAGCACAACGAAGATATAGACACATATTCGTTCTCTTGTAAAGGAAAAGTTGAATTTAGAAGCACTGAAATGCAATTGCCAAAGTATCCCATCCCAGTTATCCACCTTTACTTTCTCATTCATTGTACAAAGTGTTCTCCTGTATGTCAAACTAATTTAGCGTAACGTGTGTAAGTACTTGCTTCACCTCCGATGGCGAGTCTGGAATGCCGGTACAGTTAAATGTTGATTATACATCAACTCATTTCAAGGTCCCATGTGTTAAAAAAAACTGTAAATCGTCTACAAAACATAAAATTATCCTATAATCATCCTTCCAATTTGTTTCAGGATTTGTTCACTGTTGTTTAAACCAACAGATAATTCAGTGCTTTTGGTTGCTATCGCCGGGTGATGAACAGTCATAACAACCAGCCGAAAGAGAGGCGGAGCAGCCTTGAACTCATCCGACGATACAGAGACAACAGAAAAGGAAAAAAGACTCAGATGCCGCCTGTACATTTTGTCCTCAATTGTAAAGCCAACGACAACAATGACTATAATAATAATAATAATTACTAATGACGGCAAGAGGTGCAGTTGGTGCATTTGGTTCATTTGCACCCTCATATTCAATATTTCCTGCCCAACATTCACATCAAAGCTATAATTAAATTTAATGTAAATATATTTTTAAGTGCTTTATCTAAGTGTTTGGTTCTACCTATAAAAATCTATTAAATCCTTCTGACAATATAACTAAAAGGTTCAGTTGGTCAGCTTAAGCTATTAGTAATAGCTATTTAGTAGATTTATTTGAACCGTACTATTAACTTTTAATTTTCAGAATGAGTTATCAAAACATATTGAAAATATTTGCAAAGGAAGATGATACTTTGGTGTTTTTTTCATTGTTTACCTTATTTCAAGCCTTTAATAACAGTATCGTGTCAGTTGTTCTGAGATGAATCACAAGACTGAAGCCATCACCACAAACCAACTGTGGATCATTATTAAATATTCACCACAGTTTTCTTTCAGCTGCCACTTGTAATTCAGTTGATGTGGATTTCCTGATAAGGTCTCTTTTGAATACTGAGATTTGATATCTCAAAACCTTACATTACACATCAAAACACAGAAATCGATGATATCTCACATTTTATGACTCTGGCCAACACATTCTCCTACAGTCCACTTGTATAACTGACCAAATGTCTCAGTGAATTAGTTTGACTTGTTCAGATGGCATGTGGAAGCCGTATCCTGTTGCATAGCTTGACCACTGTAATCTGAGGTGTTTTCTAACAGCCGAGACATGTACAAACCAGTCAATCCACTTTTCCGGTTAGAGCAGACATTATAGACTGAAAATCACTTAACTGAATTCAACTGAGCTTGGCAATAAATAAGGTTGATACATGTGAGGAGGTAAAAGGTTTGAACTAAAAGTTTAAAGTTTCTATCCTCTTTCACTTCAAACTTGTATTGTTTGCCACTGTTTTCCCCTGAGAAACCGCTTGATTCAATTCAAATTGTGGTAATTCTGTAATATCATTTATGTGTAAGCAAAGACACATTTTTCATAGACAAGACGGCTTTGTATGTCCTACATCTGATTTCTGTCAGGTTCATTAAAGTCAAGAGCAACAACATAGAAATTCTTTAGGAAATTTTATTCAATAAATTAAGAATTCAATTAGGTGGCATGGCTCTGTTCAGAGGAGTCCCCTGACCTTTTTTTGAGCACCATGAAAAAGCAGAGAGTCAGGGAACAGCAGCAGCATTACGGGTACTCACACAGTTTAAGACTGGTAGAGGAAAACTATTTCCCCATATGAACAGAGAGGCAACAATGACATAGAAGCCTATGCCACGTTATACGTGACAAGGTGGAGCTGGGGAGGAGGTGGGTTGCATAGAGGAGAGCAGCAAGCAGTTAGGAACAAACTACAACAGCTTTAAGTAAAGCGCCTTGTTTGAGGGTAGCCATTTAGAAGCAAGGGGAGTTGACAAGCTGATGCGCTGACGTATATCAGCTGATGCGCTGACCCTTGTTGACCGTGATGTTGCCAACAGCGGTTAGCAGTGACTTGACTACTTGGCTTGCCAGAACTGTACTTTTTTGTAGTTGGTTTTGAAATTTTTGGTCTCCTTTTTGTCATCATGATTAAGTGTAACTGTTAGGATGGTGTTTGGTGGTTGGGTTGTTTGTGATAATTCCCAGAGTGGAATTCATAAAAAAAAGAATTTACCTATATTTGACTGTAGGTCTGATATGGGCCTGTAATGATATCTAGTGGAACATTCAACAAAAAGGAATTTTGCCTATTATGCAGTGTTAGGCAGTGTGCGGCCCTTTTCCACCATTATATAGCCTAATAAATAGAAGTGAAGCAGAATTGAAGGGGGTGCTTACCACGTTGTCTCCGGTCTTCCCAGCGAGGATGGCCCTGGCCTTGGCCTTGGTGAGGGGGAAGTATTTCAGATAGGCCTCGTACAGATGCCGGGCCAAAGCCCTTAGATCTGCTGCTTCCGGGTGCATGTGCACCATGTCAGACGAGAACTCAGCTAGCAGTTTCTCCTTCTCCGCCTGGGGCATTCGGCCAAAACGAATGGCTGGGAAAGGAAACAGACAGAAACACACATACTGTGAGAAAGAATAATCATACCAATAAACACATGTTTGTAAATGCATGCACATGACACACACAACACATTAAATGTAGGATATTTTAAAAATGTCTTTCTGAAAAATCTCCATCCTGTCAAGTTATTAATTAACAAAAAGTTATAAAAAAAAAACAGCTAAGAGTAAAATCCATGTAGCCCTGTATGGAGTTTAACACCTCCCACCATTCTGATTGGTTTAAAGAAATGCCATTAATCCAGAGAACGTTTCCTCCCATCCCCAAATGCTATGTGGAGTAGCCAGACCCTCCTCCAAAGCACACAAAAGGAGGGTCTGGCTAAGAGAGACTACTGAGCCTATGACTGCTGCCATGGTTGTTTAACTTCTTTATCACTAGTATTTGGACAGCGATCAATGAATCAGATCAAACAGGTAATTTGCACAAAATTACCTGCTATGTACACTTTATTACTAAATACCAAAGCAAAATATGTTAAAGAAAGACTGACATAAAAAATGGAATGATTCAGTTTAGCTGGCTGTAAAGTTTGTTTTAGCTGTTTAAGAGCATTTTTTGGGAAGCCCAAAGGAAATCAAAGATTTCAGAATTTTAAAGGAGTGCACGCTCTTGCTCAGACAACTTTAATGAATGACTCACAGTTCATACCATCCTCCACTGAAAGAGAAAATCCCCTGTCAACAACACACAACAAATGTTGCTCCTGTAATTTAATGAGGCGTATCTAATCAAGCAATAACAAAATATAGCTCCCTTTAATAATACCTTTATGTATCTGTTTTATTGGTAATGGTGTTTTCACAGGTTATTGCAAAACCTGAAAAACTGTTTCATACAAGTCTCTTTTCTCCTTCCTTATCCATCTGTTACTGCATGCTATATTAAATTGTGCATTTTCAAATACCAAACAAAAGTGCACATTTTTATTTTTCAATTTTTCCAAGAAGAAATGTTGCATGATCAAGATAGACATTGGAGGCAGTGGTTCATTATTGTCACGTGGCAACCAGTCACAACGGTCTTTAGATTTCGCTTAGACAAGGTGACTGTGAGCCATGTACAGTGTCCCGGGTACAGAGCCCTGTAAAGTGATGGTCCTGTGAGAGGCAGTTGCAGTTGAGTTTAGCTGACAAAAGGTGAGCGGCACCAAAACAACTAGTTAAGATTCAAAAAAAGATGGTGGTTTGGATTAAAACACCTGTTCCTTGGGTGAAAGTCTTGTGTTTTCCCCAGGACATAAACCCCCCCCCCCTCCCCTGCTTGAAATCTGTGTGATTTAGGACCCAACAATCCACCCCGACCTCCTCCAGACGCGGACCTAGCGGTCTTATACAGAAATCAATGTGGTGCATAAAGCAAGAAACACGTAGACTAAGTAAGCCAGCAATTTGATTTTGCCCTGCAGCTCGGTCTGGAAACGTGCAGGTTTAATTCTCCTGCTTCAGTTCACAATTTTGCGGGAACCAATCACAAATTGGCTTATCTACCTGGCGCGCTATTGGCAGGTTTAACACTATGACGATAGAGAAGCAGCCAAGAAGCTTCTTGTTTACATTCAACATATCGGCAGCCACCGAAGCGCAGCTGAGCCCAGCAACCTGTTGATGCCGCTGGCGCTTCTCCGTCACTTGGACCGTTTGTCTGATTGGTTGAAGGATTATCCAATTGCGTAAAGAGTCATGTGAACTATGCCTGTTGGTCACGCCTCTTGTGCAGAGAAAATACAGAGCAGACTCCCCCAACCAAAGCTCAATCTCAAATCTATTAAGCTTGGCTTGTTCTGGTGATAGCCAGAGTAATAAATACACGCAATACACACAAATTACAGTGCAATACGTTTTGTAGCTATATGTACTAATGGTCCATGATAACAGCCTGTGATAAGCATTCCTCAATTATTTGCCTTAAACGTATCTTTACCATCTGATATGCTACTTCAATGCACAACAAACAAATATTACTGGGACCACTAGAGGTGAACATTTAATATCTATATTCACATTATAGACACCACCACTGACTATCCCTGTAACAATTTGGCCACAATTAAGCACACGGACAATACACGGTTCAGTCATACCAGGTTTTTACATAGTCTTGTTCAACATTTAAGACCGATTTCAGGTGGTGGTTTGCCAAATTTACGAACGTTTTAAATTCAACTGTATTCATAACTTTACATTAAAATAATGTCACTTTTTACAGGATGTTTAGCATTTGTTCTTTTACATTAGCTACATTAGATGATACAAATAAGTACACCACTTCAAGTGGTTCTGTTTATTTTAATAAAAGACAATTACAAATATTTTTCCAGTTAATTTTTATTACACTTAAAAAGGTATTATTGATAATTATTGATTTTATGGCGAATGTGGTGAAAATGTTTTTTGTAATCTAACTGAAATTTGCTACCAAGTTGCACAATGGTTAAACCCTATTTTTTCTGTTAGTGGAAGTCATTAATTATCCTCCATTCAAGCCTGTGCTCAGCATTTACGGCAGAATGTGATTGTGCAATGCTGACTGTGTAATAAACGCACACCTTAAGCAAACAAATACAAACTAAAGTGGTTCTACCACCAACTGGCAACCAGCCCACAGTGGTGACACAGCAGGTTGAAGAAATCAGTTGTGGTCTATGTACTCTGAGATGTCAATCATTGATACATTAAAAACCCACACAGAGCACACTTTGAAAGAACTGACTGCACCTCATTAGTAGTAAAGTCATTTGAGCGAGAGAGGAGGCAAGGAGATGGGACAGAGAGTTGAAGTGGCGGAAGAGAAGAAACAAACTATTATTGTATAATTATTGTGGTTGATGCTAGTAGCATACTGTAAACATAAAGCAGTTTTGCTCTTGAGCCTCAAATCCTCAGTACACTGATTCCAGTTTAACTCATCCTTGTTTAAAAAGATTTTATAAACATTACCAAACTAGAAAAGACCAAATCTTCTGGGATTTTTTATGCTTAGTTTAGCTGAAAGACTTCAGTGCTTATCGTAATAATGTTATGTATTATGTCTTTACTGTATACTTATAAGGTATTTTCAGTACCGGTTTAAGTTGAATTTTATTGTATTTTTTAACTGACTAGGAAATATTTGTCAAGGGACGAAAAAAGGACTTTTGGCTAACTCTAAAACAAATTAACTGGTTAGAGTTACTGTACCCTTTGAACAATTTCATCTTTGAATTATGCTGTTAGGGCGGCAGGTACATTGCATGAGTGATGGGAAGTGAAACATTTGATACAGTTCAAAGACCAGTCAGTAAGCAAAAGGCAAGAAATAAGGCGATGGTGTACATGCTGCATATACATTTTACCACCACACCTCGAAGACCAGATTGGCAGCGGTGTGGTGAAGCTGTATCTGCTATTCTCAGAGGGCATCAGAGGCAGAATACTTCATCTGCAAGGAAGTGTTTCCTGGGCCAAAATTTCAAAGAAGAATCAGCCTTTTAACCTGAGTCTGCTGATTTAAAGTGTTTTGTGTAAATGGGGGGTTCAGTTGTATCTGGAGAAAAGGCATGGAAACAAAAACGCACATATGTACAGACATGTGTATAGAAGCTTTGACTTCTGTTCTATCTATCTATTAAAAAAAGTGATTGTACACTGATTTTTCTAAAAGTGTGTTTGTGTGTGTGTGTGTGTGTGTGTGTGTGTGTGTGTGTGCGTGTGTGCGTGTGTTTGACAGTATCACCATCTTACCGTTGTGTGACATGCCGACATTGAGGCATTTCTGGAAGCGACAGTATTGGCATTTGTTGCGAGACTTCTTGTGAATGCGACAGTGAAGATCACAGTGATCGTACACCAACTTTAACCTGATTGTACGTCTGAAGAAACCCTAATAGAAAGAAAGACAATAACGTCAGGTGTTGTTGCTAAAATATCCCCCTTTTCAAACATTTGCATCATGCGTTGACCTTTTTTAATTAATTATTCTTTTCTTTAGAAAATAAGACAATGAAAAGTGATAAAATAGAAGGAAAAAAAGTATTCTTTTCCTAATACTGTATGTGTCTATGAATACAGAAAAAAACGTAATCTGTATTACAGTTAAGACATGAGAGGAGAAGGTGGGACAGAAAAAGAGCAAAAGGGAAATGGCAATTATGTTCAGAAGAGATCCACTTTTTCCTTTGGATTTCATTTTTTCTACTTCATTATTCATCATGTTATTGGTAGAGTAGCTCCACAGAGACTGATAGATGTAATATTTGGTTGTTACCAATCTGTAAGGAAGTCAATCATACTGTCCACAAATGTGCATTAAAGCAGATTGTGTTTCAGGGTGGATTCATGCTTTGATGTTTTTTAACCTTAGGACCAAGGAAGCCATAATACTTGTGCTTATCTCCGCTAGTAACTATGTAGCCACGGTCAAACTGCCAAACCCCACTCCTACACGCTATCACAGGTTTGCTTATGGCTGTGGTGTTTGTTTATGCTGACTAAAAAAGCTAATGGAAAGCTGTAGACAAAATTAAAAAGCTGAGGGCTGAAAGGATTATGAGGAGAATTGTATTCACATCTGGACTTATAGGTGAAGTCTAGTGTGTTTGGCATTTGCATTATTATTACGATCTACATATGTTCTTTTTTTAATCATAGACTATTTAAAGCAGGAGGAAGTTAAAGAGGGTCAAGGCTCCACCTCAATAAAGAATGTTTTCTGTTTTGAAACAATTAAGTGTTTGCCTGTTTGGCTGACCCTTTCTTCTGGTGAGTCTCCCCTGAGACTTTAGCAGAACAATGACTACTGTATCTTAGCTTCATTCAGCCTCTGAATGTACAGAATGAAGGGCCTTGCACCTTGTAGTAAATCTAACAAACAGTCCAGACAGTGTCAGAGAGGTGCTGATTCAACCCTATGGTCATGGTCAAGGCTGGAGTTGGTTGTCAGAGTTTTAAGAAACTGCTCAAAAAGGAGTAAATACTGTGTGTTAGATACTATATGTAGCCAACATTAGGGCTGTACTAATGTTATTTTTTTTTTTACAATCGATTTCTATTTAAGTTTTACAATTAATCTTTGAATCATCAGTCTGTCATCATATTTTATGACATTATCACCCTAAGACAAAGAAAAATCCTTGAACAATATCCTTAATTTCAATAAAGTGATTAATTGGATTAAAGGAGTCAATATTTCTCTATTAGATAAATTTTCCTCAATGAATACAACTTCCCAGTTTTGTAAACATAAATACATGTAGGCAGCAGGCTCATCTATTATCCTTAGGCTAATAACAACATTATGATCTGACAGAAACAATGCTCTGGAGTTGTCGTAAATGTTTGGATCCCAAGAGTTAGAAATAATCCTTTCCAATTCACTTGAATAAGAAAGTGTTTCCAAACGTTTGACTGGTACATTTACTACATTTCTGCTTACATTACAGTATATTGCAGTTTAAACATTTTGCAATTACTTTACACCTGTCCACCACAATTAAATATTATTCTATCTCATATATGTTATATGTCATCTCTAAATTTTAACTTTTGCATTATTTTATGTCTCAAATTCTCATGTTTTGCATGCGTGAGTTTCTTTTCATGCATTTAATTAGTATTGTAGGAGGGAGCCTGGGATTTGCATTACCATTCCCATGATTTTTTATAAATTAATGCTACATTAAAAATATAGGACTATGTTGTGCCTGTGTTTTCAAAAGGTAGTTTACAATATTTTAATATAAAGTCATCTATTTGGACAAAAGTGGGATTTTGCCCTGCAGCCTGCAGTTTAGTGAGCTTTCTTATTCTGCAGACACATTTTGAAGGTTATGGAAAAAACCCATGTATAGTTGCTTTCATGCCAATATATCTGGAATAATTTCAGACCTGTGAAAATGTCTTGAAATATAGCACTGCTGCTGTTTCTGAAACTCCATCTCAGATGTCTTTGAAGGACAATGTAACATAAAGCTCCTCTTCTTCTAATGTCTCAATGTTTCAAAGAAAATGGAAATATGTGTGAAACTTCCCCCACACTCTATTAGTTATTTATACTCTATACTGACAGAAAGACAGACAGACAGACAGAGAGTTTGAGGGGCTGGGTGTGCATCTGTAGAAGCATACGCCTAAGTTGAGCCCTTGCAGAGTGGAAAATGTATGGGGCTTGTGGTTACAGTGACAGACATCAAAAAGATGAAAAATGCATTATATAATTATTTATTCCACCAACATGTTTCACCTTACACAGTGACACACGGTGACAGAAAAAGGAAGACTAGCAGAGAAACAAAACTTTAGCAGTAGAAATTGTTAGACACATTACCATTTCCTGACAATACTCTAGGCTGATATGACTCAATTCTTTTCTTTTTGATCTTGAGAATTACTTTTTGAGAGCAGCATTTATTGTATTCTCCACTGATATGCATTGCAATTTTGCCCACTTGCATTTCAGCCTCATTACTGTGATGTTTTGCTGCTTTTCTTTCTCTTTTGGGTTTGAACGCACACAAAAAAAAGCACAGTGATCTTGATTAATTGAGACAGGATTAATGAAAACACTGACACTGACTATACATTATTCCCCAGTTTGTCTTATTTTCATCTTTGTTTGTGACAATCTTTCAGTCCTACCTTACAGCCCTCACAGGCATGGACACCATAGTGAAACCCCGAAGCTTTGTCTCCACACACACGACACTCAATATTTAGTGCTGCCGGCAACGTATCATCCTGGAGCTTGGAGAACACGGGACTGTCAGAGTACTGTGGAGGCGACTCCGGCTCCAGCTTGATCAAATCTGATATCAAAAACATCATCAGGCAGGTAGGACACCAAGTAGGCAGACAGATACAAACCGGAAACTTTCTTACTTCACCTTTGGAGTTTGAGTTTTATGCTCAGTTGGTTAAAAGTAGTTTCTTTAAATGTGCGTCCTGTACTCGCTAACATGCTAACATCTGTTCTTAGCAAAACTACAAATCAATATCTTGACCAATTCTCCTCTAAATGTTGTACCTTTGATGTATTTTCAAATCAAATCTCTATTATGCAAGGACTTGAGCAAAGGATTCAGGCTTTACCTTCTGAAGGTGAAGTTGTTTGTGCATTTAACCCACACAAAGAAACTAGACACTATGTTTTAGCTTTGGTTAACCCAATACACAGACTTACTGTGTGTGTCTGGCTCCATCCTGTAGCTGTGCATGTTTGTGAAGTCCATGTTGGTCAGTTGTTCGTCATTCTGTGGCGGACTGGGGTCATAAGCCACCCCGGCAGAGGAGATGGAGGATATGAGCGGGGGAGACAGGGAGGACGGGATGGAGGAGGAGGAGATGGAGGCGTAGTCTAACGTGGACAAATGCTTCATGTCGAGAGAGTGGGAGCTGTCGTCCAGCTCTGAGAGGTCCACGGCACTCAGACTGAATCCGACAGGCCAGGCTAGGAGCTGCTGGGTGTCTACCATGTCTACTGTGGAGAGAGATGAAGCAGTGACACGGCAGCTCATGCAATATCATTTGTTGACTATACGTGGCCTTGTTAAAAGAAAACAGCACCAGAAGAACCAGAGAGAGAAGGGGAGGAAGAGGAAGGTTGGAGAGAGAGGATGAGAATATAAAAGGAGTAGAGAAACAGGAGAAGGGAGAAAGACAAATCTACATAGTGCGTTACACAGTGTTAATGGTTAAATATGTCTGTTCAGAAAAGCCCAAAACATAGTTCCCATACACACACACATGCGCTCCACACCAGGATGAGTGCCCCACCCCCCAGGTCCTCCAGTTCATTCCTTAAGTCTGTCTGTTATCTAGCAAATAGGGAGACAGATTGTGACACAGCAAGTACAAGACGAACTCTGGCACTAAGGAACGTCTTTTCTGCTCAAAACACCGTCTTCCTCTGTTGCTGTTTTGGTGGCTCGCTATGTGATTGCCCAACCAAAGGACACAGAGAGCAGGACTGTTTGAACCTCTGTCAGGGGCCAAGGATGTAGAATTTTAGCTCTTGGAGAGGAACAGAATGCACCTTTTGAGTGGTGAAATGCGTTACTGATTGCAAATTAAGAACTGTGCTGGCATTAAAAAAATTGCTGTAACATTGTGCTATCTGGAACCCTTTAAACCTCTTGGGATTTTCTTCTTATTTTTAAATCTTTAAAAACAAGTCACGCATGTTTTAGTTAGTAGTTTAATCAAAATAGGCTAAATAATTGAAAATAAAATTGCAAACTGCATACAGCAGCAGGACAGTGCGTGTGGGATTGACTCAAAATAAACTTGAGTGCCATCGTAATAAAGGAACCTGTCTGCAAGCGAAGTTATGTGGCTCACTGATCTGTTTTATGGCACAGAGGATTAAACTATATCAGACTTTAGCTATACAGACTACTCATACTTCTTAGTGGACTTGTTAGCGAACTTCATCGTTGGTTTTGGTCTTTTCCTGGGATTTCCTGACACTCAGAAGAATTAGGTATACCATACTTATTATGCTTTAATAAACTCTACATGAAAAAGAAATACATTTACCTGAAATATGTATGAAAAATTAACTTCATCAACATATAAAAAGTCTTGGAAACAGATATGTGCAACACAGGCCCCTCTTTGCAAATAAATGAATGGAGGCCCTTCAATCATTCTAATATTTAACTTAGATGGTCATACATTGTTGGAGAGAGGTGAGCCGAGATGGTCAAAGTCCACTCTTCAGAGGTTACTATGGGACTTTTCTAAACTACAGACCCTACAGCTATAAGTAAATAGTTTGAATCTCGTTCAATCTGTTAAATTGTACAATCTTTGTTCTTTTCCTTCTGTTGGCTCCAAAGGTTAGAACTGAGCTGCTGGAAAAGGCGTGTAAGTTTGCTGCTCCCTCTGCCTACAACAAGTTACAGAAATCCACAAAACTTAAGAGGATGGTGATTGACTTGGAGGCAGTCACATCTGGCTGCAGATGTTTAGGATTTTGTTTGACTTTAAGGGATTTGCTGATTCAGTTGTTGTATGTTTTTTGTGTTTTTTGTATTTTGTGTTTGTATGTTTAAGTGTAGCCTGTCTTGGCCATGACACTCTAGAAAAATAGGTTTTTAATCTCAATGAGTCCCCTTCTGGTTAAATAAAGGTAAAATAAAATAAAAAATAATAATAAGAAAAAGAAAAAGTAAGAAACTAAGGCCAGAAATAAAGTATGCTATTCTTAAATGTAGCAAAACCATTTGGTTCTACCGAAAACATAAAGTACATCTTTAAAAATGGATAACATGAAGGCAGAATACTTTTTCCAGAAAGAAAATTCTGATCTGTGTGTCTTTCTGCTTGAATTCTGACCTTGATTTAAACTGAAGAAAAAAAAGGGAAACTAGTAGTATCAATAGAGTAAAAGGTCTGTGCATTGAGCCACCTGGCCTGCCAAACAACCTATTGTAACCAACAAGAGTCTCAAAATAAACCCCCTCTAATCAACTCAAGTGCCTGATTTAGAAAAAAATGTAACAAAGAATGCAATGAATTATGCAACAGTACAACACTAAAATAGCAATACTCAGATGGCACAGCAGCACCAGGTATAAAAATGGCTTGAAATGGCTCCAAATTACTTGGCAAAACATTCCTGTGTAGCAAACATCCTCTTCTCTCAACTACTTATTGTTTCCTTTTTACCTGTTTGGACCGTGGCAATGGGAATCAGTGACCCGGGATCCACTTCAAATTCACATTAACTGTGACATTGTTTCAGAACAAGAGAAAGAAAGTGCGTGTGTGTCCGCAGGCTTTAGCTTCTACTGTCTTGGAAGCTGCTGCAGGGGAAAATGCTGACTATTAATAACCAGAGAAACCTGGTTATTTTTCTAGTTGTTGGCAGGTTGCCAGCCAATCCAAACCCAAAATAGATAGAGCAGTGGAGCGACTTGTGTTCTGGTTGGCATCAAGTCACCATGGGGACAGAAATCTAGTGGGAGAGAGCTCGGGAGATTAACAGTAAGAGAGAGATAAAGTGAAATGGGTGACAGAGAGCAAGTCCCCAGACCACTTCAAGAAACCAAACTGCACCCTAGAGGCTTCAAGAAAAACCCCTTATGTTAGGAAACTCATGCTCTGAACACAACTTTGATATACAACTTAGAATGAAAAAAGGAAGGTGGCTGCAGCTTGGCAGTTCAACCAAGGTGCCTAAATAATTTCGTAATCTAGAATAAAAGCAAGTTTGTACTGTCTCTTCTCTCCTGAGAGTGTTCACAGAAACAGGGAAGAAGAAAATCCCTGTTGTTCACATCTGTGAGTGCTGTGTGGACAAACACCCTGTCAGACAATATAAAGGGTTACAGATGATCAGTAAGATTTAAGCAGTGTGTACTGTGTTTGCAAAGGTGTGCGTGTCAGTGTCTCCTGCCAGTTCTCAGATTTCCACATGTCAGAACTCGTCTTCCAGGTAAGCACGTAGGGGTACTTTCTATCAGCTATTGCCTCAGTTGTGACATAATAACAACAGGCCAACGGCAAGCTAGGCAGGTCTGGCAAGCTACTGTAGTGACAAGACAGACTGGCAGGGTGTATGCGTGTGTGTGTGTGTGTGTGTGTGTGTGTGTTTGTGTGTGTGTGTGTGTGCATTGACCTTTTAATATAAAAGCTTTTAAGGATCTTTGAATGGACAAAGACAGAGGTGGGAGTGAAATGAACAAAAGTTCCATATGACAGTTGGATCATTAAAACAATGATAATACAGTAATGTTGACTTCAGGAAAGTGCGCGATGGAGTTCTTGCTATCTGAAAGCAGCAGTTAAGGAGAAAAGAGATGAAACCAAGAGGTCAAGCAGAAAGAAAGGAAATCTTTCCATCAGGGACAAAGTTGCAAAACGTATGAAATGTTTTCTAACTTTTTAATATTTCTTCACAACAGTGATGATTCAGTCCAATGAACCGAAGCAAAGGTGGGGATCAGATTACTGCACGGAAATAGTTTTATTGAATTTATTGAATTAGCTTTCTATCATCTAAAAGGTTTGGATGCAAATAGCCGAAAGAAGGAAAAACACAACTCCACAAAAAGACTAAGAAAATGCAAAAAGTTCACAAAGAACAAGCCCTGAAGTCATAAAACATCCAATATATCATCATCATTTCTGAGGGTGTAAAAGCCTCCTACACTCCTACACAGTAAGTCATCTAACAGTCAAGCAAAGAAAATGCACAAGGTGAGGAGTAGTTTAGGACAACGAGAAAAGCAAACATAGAAACACCTGGTGTATTTAGTAAAGTTAGACAAAAGGCAAAACCTGCCCCGCTGCATTCAGAGGCATTTACACTCTTATCTTACCTGTTTGAATAAAAACTATGCTCCCTCTGTGAGGGTGAGAACTACACCACTAATTTCAGAGCAGACACTCACTCGACCAAAAGCACTATTGGAAACATGTTTTAAAATTTTGAACGTATTTTGTTGAAAGTTCATTTAGTTGCTATATGAAAACTGTAAAATTTTGATATAATTTATACAAAGGAAAACACATTTATGAAGGTTTTTGAATGCAGTGGGTTTTTCATACATGGTAACTTTAATTTCCTTGCGGGAGTCATCCCAAAGGGATTAATAAAGCTAAGTCTAAGTCTAAGTCTACATCATAACTAAGTAAACTGCAAGCAAGTTAATATAACCATGTTCCCTCTAGTAGAGCTGTGCATGCTTGCTTTAGCTCAGTCTAAAAGTTGACAAGTTTTCTTGCTGTTGCCTTCATAACATCCTGACAACAAAATGACAAGTTGCAGAATATTTCCCTTCCAAAGAAAAGCTTTTGTTGTTGTTTTGTCTGCAATGTAAGCAAGTTGTGTTATCACTCCTGTGTATATGAATTTGTGAACACACAGAAACAGAGAGAGAGAGGGAGAGTTAGAGCTCTGTGACTTCCTGACCTCTTCAGGTAAAACAGCGTGTGGTTCAGTGTCAGTGACTAAAACAAAGAAATACCCGCCTGCGTGTATGCCTCACAGTCCCCACAATTTCTTTGAACAGAAAAGTGTGCTTAATTTTTGCCTTGCTTGTCCTGCATTAGGAAACTGTGGGATGCAGTTTAAAGATCACATGTTGTGATGATAATGCTGTGGTAAGTAGCTGATTTGACCAAATAGGTTATTCCTCAGACGCTCAGTGTCAGCAGGGTTTAAAGCGCTGCCTGCCTCACTCTTCAGGAAATTAGCACTTACTTTTTTTTTCTCTGGTAATGTGAAGCCACTATGGGCAGAATTACCTGAAAGGGCCTTCCCCTTTTGATCAAACCGGAGAACAGTGGAAAACCAAGTGCAGATAAAGTGTCAGCCAGAGGTCTGGACAGCCCTCTCGACAAAAACGAGAGTCTCCTCGTGTCTGAAAACCCACTCCCTCGTTTGGTACTGAATTTACTCATGCAACTTCAAAGCTTGGCACAGAGGGAGGTAAGAAACCATAATCTCTGTCTACATGGCACAGCTCAGAGTTATCATGCACCCACTCTCTGATTTCTATTAGATCTTTTGTCAAATGTTTGTGTTTCAACATCCACAGCTAGGAAATTGGAGTACAGATAAACATCAGGTCAACTGAGGTCAGATTCAGGGGCAAGGCAACACTTCTTACAAATAAAATTCCCCCCCCCCCAAAAAAATTTCTTTCTGCATTTTTAAAAGCATAGTCATCTACATATTTTACAAGAACACAGAGTAAAAGAACAAAGACTCACTGTCTCACACAAACTAGTTACATATATTTGTTTTGCTCATTTTGCACTCAAACGTCATTAATCTATTAACTGGTGGTTTTTGAGTTCACTTGTGCTACCAAATATCATGAAGATTTTACACACAAACCCAAGCAAGCTGATTAGGGTGTCTGAAAGAAGGCATACTCCATATCAAACAAAACTGGTTGACCAAGTATCTCACTGATAAGCACCAACGCTCCTACCAAACTAAAAGTTGAAATCGAACTCACCACACATCACGCTTACAGTAAAAGCTCAAAAGTATTCATTGAAGCTATCTGACAGCCTAGCCTTTATCAGATATAGCAGCAGAGTGGTCTTTGCATTCATTTTGGATATCCTATATTACTCATACATTGATTCAACATGATGAACTGAATGACAGTGACACACGCACACATGCACACAAACAGGGTTCAGGACAGTCCACTCACCCTGCTTCTCCCGTTTCAATTCAGAGTGTTCATTGTCAGCTCACTGACCAGCAACCAAGTGACAGTGACAAGAGAATAAACTGGTGTGTGTGTGTGTGTGTGTGTGTGTGTGTGTGTGTGTGTGTGGTCATGCTTTTCCTCAGGAAGTGATGACCGGTAGAAAGGGAACTACACACATTTTCTTTATCTGAAAGGGTCTGGGCTCAGCAGAAGTTCAGACAGCTAACTATCATGTGGCTTGTGTGTGTGTGTGTGTGTGTGTGTGTGTGTGTGTGTTTCTCTTTCATTACTTTTTTTGTATGTGTGCTTGTCTCAGTTTAATCATACAGAATATACTTGTGTATATGTGCCAGTGTGAAAGTGTATTTTTGTATTAATATGCTCTTCTGTCTGTTGTGAGTGTTTGTGTGTGTGTGTGTGTGCGTGTGTGTGTGTGTGTGTGGGGGGGGGGGGGGGTGTAAGGTGGTAGACATCATATGCAGAATATTTCCTGTTGCTTCACACTAACAGGCGACCTTATCATGCCTCTCTGGTTGCACTTCTCTCCCTCTGCTCAGTCACCCAGTGTCGACATGATAGCGGTGACGCATTCGCTTCTGCCTCCCCATGCAATACCAACACAGTTCAAGCCTGCTGGTTCTCTTATTTATTTTTTAAAAATGTCAATGGTGTAGGGTAAACAGATTTCAGCAGTGTAGTAAAAACTTCCTGTCATTCTAATTTGTATTCAAATATGGCAGATTTAGCATGTTAACATCTGTGCATGCAGCACTCTAATCGTAATGATGGGCCAAGAGTACGTGAAATTGTCTGACCTGCTTTTATGTATTGTTTTATTGTTTTTTAATGTGATAATTAAAAATCTGGCTGAGGGATAACACTGACATGTTTACATTGATGTAGTCAATGTGCATTGCCCTTTCATAACATGAATGAATAAATACAATTAGGACAAACAGCATCCGGTAGAGTCATTTGTCTCTTACTGTAAATGTGTTCAAATTCTACTAAATATGATACACAGTAATGCTCACACATGTTCCCAGACAAAAAGAGAGAAGAGAAGTGGTTTATTACACTGGGAAACGTCTGCCTTCATTTTCCTTTGTACATAATAATGTGACTATACAGGGGTGCACAGAAAATTAAAACCTATGTATATAAGTTAAAAAAAAACTGAATCACTTATCAAGGAAATGAGTCAGAATATACAGACTCACTGACTGACTGAACAGCTCAGATCCAGAGAGTCTCTTTTTTTAGGGTGTTTTCACATATAATTAAACGAACCAACCTCAGTCCACTTAAAGTGGAGCAAAAAGTGGATCAACAGAAAAGGCGCTCAGTTATTTTTGCGTTCACATTGTCAGTTTTCTTGAAAGAGGACTCAGTTTTTTTTCTGGTCCACTTCAGAGGAGGTCTGAGTACTGTTTGTCCTAGAGGTTCACAACTGTTGACTAATAGGTCTGAATTCTTTTGGAGAACTGAAATGGATGAAGTGTGAAAAAAAAACTTATTCACAACTGTGTCATTTTACCCAAAAGTGTCAGGGTTGGACAGGTGGGGTCAAGTGGTGTTACATTAGCTTTACAGTAGCTTCCACTACCCTCAAATTACAAGTGTGCACCGGGACAATTCCAGCAATGCAAAGACAGTTATAAAGTATCCTGAACTGCACATTTTCCAAGAGAGAAAGTCATCAGTTCTTTGAAAGATTAAGACACAAAAAATAACAGTCAATGGTGTTTGGATGAGGTGAGTGCTAAGTATCTGATATGTTATCGTGATGAATTAAACTTAATTTGATCCCTAATGTACAGATTTAGGATTTGCTTTTGTAGGTGCTGTGAGTGCTAAAACTAATCATGTATCAAAGAGAGAATCCATTATCAATGCAATCTTAATATTAGAAGACGACAATATCCCACACAACACCCTGTGACACGTGTCAAAAGCTTGTTTTCGGTAAGGCAAAGCGAACAAAAAAGCATTTGCACTCTTAGTTGTAAACATGTCCGCCTCTTTACCAAGACTTCACCTCTGATGAGTTTCACCAACCAAGCAGAACTCTTCCTCTGTGTTCACACTAAGAGATTCATAAGTGGAAGCAGGCACTGTGGTTGTTAGCTGCTTGCTGCTAACCCTGTGTGTTTGTTCCTACATAATGTTTTTGCCGAGGGGCTGCATCGTGTTGTTTTGGTAAGCTAGAGGAAATGTGAAACTAGAGCCTGGAGACTGTGTAATGCAAAAAGTAAAAATGTGCAGAGTCTAAAAAAAAAATCGAAAAAGAAAGAAACGCATCCTGAACAAGGAAGATGTAACACTTTGGGCAATTCGTAGGCTACAATCAAAATCCTCTATAAAGTTTTTTTTTACTTTCTTCACTGTCTCATAGTCAGATGAGAGGAACAATCCCACTTTTGTGTCTGTGCACTATGGAGCTACAGTCAGGGGGTGATTAGCTTAGCATAATAATTAGAAAAACAGTTGTCCAAAAGTTGAAAATATTTAAATACAACTGCCAGCCCCTCTAAAGCACATTAAGTAACATATTCTGTCTCATTTGTTTATTTTAAATACAAACAGAAAGGTAAAAATGATTGCGTTTGTAATGGGGAATTAGGGCTCTAGGTTTAGGTTTAGTGCGCAGACATGCAAGTGGTATTGTGCTTCTCATCTAACTTTTGGTAAGAAAGCGAATAAGCGTATCAACCAAACTGTTAATGCTCTGTACCAAAACCTGATGAAGTAATAAATACAGTGATTTAACACCACACAATTTATGATTTTCTCTTCCGATTGTCATCACCAAAAGACACAGATTTGAACAGACTTGATTGGACTTGGTTATAATCAGCAATCAAACAATCATATTCCATGTCCATGCACTAATTTAGCAAAGAAAGTGTTTTAGCTTTAACATACTACATCTATATGTTAACACACACACACACACACACACACACACACACACACACGCACACACACACACAGATGTTCAGGTTATGTTCTACATTGCTGTCAGAATCATAATGTGAGGGGGACATGAGGGGTGGGCCTTGTGTTATCAGACTACAGGGTGATTGAACTCCTATGAACAGCATTCTGGGGGATTGTAAAGAAAATATCAAACCCTTTCATTCACACAAACATTTAGGGATGAAACACATTGTCTGCATATACAATACAAGGTTATGTAAGCACATTGGAATTTAAAGACTTCCTATTTAAACTCGGATTGTGTGCAACCAACACACATGAGCAGATCAGTATACATACACGCATGGAAAGAGAGAGGCTAAGATATAAAGAGAAATCCCTCACTGTTGTAGTGTACATCTGTGTGTGTGTGTGTGTGTGTGTGTGTGTGTGCTCCGTATACTGCTCTCTGGGAATCTACAGTTTTAACAATAATCTAAGGACACAAACTTTCCCCCAAATCCTTTAAATAGTTATGAGTTAATGGATGATGAGTCTCTTGAGCCTTAAGAGCTTCCTCACTGGATAAGGGGAAGGATGTGTACATGCTGTCAAGGCCTCAAACTCACACACACACACACACACACTCACACACACACACACAAACACACCCGTTGCATTGAAAAAGGAGCACGAGAGTTAGGAAGAGAAGAATGATGATAGAGAGGACAGATAGATACAGTATGTCACGTAGGTTAATGATCAGTCTATGTAAGTGTGATCTCAGCTCTCAGAGTTGTGTAAGTAAGCGCAGCGGTGAAGATTTATAGCTCAACTAGTGTTTTGACAGAGACAGGGAGTGAGAGGAGGGCGACACGGTAGGAAGAGGGAGAGGTGCAATGTGGGAAGGGTCATACCCTGTTCCTTGAAGTAGAGAGGAAAACACAGGAGTGTGCTGCCTACAGCTGCTGTTTAGATGGACAATAACAAAACAATATATGACGTGACTCCCATTCTCAGAATGTACTGGAAATAAGTGTGAACAAGTAAAAACGGGGGGTTCACTGAAAGTTTGAAACCTTCACAGCCATTGTCCAATCACCCGTAACTAGGCACAGCAGGCCCGTCAAGCTTTGGCTAACTCCTTATGTTGAACATTGCACATCGGGCTGTAATAAGTGGAAGTGGTGACGAAAGGTGTCAAAAAGGCGTCAAAAAGACAACGAAAATATCTACGAAAAGGCAACAAAAAGGCAACAACGTTTCTACACATGTTTCTTTTAGCTTTTTATAAACCAAATTCATGTAAGCAAAAGAGTAAGAAATGTATTAACTATCATCTTTGTCTGCTGTAGTGTAAGCTGAAATTGTTATCATTGAATGGTCAATTTATTAAAATGACTAAAGGAAAGGATAAGTTTACTTTCCAGAAAGAGGGAAAGCTATAAACAGACTTTGGTTTCATTTCCTATATCTTTTGGCATTTAACCATTATTGGCCAATTATACATTGAGGGGGCAGATTTGATACATCATCATCATCCTTAGTAATATCTAGGCAGCGCAATATCTAGTGAACCCACGTAGAAGCTTGTGCACACATAAACTATGATGCAGTCTTAAGTTCCCACTAGAGACCGAGGTTTTGTGCTGAGGGGCTGCTGTTTGCTCCCACATCTTTCTTTAAAGGAAACAAGGACAAAGGTTGCTAGATATCCCTACTGTCTCTTGACTAATATCTATGTTAAAGTGCATTGGCAAGGAAATCTTCTTGTTAGTGTATAAGTGTATATTTGTCTTTTGACGTCAGATGATGTGGGTCTTTATGCTTATGTGGGCTAGGGTGAATTACCAAAAGGGACAGTAGTTTTATGGTAAATAAATTATTAAGAATTTGTTTAAGAGGATGGAACACTAAATATCCTATTTTCCTAAGTTTGGCCATCATTTCTATCTGTTATGATATGTTTGTGACTAAAGTAAATGCTAAGATCTTATAACATGGAATAATAGTTACAACAAACACAAACAACGTTTCTGGATAGGAGAATAATCGGTCAGGGGTTCTTTGCATTTCTTAAAACCAATCACAATCGTCCTGGTTAAGCTCCGGACACAACAAGCAACCTTGCCAATACTTTTGGCTTGCCAATACTTGAACTTGTTTTGGTGAAATATTTGCACAACTCAAAAGACAGCACCACATACAATATTAAATGAAGTTAACTTTTCACACAATAGAGTTACGTGAGACATTTAAATTTGCTGGACAAAATATGTTAAACATAATTTGCTCTGACCAGTGTGTTGCCTTGTGTATTTTGTCCATAGTAAACCCCCACCAATTGGTCCTAAAACGTCCCAGTCAGATGAGAAATGCTGTAAACCTATTCTTTGTAAATCTTTATAATCATACCCCGAAAGAACCAAGCAGGCCTGCCTAATTGCACGATCCAAATGTTCCTTAAAACTTGCAATTTTAAGCCTGTACTATTATTCACAAGTTCCTGATCATGTTGTCTGATGCAACCGCAGTTGACTCAAAGAAAGCTGAGAGTGAGGGACTGCCTGACCTTCCCGCGGCACTTGAACCTTGCTGTAAATCAACTGTTGTCTATATAGACTATAAAAGCCAACAGTTTAAACTGATTATCTAAACCACTTTATGTAAAGGTAAAATCAAAAGTAGTTTTACCTGAAATTAGAATAAAACTGGCTTACTGCTCAGAAAAACTATGGTAAGTACAAAACGTCATAATTGGACCAGACAGCCGCTCCGTGACTTGCGATCGATGTTTCCAGTGACAGTTGAACAATCACGTGATTACCAGATGATTGTCAGACTGCTATCATTTCATGTCCCATATGACTTCTTTTTAGCGAGGATTTCAGTACACAGGAGTTAACTTGGGGACAATTATTCTATATTGGTTGTAAAAAACCAGAATGGTCCTCTTTGGTGTTTACTTTTAAACATTTTTACTCTTTTACACTCTGCATTCTGTATCTTCAACCATGATGTAGATTCAGCACACCTACTGTTTATTTCTGAGTCAATAATGAAAACAAAACTTTTGGAAAACTGTTAGTTGCAGCCGTAATAGACTGGTGATCAGAAATAATTTGTCATGTTCACAATCCACAGCATGCTATTAGTAGGGAGGAAAGGAGTTAGGGTATTACTTAACAGTCTGTACATACAGTATATTTTACTTGCTGAAGAAAGGGCCAACAGAACAGAAACAGCATCAACTTTTGTTGCTGTACCTACCTTGCTTAAATATAAAAAAAAAGAAAATTGGCTTCCTAACATTATTGCTACACAGCACCCAACCATGTCTTAAGTGAGCCACCGCTGTCGTTTTGAGAAAGGGTTTGAAAAATAATACTTATTATGTGGATGGGGGGAAATGGAAGAGAATTAGAAGTTTTTAAATTGTGTGGGCATAGCCCGAGAGCCAAACCTTCCATTAAAATGCGTTCTTATCTCACCCAGACACAGACTGCATTTGCAGTAATATAAAGTGAAAAGAGGTAAGATCATGAGTCAGAGGGCAGGTTTTGTCTCTCCATAACATCTTGTCATTGTTAAAAGAAAGTAAAGGTCAACAGGAGAAACGGTTGGTCACAGCTGATTTATTTTGAATAATGTTGTCGTAATGACTCTGTTGGCAGTATATTAAAAAGGAGGGGAAAAAAAACTCTTAATCATGCAGCATACTCAGCTTTAGAGTCAAACTAATTAAAAAATGTTTGCCAAGAAAACTATTGCTAAAAGGTTAAAATAGAATTAGGTCACTTTGTCATCCCCTGTTTATAGACATTTTAAACTATATTAAGTTGCTGCATCTACCTCTACTACACTGCAAAAATATCCTGATCCTCATTAATTACAATAAAATCTGTTCATAGATCCGGAAAAACTCTCCGTACGATTATACTGTAGAGAAGAGAGGACATCATGGTTTGACAGAGTCTGATGGAAAATAAAAGAGGAACTAATAAAGCTAAATTTTTCATCGGCAAACAATAAAATTTATTTGATGTGAAAAAAAAATCAATTGCTCTAAGTACACAGTAAATGGTAAAATTATTTGCATTGAAGTTAGTTATTACACGTAATTTAAAAAACGTATTGATGACCTTTAGGCTTAACTGAGTCAGCATGGTCTCAATTTCATCTGATAAAGTCAAATCAAAGGTGTGCTTTTTTGAAAACGTTCACAATAACAATAAGAATAATTGAATTATAGTAAACAAACCAGGGTGTTGGCGTTGTGGAGGCAAAAGTGGTTAACTATCTGTGGGCTGAACCAGAGCGTGTCTCTCGCTTTTCATCTATCTGTATACAGATGCAACGTTGAACATCTTCCTTCCTTTCATGCAGTGATTCTGTTTAGCTCTCACAGAGGTTTAATTCCACTAAAGCCACTGCAAACAACTGCTCAGAAGATTGACAACCGTTGCTTCCAGTATTTTAAATGAACACAGATTTTCAAAAACCAAGACAAATCTTGGTATGTAGGCGTCTTTAAAGACCTGAGTTCGGTCTTCACAGCAACTCAAACAAAGCTTTGAGTGGAAGTAGAGTTAAACTTGCCGTGAGAAGGACAACATAAACATTGGTATCTCGAACACTCCTTTCATTTATGACAACAGAGCAAAGTCCACATCTGATCTGTGTCAGTCATTCACACACACACACACACACACACACACACACACACACACACACACACACACACACACACACACACACACACCTCTCTTTAGGAATTATATAACAGATTAGCAATAATTCACTGATTGGTGCCCTATCAACACTCTCATTAAGTACGTGTGAGTTGCATTAAATCTATGCTTGAAAACACAAAGACATAGTAAAGACCAAACAATTGCGCCCATTGCCAAATAATTTCCTAAATTTAGATAATGATTGCAAAAGATATATTATGAAAATACTCCAGATGAGCATTGTTCATGAGAGAAATTACCTTTTTATCACTTCTCCAAAATAGATATGATTTCTCAATCACAAATCTATCTCCTACTTAAAAAATAGCCACATTATCAGTGATGATATTTTAACCTTTAATAAATGTTAGTATTCCGATACATACCTAGTATTTTATAGCATCAGTTTGATGAGTAATATCCCTGTTACTTGATTTTATGCGATAATCTGTAAAATATGTAACTCTTGTTACTTCAACAATTTTCAACAAGCTGCAGGGCTTTTGAAGAAAGAGATCATCTAACTTCTGGGCAACTACTTTTTCTTATTGTTTATCTGACCGTTTGTCAAAGTTTTCTTTTCAATGTAATATATGTTCCTATATGATCCTATTTTTTTTTCCAGAGATGTTAACCGTGTTATCTATTAGGAGACAACAGCATGGCAAGGCCACAAAAATGGTTTGCCATGTTTTAGATAATGTATTACCAACAACATGCACTATTATGTTCCTGGTAGCTATTTTCCAAAACTAATTGATTTCCTATCTTCAGGGCGGTGATTGGTTTTGGTTGGTTTAGCTATGTTAAAATAAACTTGCAGAGATTTTAAACTTGCTAGACATACAATAGATCACAGTGGACTTTGCATATAGATGTATTATTGTGTGATAATGTTTCAGCTGTATCACCGCAATGACATAATATTGGACTAAATAATAATAATAATAAAGCAAACCTAATGGGGGGGGGGGGGACCAAACACAGGCAGAAGCACTTATTAAACTTCTCTGAATTGCAAAGAAATGAACTAAAAATTTAAATATGTAAAAACATTAAGTTCTGATTTCTCACTGTGTTGTCAGATTATTGACATGAAGATCACACAAAGTGATGAAGATAGACGGATGTGGTGAACAACTAGACCCACTGTTGGTACTGACTAGTCTTGTACAATAAACTTCTTAGTTTTCTTTCCAAGTGCCATTATCATATCAAAATAAAACATTAGGCCAGCTCACATCTAATAGCCAACTGTGGAGCCACACATCAGACCTCAGAGAGAAATCAGTGTTGGCCCCTGAGCATGATTACTGCTGAGTCACGACCAAGCTTTTCCAGTCAATTCCAAAACACAGAACTGCCTGAGTATTGTGCAATATCTACAAATCCCTCACATGACACAAAAAAGAGACATAAGAGAAGAATATAGGATATAGACTATATAAAAGTTGGGAGTTTCCCATTAAAACTGCTCAGCATTATAAACCTTATACACTGTAAGAGGCGGTGAGTCAGACAGACACATGCGGTCTATTGTACTCACCTGAGAAGTTGTGAAAACTTTGATCATTAAAATCTCGGCCTGGTGTTTGCATGTCAAACTCACACTCACTCACACTGTGGCCAGAAGACACACTATGGACCAACACCTGACTGTGAGCCAGTTGTCAGTCCTGTGACCACCCCCCCTTACCCCCCCCCCCCTCCCCCTCCATCCCACCTCCATCCCACCCTAACCATCACCTGCCCTCATCTGTACGCTAAGACTACCATGTGTCCACCAAAAAAGACATCAAATCCAGCCCTGTCGTCGTGCCTCTTAAAACAAGAAAACAAATGGCAAATTTGGATGTATAAGTCAGAAGGTTTCCTGTTTGAATGTCTGTTTCAGCAATCTTTAGTGTAATAAATTGTGTAATTTAATAATAATAATAATAAAAAAAACAGGAAGAAGCGTTTAAATCAGTGGGAGATTTTGTACTTGCCTACCCTGTGTCCTTTTAAAGTTTCTTATCCACCGACTCGGTGTTGGCTGGATCAAACGTCTTTTAAGGGAGTCGCAGCGCGTTGACGTCTAACCAGCAGCCGCAGCAACACTCACACAGCGCAGCGAACTGTGAACCGAGCGGAAGGGGACTGACCTGATCAGTGTTTGGAAGCGCAGAGCAGACAGAGCCCACTTGCTTTTTCAAGCTGGATCGCCTTTTTTTTTTTCGGTTGCGTGAATTTGCGCGTCAGCCTTTGAAACCGACGCGCCTCGTCTTTGCCAAGGAAACACAAAGTGGTCAGGTCTGTTTGCCGTGAAGGTTTCTGGTCATGCTGCTGGCTGCTGCTGCTGCTGCGGTCGGTGCCTGCCTGCCTGCCTCTGTCTCCGTCTCCGTCTATGTCTCTGTCTCTGTCTCTCCTCCCTCCTCTCACACACCACTCACTGGGGATCCTCAGGCATCATATTACCATTTAGCCATGGCTACGGAGGGGGGTAATTGGCAAAATACATATTATTTTTTTATTTGTTTTGTTGTTTTTTTATTGTTAAAAAATGAACTTGTGTCTTAAGTCTAATCGAATTAAGGAATAGTTTGACATTTTTGGCTTGGTGGGCTTGGTGATACCTTGGCATTATTGGGAGTATAGGCCCAATGTGTAAAGCAATTAGCCTACAGTAATGTAGCCTGTTGCTTTTTGCAAAGCAATAGCCTAATATAACGCATTACTGGTATCATTTTGGTAACATATAGATACCTGTTCTCAGAAACACAAGTTACAATGTATTTTAACTCGAAATTAAGTGGTGTTTTGTTTTGTCATTGTTTCCTGGTCAGAGCCAGAACCAGAACATCTGTGTCACAACAAAACGCATTGTCATGAAGGAGCTCATATGATATCATATGAAAACTAAGACCAACGGATGGTCGTGTGACAACGGATACAGAGCTCAGTTGCAGGACACTGCAAAAATATCCTGATCCTCATTAATTACTCATTAAAACCTGTAAATAGATCCAGAAAAACTCTCTGTACAATTGTACTGTAGAGAAGAGAGGACATCATGGTTTGATGATGTCCTCTCATGGTTTTGTGATGGGAAATAAAAGTTTAACTAATAGAGCTGATTGTTTCATCAGCAAACAACCTGTGTGCCAAATCTTTTACATGTCTAAAGAAATCCAATTGCTCTAAGTACACAGTAAATGGTGAAATTATTGGCCTTGAAGTTAGTTATTACAGGTAATTTAAAAAACTAATTGATGACCTTTTGGCTTCACTGAGTCAACAAGCTCTCAATTTCATCTGATAAAGTCAAATCAATGGTGTGACTTTTGAAAACGTTTACAATATGTCTTAAGTTAAATTGATTTAAGGAATAGTTTGACATTTTTGGAGGGCTTGTTGTGGCAAAATAGGCTACACGTGGTGATACACTGGCATTGTTGAGAGTGGGCCCAACGTGTAAAACAATTAGCCTACAGTAATGTAGCCTATTGGTTTATGCAAAGCAGTAGTCTAATATAACGCATTACTGGTACAATCTCGGTTTACAATTTCGGACAATTTCACTGTCAAAGTGGCGCCAAAATGAATGGCAGTCAATGGGATGCTAACGGCAGGTGATGGCTTCGTAGCATTAAAATGGCGCCATGGGAGCTACGCTTAGAGAGGAGAGGCTTACCCCCTTGGTCACAGCTCGTCATATCAGCGGCAGTTAGTAGATGTGTTTAGCTGCTACAGCGCTCTGCGACACCGGCTCTAGCTGTAGTTGGTGGTTCAGTTACCAGGTGAGTAATAGGTAACTGTTAGCTGGTCGTTTCGGCTGAGATTACGGTTAGGTTTAGGTAAGAAAGAATGAGCGTTGTGCGTTGATTAATCGACTAGTTAAGTTTAGAAAAAAGATTGCAGTTTGGATTAAAACGCCCCCAAAGAAACACATTTCCGGGGCTGAGGTCTTTTGTTTTCCCCAGGAATCAAACTCCATTCCCTGGTTTGAAAGTCCTCTGTTTTAACGCCCACCCAAATGACAGTACTCTAATGTATTACGTTTCGGAAGTAACTTTTGTTGTTGTTTTTTTAAGATTATTTTTGGGGCTTTCTGCTTTATTCGATAGTGAGAGTGGATGGAAAGGAAAGGTGGGAGCGAGATGGGTGATGACACGCAGCAACGGGCTGCCGGTCGGACTCAAACCCGGGCCACCGTAAAGGACTCAGCCTACATGGGGTGCACGTTCTCACTGGGTAAGCTAGAGGTCCAGCACTGTACACTGGTATAAGCAAATTACGTTTAAGCATGTATTCAGCTAATTTCAATGGCTCAATACTGTATTATGTGAACAGTTAACTTGAATTTAATATTTATTGTGGCTTTTTCTTTTGCGGGGTGCAAATGTTCCATCAGTACAAGTTCCTTCCCAAAACTATTTTGCAGAGGAACCATTGCTGAGACCCCCCAAAATGATTGTTATTGGTTTAAAGAAATGCAAACAACCCAGATCTCCTATCATCTCCTATTCCACAATATGTGATGAGTAGCTAAACCTTACTCCACAGTAGGATAGGTCTGGGAATGTGAGACTAGTCAATGAGTGACTGTTTTCTTAGCTGACTGACTGTAAGTTTACACACCTCGTAGTCAATTAGTGGACTAAAAATGCTGACTAATGGGTCACAATCATGTTTACACATATGCTTCTAACTCATTAGGCATGACTCAATTCACCTGCTGAAAGACAATCATATATCACATCATATAGGAGAGATAAGTTAATACATTTTGGATTTAAATTAGCCCAAATTCAGTCAAGGAAACCTATTAGTGTTCATTGACAGTTTGTTTAGTACAGGACAGCCTGTCCATGATTTTATTCATTGTCTAAGTGTTAAAGTCTAAAATAAAAATAGAAGGTTTTATTATAAGTTGACCTAGAAAGAGTTCCTTCTAAATTGTAATCCACTGTACTGATTCTTTAATTCTTTAACTACTGAAACTCAATTGACTATCAGGTTCAAAATAGATTCACAACTATCTGACTACGTGCTGTAGCTCTGTAGACTGTAGGTTAGAGGACCTTACACTAACCTCAGCCTAAAAGTCACTCTATATTTAACACGGAACCATACACTAAAATCTATCTATCTATCTTCTTTACTCTGTTGGCTGAAAGCAGACGTGGTTTAAAAAAAAAATTAAACCCTCTATCTTAAAGTCACATCTTGTTATGTCAAGGTATTGAATGTTTTTATGTAATAATTTAATTCACATGCTTAGATTGCAATACACATTTTCAATTTTCAACCTACGCCTGTCACTTGAAGTTTAAATATTATCAAATTATCACATGAAACTTTGAGGATGTTCAGACTGAAATGTGGCATCACATGAGCCCTGCTGGTTAAATGTTCACCTGACAAGCTGACAGATTCTTGTAAGATGTGGTTTTATACTTCCGTCAGCAGCAGCAGAATAAACATTTCCACTACCAAGAAGTTCAGCCCATGAAGAAATTAAAAAATGTTGTCACTTGACCAGCCTTTTATCCTCTGTCTGCTCCTAAATAACACTGTAGGGTGGCTGGGTATGTCAATGAAAAGACCTCATTATTACTCTTTTGAGTTTGCATTTGTGTAAGTCATAATTTGCATTACAGTCCAAACCATTTCCGCCAAAATTCAGTGTAATAAAGGACAAAAACAAAATGTGTGAACATATACTTGACATTGATGCTTCTCAAAAATCAAGGTAAAGTTTACCTCCTGTCCTTTTAATCTGTTTATGTAGCATTAAAACAGAAGAAAACATCAAACCCTGGTGCACACCGTTGAAAACGTTGCCACGTCATGTGTGATCACCGTTTTAAAAGCAGCAAAATCTGTACTTTAATTATGATACTTTCACGTGCATCTGTCGATTGTGCCGCAGGCTTGATTTCAGCTGCCTTTGATATATTATAACTCTCATAATGTGAACTTAGACAGCTGGCACACTTTGCTTATTGACAGACCTACACACACATTCTCTCGCTATTTCTCACATGTATAACAGTCCTCCCAACGCAAAATGTATTTTTTTCTGAACAAAAAGAAATTACACCCTTGAGAGTTTTGCTATATAAAAAAAAGCAAGCAATAATAAGCAAAAAATGTTTGATTGTTTATACGGTTAAGTCCTAGGAGACTGGAGCTCTGTGATTATGTATCTTTAGAATACCCTCCTACTACTGACATGACACTGGAATTATTATAAAGTACAACTGATATTGTTTTTAGTCCAAAAAATTGTATCACAATTTTCTTTATTGTTTTTAGGCTGAGGAGGGGAGCAAGCTGTTTAAAATTGAACTGTGGCACCGGGAGGGGACTAGTGTTAATCAAACATATTGGATGAAAAACTAACTTAATGTGGATGCTTAAATGTTTAACCAATGTACAGATTGGTCCTTCCTCCTAACGTTCATACTCCCTCGCACTCTGACTGGCTCCAGCTCGTTGGGACGAACACAAAGACAAACAGGGTTTGGCTAGTATAGGCATGCTTTGGTGCATTAGCCGCCCACGTTCATGTCCCCATCAGCAGGGTGATGGAGACGTTCCCACAGATCTCTGCAGAATGGTCCCATGGACCGAGAACTAACAGCAGAGCGTGTTTCCTCTCTCTTTGCTGTCCATCAATGCGATCAGTGCATGTGTTGCTCATCATCAGCCTATACTTGACTTTTTTCCTTCTTTAATTTTTATAATAAAATAAAGTCCTGTTTCACATGTAAATTGTGTGGTTTATGGTACAGATTGAACACTGTTGGTGACACATATGAAAGGGCCTGTTCCCCACTCCCCACTTAATTTAAAGGTACAATTTGTAACATTTTTGCTTTAACATGTCAAAAAACAACCATACCTATGTTATATATTTATGTTAAATATTTTTAGAGTTGTGTTCTTACACTATCCCAAATGTTCCCAGCAAATTTCATACCCAAAGAAATCTGTTATTTTGTTTTTGACAAGGGACGTTTCCTTTAGTCGACTGTCAGTGGCATCATATAACCTTTGACCGCTCTGGTTCCTCAACTTCCATCAAAACACGGGCACCCAGATGATTAGTTTGAGAGTTGTAAATCATAATATGTCACAGAAATAAATACTCGTAACCGTAATACTGCTTTTTTGCCACACAGCAATCATTTTGTGATTAATTAAATGCTACTTTGCAACACAGTGATAAAGCAGTGACCTTATCTATTAATACATTTCAATTATCGATTGAGAGACCCCTAGCGGCAGACATTTTCATATTGTACGTTTAAAGGTTGACAACAAAGATTGGACATGAGAGAATTTGCAAAGAAAAACACATGGGCATCAGGTGTGCAGAGTAAACTGTGGTGTTATTGATTGGTTATCATAAACGTCTGTTTGAATGTGTCTGGGCATGAAGGTGATGGTGAGTGCCTTGCTAAGTTTTTTGATCAAACTATGAAGCAAGGAATCTGTGTGGCTGTCTTTTGCATATCTTGAGAGATTCATTTACAAAAATATGAATAAAAAGTGCAAAAGATATTAGGTGTGGATGGCAGTAACGTCAGTGAAGTGCGGAAAATATTATAAATGATCCAAACAAAGTGCATGGAAAGAGTCTCTGATAGGACTAAAATGGCAGTGACTGAGAACATTGGGCCCAAGTGCTCCCAGTCAGCCCGAGTGGAGGGCTGTGCAGCCTGCCTACCATCTGCATGACCCTGCAAGAGACAGGCAAACATGGCACAGGCTAATATACTCATCTAGAAAATTTCCAAATGTAGATAGTGCCATCTGTTGGCTCAGCACAGGGAGTTCAACCCACCTCTCCTACATTACGCAATTAAGCAATACATTAGCAACTCCTTGAAAATGCCTTGTTAAGACTTTTACAATATCCTGCTCAAATCAAGGCTTCTAATCTAATACCCCAAAATGTAAACATATGAAATCAGCTGTGAGGTCAATTGCAATAACAGCAACAGATCAGTCAACAACATCTGGAAGATTATTCTTGCATTATTTTTTATAGTTGTGTTACAAGGCCTTGTGAGAATTAAAGTGTCCCTCCTTCATCCCTTCTATATATATATGTGTGTGTATATATTTATATATATACACAGTATATATAATGAGTTAATATTGTGACAATGGCATTTCAGTCAAATGTCACAACAATCACTAATTTCATCAAGATTGTCCCGGGATTACAAAGTCATGGATGCCTTTGTAGTTGCACAGATGTTTTTTTAGCTGGAGGAAACAGGTTCATCTACCTGCCCTGCTGATATATCCTTGAGCAAGAACATAGAACAAACAGAGCTGCCATTGACCTTAAACTGAACTCGCTGTAGGGAGGCCTGTGAAAAGGGAAGTTCCCCATTTAGCTAAATGAAGGAGTACACTTTACCCTTGTTGTTGTCAAATAAAAGATCTGATGACTTCACTGGAAGCAATTCAATCTTGTATGGCCCAAAATCACAAGTATGTCTCAAAGTAGTTTGCAAACTAAACAGCATATGATACCTTCCATCCTAAGACCCTCAGTGTAGATCATATAAAACATTAAACTAGAAACGACCTCAGAGAACGCAGACTTCTGCCAAGCCTAATAGTTCAGCCTTCTGTGATAGGCAATTTTGCAAGTGCAACCACTATGTGTGTCTTGATCAATTTCCAAAACTAATACTATGATGTCAAAATATGGTTGTGCTTAGCTGAAGCCCAATTATCTTAGCTTCACTTTTGTATGTATTTCTAAATTTGAAAATGTCACATATTTTGTCTGTATGGACAGTTTTCAACTTTTCAACTTTAACTTTTCTTCAAGTCTTTTACTAGTGTCTATGTATGGTTAAGTAATGCTTATTCTATTATTGATATATTGTGTTGCCTGTTGCTATAGAATAGATTTTGAATTTTAGACAGTCTCTTGCACTATGATACCATTACACCATTCTGCATTTTTTCCACACCGCTCCTTTAAATATGCTACAATCAAACTTTACTGTAAGGGCGCACTATTGATATATTTCTTTGTATTTTGTTGTATGTGTTGTATGTGATGTCATATGTCTGTGTGCCTATGTGTATGTATGTTGTACATAAGCTATTGGACACCTTAATTTCCTTTGGGATAATTAAAGTATCTATCTATATATCTATCTATCTATCTAAGAAAAACAGAAAACACAGACAATCATTGTGACTCCAGGACCACTATTGAACTTATGTTGCATGATTCACGAAAAACAAACAAAAAAAGCCTCAAACACAGACACACACTTCAGCACAGACAAAGGATAAAGGTAAAGGAGAGCCAGAGCCAAGCTCTCATCAGCTAGCTGTTAGCCAATCAGAGTCAAGCAGCTTAGCTTTCTATACCCCACTAGAATGGCTTGAAACAAAGTAAGCAGGGCATTTTTTTCCACAAAATATGTTCCAGAGTCCATGGTAGAACTTCAGACATTACAATGTAATTAAATATGTGTGGCAGGGCACCTTTAAAGTATTAATTCTGCCTTTAATCTCAGAATTCTGCCATTAATTACAGAATTCTGACTTTTTTTAAAGTCTAAATAAAAAAAAGTCTTTACACTCACATGTGGCCCTAACCCTATTCTGTACCTTTCCGTATTAAAGTCTCAACATGCGAGTATTTAGAATTGCAAGCAACTACATGTAGCCTATTTGCAATGTAAAGTAATGGCATACTACAGGGTTTTAGTCTATTAATTTTGGGGTACTTGTGAAAGAAACATTCAGAAAATAATGGCCAAATCTGGTGCAGCAGAGGCGGAGATATCCTGACTTTTTGTACCAAGAATGGGGCAAACTCATAAAACATTGAATTCTACATTTTCAATAGGGCAACTCAATAGCATCTTTTCCTTAGACCCTCCATGCTTGGTACTGTAAGTACCCATATAAGTACCCATATTTTTCAATGTCCCCTAGTTTATAACACATGGTTATCCCTAATGATGAATGAACAGATTTTTGTGTGAAATCCAAAAACTTTGACCTTAAAATAAAAGCAAGATAACTGATGAATCTAAGTGAATTAGTGGAATGATGGAACCACATGTTTATTAACTTTTATCTGTACAGAAAAAAACCATAATCAGTCACTAGATCATGCAAAGCAGTATCGCATTACAAATGAAGACACAATACAAAACAAACAATATATACTCTACCATAAATATGGAGCCTTAAAAAAAATCTATCAATCAATATATTACAAAGAAAAAACTCCTGAGTTGACACATACTTACATACAAATACAATATGCTATACTTTACTTCCAACATAGTACTGGAAATGGATAAGTAGACAGGTTTGTAAGCAGTTCCTAAGTATTCATTTTTTCTATCTCCACATATGATCTTGAAATGCAGCAGCAACTCAACTGAAAAAGACCAGTCAAGGTACTGGGTTCATTCCAGGTTGCCTTAAATTTAGTCCCACACACAAACAGGGTTAAACACAGAAACCAACAGTTTCACATGGACTATTAATCTGAAAGCCAGCGTCTGACTGCAGTAAAAAGCAACCTGGAAAGTCGCGACTGAAAGGAATCTTAAAGGGAATGTAAGAGTTAGGTATTTAACAGATACACAGGTCCTGTATGATCATATTTATATTGATAATGTGACAGTGCCCAACAGGCATGTTGAGGTGTTATTGCACTACTGTCTCAATGTCTTTTCATGAGAATAATCAACAAATTACGAGACTGTTGATAGATCTACACAGAGGTGAAACAAGAAATCACCAGTCACAGCTACAGACATTAGTCTTTTTTACAATTTGAAATGCATTCAATTACTTTTTTAGGATTGCTTTATCCAGTCTGGTAAGCAATGGGGTCGATCCCAATGCTCCCAAAACTACAACAGCTGCAGTCACTGTTGCCCTCAATAGTTTACTTAATTAAACACTTGGAAGTAAATGAATACATTTCGAGTTGTAATCGACCCAGGTCTGCACAACTAACAAATGCAGCTGTGAATTGAAAACATGTTCACAATAAGGCTACAACATCTAGAGAGAGAGAGAAAGAGAGAGACAGACAGAGAGAGAGAGAGAGAGAGAGAGAGAGAGAGAGAAAGGCCACAAAGGGCAAAACTCAACACTGATAGAGCTCCCTTCTCCAAAAATCTTACTGAGCCACTTGGAGGAGCCATGCATAACAATTGAACACGGATGAACATAACATATATTTCCAACTCCCTCACACGACAATGAACTTCAAGGCTTGTTGACCAAAAAAGGGGGCGCAATGACAAGCCCAGTCGTCAGTAGCCAAGGACCAGAGACACATTGGCTGGATTTACACAGGGAAAAAAATCCTTAATGACAACATTTTACTTACTGACTAAAATTGATTCACTGTGGATCAAACCATCAAATATTAAATATCATATAACTCTTTTAAAATATGTATGAATCCAGCCACTGAATGAAAGAGTTATGTCACTGACAAAAACTAATTGAAAGTGCTACTGGATTTTTTTTCTTTTTCAATTGGCTTATCTCCCTTTATAGTTATGTATGTTTGTATTAATATACTGTATATATATGTATATGTATAAATATATATACTGTATGTACATTCTATCTGTATTCTTAAATATTCTACTTTTTATATACTGCACTTCAGAAAGAGTTCCTTAAAGTGTGTTCTGGGAAAAATAAATATTTTGTTATTCTGTTCTATTCTGTTCTACTCTACTCTAGTAAATATCAATGACGTAACTCCTTCAGTCCAATTAATCTGGCACAGCATCCTTCACTGATATCCTACCCAGCAGGCCTCACTGTTACTCACACAGAGAAGCTGAAAGTCGAGGAGGAGAGTGACCGGGACGGAGGGAATACAGTACAGTTAACACACAGAGTTTAATCTCAGACTGGTTCACATTTAATGTTGATCAAGTCATCACTGGCCAACGGCAAAAAGGGTGGTGGGCAGAATAAATAAATGGCTGACTACGGTTCGGCTATGTCTAGTCAGAAAAAAGGCTGGCGAAGGACTTTCGGAGGTTACGAATGGTCTCTGCCTTCACTTCGTCTTGGCCGTCACCTCCGGTGCTTGAGACCCCACGGAAGAAAGAGGAGTCGCTGAAGGCGCTGAAGGCATTGGTCAGGGACTGGGACTTACTGGGAAGGCAGGAGGAAGGAAAAAGAGAGGGGAGAGAGCAAATGAGTGAGGAGGGACAGAAGTGGGAAAGGAGGGGATGCAGGAGGAGGATTATGTGAATGTGAAATTAGGTAGTAAGGATGGAAGACAAACAGGGGAATGTGTAAGAGGGCCAAAAGTCACAAACACAATATTTATACATTTAATTGTATTGTACATTGTATTTGTAGATTGTTTATACACATCTTAGACATGCTAAATAGGGAGGGTTAAAATAAAAGTGTTAATTTAATAATTACAGCATGTTACCACTTGGACTGACACAATAAAACCCCTGTATTGATAATGTTGGTGTTGCAAATGATTGGAATTACGTATATTGTAGTTCTACAGAAGAATGGATATAGATATTTCATTATGTATCATAAACACAAAGTATGGCCCACTGTAATGCGTGTCTTAGCAACAGTGTGTTGATAAGCCGACCCTTACTTAAGCAGAGGATGGGTCTTTTGCTGGGATCCTGGCTGTTCTTCCACAGGGGCCTCTGCCTCAGCGGGGGCCGCGGCAGCTTCAGCTGGGTCAAGCTCAGGGTTTTGGGAAGGAGAGGCCGGTTTGGCCTGGGGCTTTGCCTTAGCTGGAGACTGGACATTAGGCGGGGAATGGCTGGCTCTGACTGGAGACTGAACCTGTGCTGGGGCAGGGGCTGAGGAAGGATCCGAAGCCAGAGTGGGTGCTGGGGCTTGGGCAGCGGACTGGGGTTTAGAGGAAGTCTTGGGTGGCGGCGGGGTTTGCGGCTTTGGCTGGAGCTGCGGCTTTGAATTCCTGCGTAATGGAGGGATGGGCTTTGCAGGTGGTGCGGGTTTGGGGGGCAGCTCTTTTGGTTTGCCAGGAGCTGGAGATGGAGAGCCCTGGGGCTGGGGCTTGGGCTGCTCTATGGTAGGAGCTGAGGCTGAGGCCGGGGCTGGGACCTCCACGGCTGCTGCTGCTTTGGTCGGGGGAGAGCCTGGAGCTGCTGCTGCTGCAGCTGCTGCTGCTGGGACTGGGGAAGATGGTGAAGATTTGGCTGGGGCCGGGATGGAAGCCGAATCTGGGGCTGACTTTGCGAGGGATGGGGCTCTCATCATTGGGGGGGGCCTTGGGACTGGAGGCTTTGTGACAGAGGTGGCCCTCTGGACTGGGCTCTTCTGTGCCTGAGTTGGTTTCTGTGCTGGACCTGGGCTTGGTTTCTGGGCCTGGTTGGGCTTTGGTAACGGCTCAGATGCTCTCTTAGCTGACTCTGATGATATGTCCACACTCTGTGATTTCACTGCTGCATCTAAAAGATTAAAACATAATTATATTAGATTATAGTTAAATAAGTGTTTATTATTTCTTGGATCTAGGATGGGTTGTTAGTGCAGCAGTTAGAAAACCAGGTGCCTGTAACACACCAAAGCAGAACATGATACCGATAATAAGCTTGAGATTAGACATGCCCCTTGACATAATGACCTGTCACACATTCATAGAAACCCTAACCAACTCATATGTCAAGAACAGACTGGGGCAAAGCAGGCTCTGAGTGTTGGGACTGCATTTAACAGCAGGGGGCGGCAGATCAGCGGTTAAGAGAAGGTGCGGTGACTAGCCTGTCATGCCAAGTGTTGGTTGCTTGTATGCACAACAACTTATGTGATCATTTGGAGGTAGTGTGGTGAAAAAAATAGAGGAAAGGAAAAAAGTTTTATAATGAAAGAAAGTAAACCAAAAAAGCAGCGATGACACAACCAAGAAATAATACTGGCATCAAACTCAGTGACCCAGACACATGCAGCAAAGCAACCTATCATGCAGCAAAGAAGAAACAAATGATTATGCATGCTGAGTAGGAAGTGACAGGGCAGGGATGAGTTTCCAGAGGCGGATAATTCTCTTTCAAAGATGCAGAAGTAGAGCTGGGAATGTAAATGATATGCTAAAACCTCTATAAAAAGGTTTCTTAGAAGACAGCTTGGAAAGTGTATATTCATTTGTGTTTACTGTATACATTTAGAATTAGAGTTTAATGACATATACATGATTTCATGATATGACCACAACAAAACCGTCGTGAAAATTCATCCCAGTCATTCTCAGAGAGTCATTACTGTAAGGCAGCTACAGTAAATGGCTGTAAGTCTTACGTTTTACGAGTTTGTCAAAGCATCCCAATGGTGGCTTGGGACTCACAAAGCATAAAAACCAAAGAAAATCGATTTGTACAAACATAATTTGTAAAGTGTGTGTAAAGGATGACACAATAACAATTTGCTTGAATACAAACCTTGACATTACTCAATCGTTTGAAATATATTTGCTATATAGACTTTATAAATAATACAATATATCTATGTGTTGATTGTTGTTAGATTGTATTTAGTCACTTGGGTGACTGATTTATCTCAGTAAATCAGGGATCCGGATCCAAGCAAATTAGTAAATGAACATGCAGAGAAAGAAAGTGATGCATATTTTCTTTAAAACTCTTCATCAATCACATAAGCAGGTTTAATTATTGCCAAGAAAGAAAAATATGTATTGTGTACCGTATAAAGCCACTTTCTCTTGTTTCAGGTATTATAAAACAGAACGATGGATGTTAATTAATAACCAAAGACAGCTCTGAGCAGTTATACTCATTCCGGTCTTGCAAACGGGGCTTTGTTGCTTGACAGAAGGAAACATCTATCTGGTTCATACCAGGAACGGATTTGCACCACAACATTTGTTGTTTAACATTTAAAAGACCCAAATGGCAAGCATCAAGAACTACGACAGAAACTGAACTGATTATTATCAAGTTCATGTAAAATTTCAAACAATTAATCCAATTTGCACATCTTAACATCGCCACACTGTTGGTACATGTTCATTGCTAACAATTTCTGTAAAAGCCAGCTGGTATTACTAAAACATCCAGCACAAACACATTAGATACAACATGAAATACCGACATTTGCCACATCCACGCAAAATGAGAAAAAAGGAATTAAAGATAATGAACAAACATGCAAACTGTTTTATATGCTGTTTTACCACTGCTTTAAGCAGGCACATTTAGTTTTAACACATCAGCCGAGAGGACAAACATCACCCCACTAACACAAACACTATGGCTGCAGTTAAGCTGAACAGGCTACCTTAATGCAGCGCACTGTACATTTGGTTCTTAACCCAAGTCATGGGTTAAACAAAGACAAGGCCGTAGCTCAAACGGACAGCAGTATTTGTCTTTTCTTCAAGGATGCAGATAAAATACAAACTGCTGTTACTCCTAAAAGAATAGGACATTTTGAGACATACACATTCCTTTTCTTTCCATGAATTGGATGAGAAAAGTGATACCACTCTCATCTGTATGGCAAATAAAGCAAAGTTAGCTTAGCACAAATAATGGAAATAGGGGAAACAGCTGGCCTGCCTGCCTTTGTCAAGGGTAACAAAATCTACCTACCAGCCCCTCTAACTAACAGGTTATTTCTAGCGGCGAAATCTTGGATACTGGATACATCATTTTAAAAAAAAAACTCTTAAGGTGTCTGACAGTTAACTGTCCCACAACTGATTCAGAGAGTGTTTTCTAGACGTGCTTTGGCTCTACAGTGGCAGCGCTTGTATTAGATTGTAGAACAGCGTTCAGACAACCTTGAGGAAGAGGGCGCTGAACAGACGTCCTGCTTGGATCTGCCGGTCCTTCCTTAAGGGCAGCACTCTGAGAGAGAAAGTAAGGGGGCAGGAGAAAGACAGAAAGAAAAAAAGAGAGTGAGAGAGTAGGAAAGAAAGGCAAACATGGTTAAGCGTTTTTTGGTAAAGAATCATTAGTAAACTGTAAAGGGCTACAATGAAGCGATTTTGCTGCAGACCTTGTAACGTCTTGGATTTCTGAACCTGCCTCGCCTTATGCTTGCAATAAGCAAACATTGTATGAGCATGGGTCATTGCAGCTATTTACTTTTGGTCAACCATTACAAATGCACCGATTTCAATTCAATTAGCCTCTACCTGTTGGGGCTGCACAGTAGTTGGCTTCTGGCCTTGAGGGGAGCGAGCCGGGGAGCGGGAAGCACTAGACGACCTGGTGGCCAGTGCTTGGCTCATCTTAGCCAGCACCACCTCTGAGATGAGCTGGCGGTCCTCTGCCTGGTGATCGCCAATCAGCTGCATAGATGAACCCACAAACTGGACAAAGAGGTCATAGACAATGTATCAGAAAATGTGTGATCAGGACAGACAAACAAAGGACGTTAGAGGGCACTGTGGTCAACACTTAATGTGAGGTAATAGCTCTCTGGTGTGCTTATACTATTGAAATGTCTTCTCCCAGATAGAACATTTGTGTATAATTAGTTTAGATTTGATGTTTTATAGTCAGAATGGTTTTGGTTTATATCTATCAACGTTTTATGGATACTGTCAGAGAGATTTAGTTTAAAAATATGTGTTAATATGAATTATCACTGTCTGCAGCTAAATAAGACTGGAAGATAATATGTCAACATCCATGTGAATGGATATCCACTCAACTATTTTAAATCTGCTTCATTTTGAAAACCAAAACACTTTCCCAGTGGAGAAGAGCCATGATGAGACATGTTTTTCCACTTTTTTTCCACTTTAGTATCTAATCTACGGAACCTTCCAGCAAACCAGAAAGTAAAACTTTATTTATATAGATCATTCTATTCCAGGTGGTAGCACAATGTGCTGCACAACTTGTTAGTTACCACGAGAGTTGCAGTGACTATGCTACGTGAAAAGTGTAAAGATAAAACATTTGGCATACTGTAAGTAAACACAATTAAAACACATAAATAATGTACGAATTAAAACCATTGAGTAGAAATAGAAATACATTTTAGCAACAGACTTGTAAGAATTATGCAGAATAAAATGCAATTTAACCAGATAATAATTAAGACCAGCATTTGACCAATAACAATTAATAACACACATGAGTTACAACCAATAAAATAAGTAAGCAGAAACCTACTGAATATGCCATTCTGACAGTCAGCCTACTTCAAAGAGTAAGTGGGGTGTTTAGATCATTGCTTGGATACAGCAGTGGCCGGGTGTGGGTGTGATTGTGGCTCCTGTATCATCAGTGTCAGACTGTCTCACTGGGATTTGTAATCATAATTGTCTAAACTTCGTCACTTTCCCACTAATTGTCCTCTTTGAGTTTCTGGTTCCTGCCAGTCTTCTGACTGTCTCACCTGTTTACTCTATATAAAGATGTCTGCTGTCCTGCCTCAGTTTTGACTTCCAGCCCATGATCAACTGTGAGCTTGTTTGTTGACTTTCAAACTGACAACCAAAGTGTTATTAACCATATGTGCTGTATCACTGCCTACGTTTGGGTCCAACTTGTCCTTGCCAGCTGCCAGAATTTTAGCAAAATATGACCAGCTTTTTCCATGGATGAGGGGGCTGACTTGACCCTCACCATTAAGTGGCTCTGCACTTACTGCCAAAATGCATCCTGATAGAAGCGGCTTGTCGAGTAAGCTCTCTGTATGCTCACCACTCAACAGCTCAATCCCTTGGCCAAATTAGTCCATGCAAATCCTGAGTCACTAAATTCAGGTCAGGAATTCAGGAAATTCAGTTTCTGCACAGTTACTTCCTGAGGTCCCCTTTTGACCAACCTACTGCTATCTACCTTAAAGGTTAGCCTTCTACCTGTTCTGTGCCATTTTAGCCCTCTGCCTTGTCCCCTATGGATAGCTCTCTGCCTACCCTTCTCTCAGAATCTGCCATCTTGTCCCCTGGTGCCTGGTTTTCATATTTTATTTAAATAAACTCAAGGCCTCTGGGTGCAAGTATGGTATATTTCCATTGGTTCCCACGGGTCCTTGTCCACTGACTCCGGTGCCCATTACTCATGCCTCGACTGTCCAGCACTCCTGAGACTCCATTGTCATCCACCCATGCGGTAATCCTGTAGGCCAGGAATTTACTGTCCTTCAAGTACTGAGTCCCTGTTCCTCTATCAGAGTTTGTTATTTTTTTTCTTTTGAGCCTGATCCTATCTCTGTCTAAGCCTTAACCTGAACCTGTCTTTTTGCCAAAGCCGGTGTATCACCTGAATCTGACTCTACCGCCCCTTTCACACATGCACTAAAAACAGTGCAGCGGCAGAGCGGCACCCAAATGTCCGAATCGGTTGGGCTGGACAGAACGTTAAACAGACTTTAACCTGCCAGCTCCTGAGTACAAAGTCTCTGTTAGCCTGACTGAGCCTGTGTGTGAAATCCTAAGAAATCACAGCAAGCGAGGGAGTGGGCGTGCTAATGACTTTTCTATTATCCTAGTCTAAGCATAAATGTGAAATTCTGTCTGAGCCTGAACTTGTCTTCATACGTGAACCTAGACCTGTTTGTTTACATTTTTTATCAGCCACTGCATACCAGCTCCATGTTATCACTTTGGGTAATGAGCTTGGTTGTCCACCCTATGACCTGCCTCTACCAGCTGAGTCACAGTGCGTTTTTTTGTCTCATATTTGCCAATAGTTGGGTAGAACATTCTCTACTAAGCAGTATTTAGCAATTTTCCATACTGAGATGTAACCATTTGACTTTTGAGAATATATAGGTATTATTACAGCAAAGCACATTCCTACATTAATGTGCTTCACAACCATTGTGGTCATAAGATGTAAAACTAAAGACTATAAAACATGAAACCAATATGCTGAAAAATGACTGAAAGAAACAGAGTAATAGACAATTTTACCTGCATAGCAAAAATAATAAGATATCTGAGCCATGGAGAATAGCCATACTTACCCCTTAAACATCCCCAGATGTTAGTTATCATACTCATAATGTGTATTCAAGTTAGGTTGAATTGGTTTATTTCCAGCCAGAAAATTCAAGGTCCCAGCTGTTTAAATTAGGTCAGGCATTCTTAATTTAAGACTCAAAGACCTTATTAGTATTCTTTAAAAACACCATTCCCACAAGCTGAAATGTTTCAAAGAAAAGGCAGGAACACAGTGATGCAGTGATAATAGGGCAGCTGTAAAAGATTTTGATTGTGTGAGTTGTTTGATTTAGTGCCTTTGGTCAATCGGAAGATCTCTTTTGAGTTAACATCCATCCCTTGCTCCTTTCTCTCACCTCAGTAATGTAGTCATTACCATCCTTGCCACAGATGGCTTTGACAGCACAGATATCAAGCCCTCCGAAGATCTCCGAGCAGGTATCAACCCACAGCTTATACCTGTCACAGAGAGAAGCTCGATTAGGTCTACAAAGAGTCAAAATCCATTTACAGGGAAGTTAAAAAAAAAAGCATGTAGTGTACCACTACTATATGTTACATACTGTAACAGTTTTTTCTGAATTGGATGTTTGCAGTTGAAGTGGGTGCAGGTATTTCATATTTTTTGTGTAAAGAACTATGAAAACAGAACTTGCTAATCCTAGTAAAGCAAAGAGTTGTGTTCTTGCACACTGCTTTATCAATTTTATTGAATTATGTATCGCTTTAGCACAGTACATCAGAGCAAATGTTTGTATTTATTCTGACAGTAAACCTGTTACAGAACCTCTCTAGCTCTAGGCTGGGTCCGCTGCAGGCTGGGTCTATTGACTTGCTGTCTGGAAAACTGAACACAATCAAACTAGGGCAAAACAGACACTTCAATACTGATCAAAAGGACCGTGTAACTGTACCGGGGCAGGTATTCTCCCTTTCAGCAGAGTCAGATTCTCCACACCATTTTAAGATGACATTTGTATGGTTCAAAGTATTTGTACTTTATTCTGTTACCGGCTGTCACAGATTAAAAAAGCCTTTTCAGATTTAAATGTTTTTTGGTCTCCCAGTATGGCGGTAAGAAAATGGAATGAATGACTAAATGTACTTTGATGAGAAAGAATGGAGAATATCTCATTCTGTTGGGGCTTGTGTTAGTGGCAGCATAAAGCGTATAGAGTTCAAATATTAGCAAATTGAGCTAAACATTGTTTGACAAAACAGTATGTATTGTATGTAAAAGGAAAACAAGTATGTTGATATGGTTTTATATACTTCAGGTTAGTATTTATATACATACCTTTTTAGCTATTTTTACCAACATTACATATGACTCAATTCTCTTTTATCTGACAATAGACCTTTTTCATAGATGACCTTTTGTTATAGCACAAAAAGACAGTTAGTGACGGCTCTGTTCAACTTAAGTGTGTCTGTAAGCCTTGCCAGTTAGCCAGCATGTATTATTAATTATGAATATGTTTTTAATTACACCTCTGCTTTTCCTGCTGTGAAAGGTCAAGAAACATAGTCACCGCCGCTCAAAGAATAGGCTGTGTGAGCACATTGTGACTAACACTGACATGTGCACAAGGGCCGCCTGAGCATCACTAATGTGGAAGCGGTGCTCACTTGTCAGTCATGGCTACTTGTTCCAACATGGCAGATCCGGTGTTGCTCTTCCAATTACCAGAGATGGATGTTCGCCTAGAAAATAGGGGGAAATTGTGTGTTAAATCATTACAGACATGAACCTTTATTTTTAGAGATTGTAAATACAGGCAAGATAGATTTAGACAACCCTGTAGCAGCAGGGGTGTGGTTACATCACTAGCTGTAGATTAAAAGCCAGTGTATGCATGCAACATGCAGAGCTGCAGGTTATCAAGTTGATCAACATCCAGATAAATTGAGGCTCCTTGTTTGACAGTAGATAGACGGGTTTGCCCACAACCATAGCCATAGAGTCTTTCTCTATCACTTTGCACAATACAAATAGCTAAAGAACCGGACTATAACACACTACGTCTTTTTCATTCAGTTAAGCACTCAACTCCCTGATATTCTTCAAACCATTTGTTTACAAGACATAGTTTTTCTCTAATTATAGTCTGGCCCGCTAGACACACTAGATACTGTATGTATGTATGTTGTTTGTGGATCCTGGATGCAAATGATAACGTATATGTAGTGTTTTCCTGTTTGGTCTCAAAACATCACTGTAGTTCACTGTTACTATAAATAAATACAGACACAACTGATTAGTAATAATTAGTTTTTGTGCCATTCACAAATCAGAAAATTTAGAAGCAGATCTGAAGCATGAGAAGGATAAAGCTAGCTCAAACAACATCAGCTCTGAATGGGGAATCCTGAATTAGATCCAAATAAATTAGGACTGATGAGGAATACTTACATAACTGTCACCTTAACTGCCTTAACCTTACTACCACAAACATGCAAGTAGACATCCTGGCCTAACGTCCAACTCAGGAAGCCAGAAGATCTTTCCTGAAAAAAGCTTTGATGTCAGCTGATGCAGCCATGGCTGTGGAAAAGGAAAGAGCTGAAGAATGCTAAAAGTCTTTGATTTTTCCAGAACCAGAACTTCTCTTCAGCTGAGGAACTCCCGCCAAAAAAACACTGACCACATCTGTCCATCCATGCACAACTTCAAAAAAATGGAGAGGTGCGTGTTGCAATGAAGCAAGTAACTGTGATTTGTGATTATTGTTTGGACTAATTTGGGTTTGGTAGGTGCCAAGTGATGGCCTCTTTGAGAAATTGTAGTAGCCTTTAAAATGAAATGTAACAAGCTAAACCTAAATATATAACTGAATAACAAAAACATCTAGAAAAGATTGTACAGATTTCATAAATGGCAAAAATATATTTTTGTGTGTCTGTTATTGTAAATAACGGTAAATGTTTCCATGCAATATGATTTAAATATATGGCTTAATCTGCATTGTATAAATGTTGGGTCGCTAAAGAACAAAGGTCGGTAGGAATGTTTAAAAAACAAAAAAAAATCCACAGATTAAAGGGTTAAATGAGGACTTTACATTCCACTTTGCTAAGTTTATGCTTTTTTATGTTCTGTATCTCACTGTTCCCCTTTCTGCTGATGCACTTGTCCTGTGCCCAAAATACAATGTGTTACACCAAATGTAACGTGCACATTGTACAGTATACACATGAACATACATGTATGCTTTGTAGTCAGCGCCGATTTTCTGGACCCGGATGTCGTACTTGGCATCAATAAACGGCTCTGTGGTGCAGTATGTCTGAGTGATGGCCACCACACTTGCAATGTCCTGGAAGTCACTCATATTGTCCACTTTGACCTACAGAGGGATAAAACATGAAGAAACACCATGTATTGACAGTAAGGCTGGACTATATCTAATAAGATAAAAGGCTGATACTACTCTTATGTCTATATGTTAAATATGCCCACACGTGCCCTGGGAACATTCTGTAGGATCCTGGAATTATAAAGATGATCCTTATGAGAGTGGTATCATCTTCTTATCTGACACTTGGCAAGAAATAAGTGCTTCTCAAATGTCAAACAGTAAGTTGCATTTCTAGTGTTGATAGTGTCTTAAATACTGTCATATATCATCAATGATGCAGACCTAATTAAAGATCTGGATCAATATGAAGTATGGAGGTGAAATGATGTTGTGATGCTCTCTGCAGTAGCCACAGTCAATGTCCCAGAAGTGACATGGTCCACTTAAACTAAAAGCTTTGTGATACAACTATAATGTACAGTATTTGTTATAGGAACTGTGTCGTTTTTAAAACTACCACAGTGAAACACACTAAAGCTACTAAATCTAAAGTACAATATAGGTGTGCAAGAGATGACATGGTGGGATAATGGAAGGCAAAAATGTTAGAAGATGATAAGAGGCCCTGTTAGACAAAGTGAGAGGACAGTCACACAATATCAGATTGAGCAGTCCAGGGGAAGGATGTGAGGTGGATCGATGAGGAGTGGCAGAGAGAGGATAAACACTTCACTCTGATTTTACCCAGAAAATATTAACACAGTTGTCAATCAATACCAGCACAATGAGAGGAGAATATTAAGGGTGAGGGAGAATAAAATGGAAGTGCTGCAGTAATGAAAAAAAGAAAGCATAAAGAAGTGCTTAGTACAAACCATTCAAACTATCTCTAGGCACAAAGAAAGATTTTAAAGCACATCCCAATGGCACTTTGTTAAATTATGCAACAGTGTAATGGGTGGGCTTCAGTTCAACATGTCTTTTTTTCCACTTTACTAATACACGAATGTTACTTCCAATCAAACAAGAAGAAACAGTTTGAAGCCTGTATTACAGCTATTGCTTAAATGTTAGTTCATTTCAAAACCTCATGATGATTACTCACTTTAGCATTTCAAATCTGCTAAATGAAATGAATCAACATTACCTTTCCCATTCCAGAGTGGGCGTGTCCGATCTTTACCACCACTGGGAAACTTGGTGATGTGATCTGAAAGGTAGTAGAATGAATAAAGGGTAAATAATGATGAACACTACAGTCCTATGACTACATACTGTATCAACACACTGGAAAGACCCGGCGGTGAATTTGATTGCCTTTTTGGAACAACAGTCACCATTCACAGATCTATCCTGGTAACTAGGCACTAGCACTGCAAAAAAAAGAAAAAAAAATAGTATTTCATCAAAACAGTAAAGATGACGGCCATTTTCAGATGTACTGACAAATGTCTTTTTTTTCACGAAGTGGTGTGTTGACATGGAACTGCTACATTTGCCACCAAAACAGCAATACTTACTCTACAACCAGACACTAACAGTAAAAAAAAAAAAGTAATTTTTATGATAATGGTTTGCATTTATGACTCACTGATGATCACACAAGCTGCATCTGAAAAGAACACTAATTATAAACTTTACCAAAAAACCTGCACAAAGGATTTTAAATTGTTTGGGTGGGTAAAGGTCATTTCTACTATTTGCTTCACAAACCTGTCCAACAATACTTCACAACAATTGTTCATAAATTTCACGAATAACACCTACAGTAGCCAATGGGAGAAGAGCGAGGACATCAAAAGAGGGCAAAGGATGGTGTTTTTTCCCCCCTGCGTTTGAGGAGGCTGTCCCTAAATTGTTGGGTACATAAGAGGCTCCCTGTGTGCGACCCTCTCAGCATTCAAGACCAGAGTGTGAGGGGATCCAACTATTGTATGTTTCTCTGTGTGTTGTCTACAGAGAGGGAGAGAGAGACACAGACAGAGAAAGAGAGAGCAGTGGCAGCAGCAGCAGGCTTCTCTCAAACTCAAGTCTTTTGCTCCAGTTTGAATTCAGAGGTGTACTTTAAACTTTTCAATCCACAGTTGCCTTTCAGCTCAGCAGAGATCATCTTACTACTTTGACTCTTGTCTTGTGGTTTTCCGCGTTGCTGCCTGATTTGCTTTTCCCGTGGAACTTAACAGGATCAGAAGAGGTTGCCGAGATTTCATCGAGTGGTGGAGTGGTCAGAGGCAGCCAGAGTCATCATGGCTATGTCCCAGGAGCGGAGTGTGTGTCTGGGGTTTTGGGTGCTCCTTTTGCTCGGTGCAGGCATGGAGGAAGGTGTGGAGGGATGTAGCTGCCACCCAGCACACCCACAGCAGCTATTCTGCAGCGCTGAGATTGGTGAGTTAATAACTAGAGACTTGATTAGTTTTTGTCCACCCCAATAGGAGTTAAGAATACTTATAAGAATAAGTAAGAAGAAAGCTGGTGCTTTTAATGACAGTGGAAAAACAGGATTGTATGATATTGAATTTGGAGGAATGCCACTCCTTCTCAACTTACTGATTGATGATCTGGCTTATTGGTTAACTTAATTGGATTTTTCTGAGAGGGGAACATTATAATCAAATCTAGAGTAAAAACCTATTGTGATAAGGACACACCAATACTGCTTCAGGGGCAAACTTTTCATGGTAGTTAATTGAAAGAAATGTTGATTTATTATTGTGGCTTTTTCTAATTATATTCATAGAAATTATCAGTTTTATGCAGAAAGATATTTAAGCACTATGATGCTTTATGAAATTTAAGTGTGGTGGACTGTTAGTGGACTGATTATTTTTTAATACCAGTTATAACTTGTGAATTTATAAGACTTACATCTACACGCAGTTATTCAGTTCCTTGTACTGTCCTTTATTTTTCTGATATACCAAGGTAACTACAGATAAATACACCACCGGCCTTTAACTGGAAAACAGGGCAGCCTGCTTTCTGTTTTTGTGGTTACATAATTGAGTCTTCTTGCTCTTAATCACATCATGCATCACAAAAACAAACCCTAACAAAACAGCCAGTGCCAAGTGGCCTTTTAATCTAATCTATCTATCTATCTATCTATCCATCTATCTATCTATCTATCTATCTATCTATCTATCTGTCTAGCTGTCTAGCTGTCGAGCTGTCTAGCTGTGACTCCCCCTCCCATCCCCCAATCATCCAGTATTTCTTGTCTAGGGCCAAAACAGGCCAAATCCAACACTCTGCTCTGACTTTGACTACTTCCACAGAGTGTTGAGAGCTGGAGTATGTGCTTCTGTCAAAGGTTACTCTCCAGCAGAGGAGAAAGAGAAAGTAGTCGAACGAATTGCTTTGAATGCGTTTTAGTCTGGTTTTTCTAATTGGTCTGCTTCAGGTTTAGAGAGGGTCAGCTCTCTGAAAGTATTCTGAAAATGTGTCTCAAAAAATAGTCTGTCTGAAATGGAGGCTGAGACTTGTTTTCAAAACCGCCATAATGCCAAATTAGATCTGGGTTGTGAGAACACAATGAAAGTATTTGGAGTATCTTTTAAAGCTGTGTGCATGGGAATGTGGCGACAGAGCAGAAATACAGTGTATTAAACAGTGTTTTAAATTATATTTGTTCTACACTGAGCTGCAGACAGCATGTTTTGGCTGACTAATTTACTAGCATTACCTCCAAAGCCAGGCAGCATATCTAACTACATAATTTGTAGGATTACAGGCTACGTAAAAAAGCCTCCTGCAGGACTGAGACATCCTCTGTCTTAGCACCTGTGCAAGAGTCGATTTGGGGTGCTGTTATCAGAGTTTAGTGTAATTCTCAGCTCTGTCAACGTCTTGGGGAAGTAAACACAGCAACCTCAGCACAGTCACTACCCAAGATAATGTTATATTACACACAATGCCCTCAACTTCAAACGCTTTTCTCCTCAAATTTAAAAGTGAAACATTAAGATTCAAAATACGAACAATGAAGTCAAAATCTCATAACCATCATAACTTTTGTCCCAGTCCAAGTAAGGTGCACAAGTAGACAAGTGTCTTTTTTTTCGATAAGCTAAGCATCCAAATTCTCCCTTATCATACTGTACTGCATGTAATACTAGGGCTAACTACTTTGCAGTAAAAAAACAACGCTGCTTCAGATCAGTCTTTTGGCATGATATAATGCATGTTGCCACTTTCAGCTGGAAAAGCCTTGGAGCTAATCAAACTTGGTCAGCTAGCTAGCAACAATACAATTGTCTAGTGGCAGTTGTCATTTCAGTTGTCAAAATGATGGTTACTAGAATTGAGCCGCTTTTTCTGTCAATGTGTAAAATTAAGGTTGTGTTTATACTGTTTCAAATATGACTAAGAAATTCTAGCACCACACTATCATCATAAACTGTGTAGGTACTGAGCAGCAACGAAAAGCTTGCAAAGCATAGCAACAGTAACTATGGCGGCTGGATTTCACAAATGGTCAATTAACCACAGGTTCTTTTGTAATTGGATCCCATTTCCTTTGGGCTGTGCTCGGATATGTGTTTAGTTTATATGAGTCCACTTCTGAATGGATACAAGAGCCAGTGTTCCCTTTTAGTTAGGATGCAACTGGACCCATGAATATAAAATAAGGAAAATCCCTTACTTACACTTAGCGTGTCTAAGAGAACTTTTCATTTGGCGGCATCTGCTGTGCACTGTCCGGGTTGTTTTCTAAGCATAGGCTGGTGGTGGCCATTAGTTGACCTGACAGTGCTGTCAGAGTCGATGAGCCCTTTGAATAAAGCTGTACATCTGAGTAATATCCCATCTGGACAAACTTTGGACGATTCCCTGGCCGTGTTTGTGTATTTGAGATTGTGTGTGTGTGTGTGCGTGTGTGTGTGTGTGTGTGTGTATTGGACAGAGGCCAAGCCATGCCAACACAGCCTACTCCATCTCTCTCTTTCTTTCCCTCTCTCTCCCCACTTAATTTCCATGTCTAAAGGCTTGGTCTAATGGTCTGCATACTAACAATATCAGTGTGAAAGCCCGCTGACAGTCCAGCTTTGTGAGCATGACAAGGGTGCCAATTGATCAGGGAGGGGGGAAGTTACTTACTACATCAGTTCTCATGGAACAAGTTTGCAATATTTCTGTTTGGTTATGTAGCTCTCAGGCAGATGCATAGCCACTTCCACTCTGCAGGCGTGCCTGTCCTTATTCCTGTTCATAACACAGCTGCAGCAACTGGATTGAGTCGGTAACCAAGCCTGCACAGTTCAAAGATGTCTAGGTGGGGGGTGAACATTTCAGAGAATCTGGGCCAAGATAATCATTTTATGAGGAGAAAGCAAACTTGGAATGAAATGAGTTTTGTTGTTCAGTTATTACTAGTAATTTCTGCACTAAATGTAATTTAAAATGTATAATCACTGCCCAAAAGCTATTGTGTCTGGAACGTGATAAAACAAAAATCACTGACGCTGTAATGACAAATTACTGTACTATTTTTAATTGGCTATAGCAACTTCTGTCCTTTTCCATGTTGACTGATATACAGCCAATGCTCAGACTGCCAACTATTTGATCCTTATACAGAACCCAGTTATGCTGCGGTGTATGACTTACCATCAATAGGCCACATAGACCCCTTATTCTGTTCATGAATGAAGATTTTAATGGGGCAGCGAATTTGCCAAAGCATCTACTTTCAGTTTCCTCTTGACAAAGGAAATGCAGATCAAAGGTGAGAGTCATCATTAGCACAGTGTTTTCTGAGTAGTGATCACAACTGCCGTATTTAGTGGTGTAATCATAGTTGAGGAGATGGGTGTTGAGTGTTTAACAGAAGTTGTGGCTTTTTTTTCCAAGATTATTCTTGTTTTGGCATTTTAGGTCTTTATTTGACAGGAAAGCTAAGACATGAAGGGGGAAGGACATGCAGCTAAGGTGGGTCGCAGGTCAGTCGCAGGCCACTGCTGTGAGGACTGAGCCTCTGTACATGGGGAGCACTCTCTACCAAGTGAGCTACCCAGGCAACTCATAAAAATAAAGCTTGCCGCATTTTTTTGAAAAACAGTAATAATTAAAAGTAGAGCTAGTTGGATAAATCTTTTGGCCTAATATATATGCAAGTAAGACTGTATGAAGGTTGGATTATGCTCGTTCAAAATTAGTTTGTGTGAAGTGGGAGTTAATATCAGTTTTGGATTGTTACAGAAAGGTCAAACAAAGCCCCCACTAATCCATCATCAGAAAGGTGTTAGGGGACGGTTTTTCCTAAGATTTTAGTATACTGGCAGCTTTGGCCTATCCCAGCGATAATATTAATAATGTGGGTTTTTTTCATGGTTGAATGGAAGACAACACAAAGGTTAAAAAGCAGCCAAAAGCTAACAATAAATTACTGTACAAATGCTTAAGATATGCTTCAGGCAATTTAGAAACAATGTAACAAAACATTTATTTTTTCAGCTGGTAAATGTTCTGCTCAGTACATTTCTTGGTCACAATTGTTTAATTTGATTTTTAGTTATCGGGGACAGCTTATTAATAAACATTTCTGTAAATATGCCAGAATTATCATCTGCAGTCCTTGGCCAGATGTTACAATAGGCTCCCTTAAAAACAATGATAGGCATCTTAACATGAGCATGCCAGTAAATCCAAATAAAATACATGTGCATTAAATAAAATCACATTACATTCTTGTCATGTTTACAACAACTAAAATTACATTTTTGAATAATTGATGCATAACCAATGAATACTTATGGTTCTTGTGTTGAATTCATGTTTATGTATGTATTTATTTTATTTACAATGTTATGTGTTTATATGAATAAATCTATATCATCTCACATGAAATTTTTAAACTCTCAACAAACAATATCGGCAACAGCCTAAAACATCCAGTACTGGTCAGGCTCTAATTACATGTAATAGCCCTATATGCAAAATTTAGCTTGAGCTGAAGAAAGAAATTATGGGCAGAAGTTATAAAGTAAAAGTACTTATTGTGTTATAAAGTATTGATACTTTTTCCTTTAAGCTGCATTTTAATGTACACTCTACTCGTTTGGTGTTACATTGAACTGCTATACTGCTACAACATAATACCCTGAACTAGTGCAATAAACTAAAGCCCAATTTATGGTTCTGCATTGAATCTATGCTATAGGTAAAAATGTAGGTACGTGTAGATACAAACCCTTTGCTGTAGCCTGATGTGCACCTGCCCCAAAAATGTAACTATACATTGCTGCAACTTTGCCCGCAACAACTGTAATTGGTCCACTTGGCGGGGCATTTGTAGAGTTGCATTCCCTTTAATCTTTTTCCGAGTTCTCCTTTTCCGTGAACAACATGAAGTCAAGCAGAGAGTTAAATTTTCCTGCTTACAACTTTCCCACTGTGGTCAGGGAGCACACGGTAGACACATTTTGTTTCTCCTACTCTACCGCCAGAGTCGGTACTAGTTTCAAAGCTAAATATAGTCACTGTTTCAATCCCACACTCCCCACGCACACACATACCAGCTCTGCCATTCTCTTAAAGAGATGTGCTTGATCAAAGCACATACACCTGCGCTCAAGTAAATACTGTATCCTGGAATAGGCCTACGTACAACCATAAATATGCCTTAACCATTGCGTTTGGAGAACTAAATGCTATCTTGGATAACAAGTTAGCCTAGAGCTGTAATATTGTAACCTTCCCCAAATCCAAAAAGCAGAACATAGCTACTAACATTATCCTCAAGCTTGTTGTGAATGGGTCTTCTTTAAACATAACCTCCCTCCCTACATAACAATGTAGTAGCTTATGAGATTCCCCTGACCTTGAACAAAATGCTAGGTTACTACTGTAATTAAAAAAAAATTAGTTAGCAGGACATGCTAATTTTTGCAGCTTATTTGTTAGAGGAGTCAACAACACCGTTTGTTTAACACACTTTTTGAGCCATTCTTACACTTCTGCTATTGTATTTTGGGGTTTACTACAGCCTTACTACAGTTTTAAGTAATGATCATTTCTAAAGTACTGTACACTATGCACTGTTTTACTGCAGTGTCACTGCTTTTCTCTTGTTGTTAGATCATTGTTAATGCAGCTGTATGCCAAGTCACTGTGTTGGACTTATTGATAACCAGAGAGAAGGCTATAATAGTAAACTTAATTATGTTCGATAGATTGAGCCAGAGCAGTGTTATTAGTTTAAAGGAAATGTTTGACAGTGAATTTAGCTTGGCAGTTAACATAATGACTCATGCAGATGTCTAAAAGTGCAGATTTTATGAGTTTGATGGAAAGGAAAAAGTGGTTCTGTAGCAATGAAGTCTGTAAAAACCCGGTTTGATTTGGCATATTGTGAACTACATGGTTTGGTCTTTTTTAAGTAAAACACTCATCGTTAATCATATTTTTTATTTTTTAAGTGTAATGAGTGGTTTGCTTGTAAATGAGCAGGAGTTGCAATTAAAGACTTCACTGCTTCCTTCCTATTACTGTAAGAAACTTGCTACTTTACCCTTCTACTTGACTAAAGTATAGGATCAAATAATGTAAAGTTCCTTCTTTGCCAGACATGGTTTGGCTTGACTATAAAGTGTGTGTTGTGTGTGTGTGTGTGTGTGTGTGTGTGTGTGTGTGTGTGTGTGTGTCTGTGTGTGTGTGTGTGTGTGTGTGGAGTCAGTTAATGGGAGTGTGCAAGCAGAAAGCTACTTGTTATTCCATATGGGTTTTGATTTCCCTCCCAGAGGAGAGGAGGGACACATCCTGTATCACTACTGAGAGGGATAGCTACACTGTCTGTATGGGGAGAAAGACGAATGCCAAGTAAAAAGACAGAAATAGAGAGGAGAAAGGCAAGAAAAAACACGAAAATCTATCTATCTATCTATCTATCTATCTATCTATCTATCTATCTATCTATCTATCTATCTATCTATCTATCT